>NW_020897725.1:7164000-7560470 GCF_003984885.1 Neopelma chrysocephalum
AAAAAAAAAAAAAAAAAAAAAAAAAAAAAAAAAAAAAAAAAAAAAAGCAAACCAACCAAGTGTCTGATTGTCTTGATCACCTGGAGATACAAACTGGATAAAAAAGCAAAGCCTGTAGCAATTTCAAATAAAACTACTTGTTTGGGAGCTGTTAAAAATTCACAGTTGTTAACTGAGGACACAGAGGAGGCCTTCTCATACACATCATGCTGCAGGTCAGAGCACTCACAAATCTGTACTGAATTTGCTCACCTCAGAAAACCAGGCTGTAACACCTGAGGAATATATATCTGTGATATTCCATTAATTCAAATAAAGGTGGATATCCAACTTCCACAGGTTTCTTTTGTAAAGAGGGGATTTAGGACTCTATACCTTCACTGAACAAATGATGAGGAAACTTTGGTACAAAATGTACTTGAAATGAAGATATATGCATTATTTCCAAAACATATCAGGAAACTTAGTTATTTTTTTGCTTATCATTTTCATTAAGGTTCTTTACAATATGGCCTGCATTTTCAGAGAGTTAGTTAGCATCAATTGTTATTAAAAAATCTGATGTTCTGGTGACCAAATGAATCAACTGGGAAGCAGCGTGAGTGTGATTAGCAAAGTAAAGGAGATTCTAGCATCATCTCTTATAAGCTATTCTGCAGCATTAATTAAGAAAAGAGCTGCAGATTGTTTTCCTGAGGAGGGAAGTGCTGTTTCATTTCTCATGCGCACCCACCATCCATGAGAGCTGCAAAAGCTCCTTGTGTAACAAGGCTCACTGCGCAGGGGTTTCTTTGTAATTGAAACACTCAGGGAAACTGTTCCTGAATGCCAATCTAACCTATTGGATAAACAATAAAGAACAGCCTAAAACACAAAGAAAAGCAAGAAGAATGCTATTATTATAGGATCATGTAAACCAGAAGGGTTCTGCATTTCTTTATAAACTCAATGTAATCATTTTTCATAAAGTTTTTTGACAAAGTGTAGTGGTTTGAACCAGGTTTTCCCCCTGAAACTAAGAAAGTGGTAACCCCCAGGGAGTGGTGACCCTTGGGGCTTGACCAATCAGTGCTCCTGCAAAATATAAACATATCTCTGGAGACCGGAAAAGAAGCAGTGGTTCTTGTGGTAGGAAGAAGAGGTGGCCATGTTGTAGAGGCCACGAGGAGAAGGGGCTCCGGCCCCTTAGGGGGCTTTGCCCCCCCCCAGCCCCCGGTTGGGGGGCTGCAGGGACTCAGAACAGTGTCAAACTGGACTGAGTACCTGTGGCTAAGAGCTGAAAGAGTTTCTCCCCTGTAAGTAAAAGTGGGAGACGCTGGGAGCAACGACAGAGCAGCAGCGGAGACAGCAGCGTCCGAAGAGCAGTGGCAAAGAGCCAACTGATAAGAACCAAGAGAAGCAGCAGATGCCGGTATGCAACTGAAGCAGACACAGAGTTGTCTGAGGAAACGAAAAGAGCTAGCAGCAGAAAGCAGGACAAGAGACCCGAGCCAGCAGCAGGAAGAGAGTTTCGGAGGGTAAGAACTGGCTCAAACCAAAACCCCCAAACTCACTAGAGACCCCTCCGAGAAAGAGGAGGGGGTGGTGGACTGAGTGGAGTCCTAAAGTGCAGTATGCACTACAGAGAGGAGCTAAGAAGCTCCGGCCTCCTGAGAGCTCAGCCAGGACGGCCGAAGGAATGTGTGTGTGTGGGGTGACCTTGCCCCCCCCCCCACTGCTGCCAGGCTTCAGAGAAGCTGGCAGCCATCTTTAAGTCAGAGCATGGGAGCTCTGCACAGGGGCTTGATCTCCCCTGAAGATACCAGACCGTCACGAAGACCCCGGTGCTTCGTGATATGACCATGGTGTAGCGGCCGTGTCTGGGGTTACGCAGCCCATGGAAAGACCCCCCGTTTGAAGACGGGGGCCGAGAGAGGCTTGGAAGACCTCCCTCGTGTGTGCTGGCAGAGAGCCAGCAACTACTACTGCTGCCTGAAAGAGAAGAAGAGAGCCTGCTGCCTAGAGAGAGCCTGCTGCTGACAGACTGGAAGGGGTCTTTTCTTCTTCTTCTCTCCTGGACTTTTATTTGGAGGGAGAAGGGATTTAACCCATTGTAAATATTACTGTCATGGTAGAGATAGATATAAAGTTAAGATTATATGCAGTGTATTATAGTATTTATTTATGTGTATAGTCTTTGTAATATATTCCTTCCCCCATATTGAGTCTCGTGTTTTTGTCTGGAAAACCCATCTCACATGGGGTTGAGATGTGGGAGGGGGGCTAGGAATCAGAATTGGATTTTGGGCCTTTTCAAACCATGACACAAAGATTTACCATAGTTCCTGCTAAAGGTAGAATTGGGAAAAAGCTTGGTGTGCTTATGGTAATTACACACCAACCTAACAGCTTTGGGCAGAGAGCAGCTCTCTGTGTTGTTTTGTTGGTGGGAAGAAGATCACTTCAACTCATCTCTTGATTTCAGTAGTGTGGGGGGGTGGGGTTTGTTTTGTTTTGGTGTTTGCGTGTTTTAACACAGTAAGCTACTTTTTAAGGACTGTTTCTTCAGCCACCAGTTCCTATCTAATATAGTGAGCTGAGTTATAAGAGCAGTGAATGTGATGAAATTCTGACACCACTTTGTGCATACGCAGAGAGCTCCCCATCACTGCTGCAAGGACAGTGATGATACTTCCCTGAACTTATACCTCCAGCACTGGGAGCGTCCTCTTCTTGGCTGATCCACCAGGTATCTTTTCTGCTAAAAACTCATTCACTAATTGGGCTTACATTAAAGGTGAATGACTGGAGGTCCAGTCATTCTAATGCTCCCCCTCCTTTTAGAGTCCAGCGCTCCCCATCTAACCCCTAGTCCACATTCAGCATTCCCTTATTTTCCTCTGAAGGCTCTTTTAGAGCAGCTTCTGTGAAGGGAACACACCCTCTCTTATCTCGGTTGCTTGCTGGAAAACCCTTTTCTATTTTCCGTAGCTCCTTTCTTCAAGCTGCAGTAAAGTGATAGCTGAGTGCTCAGAACTTGTCTTTGTTAACAAGTGCATTTGTTGTAAACCTGCACTGTGTGTTACTTCATGGCAAATTCACGTCCTGAGCTCTGGAAGTCACCAGGCAGCTCTGGCAGAACTCAGAAGCAGTTTGCATCTACAGCAAAGGGAGGGGGAAAAGTCCCATTTACAGAAACTGTGAAATAGTCAAAGTCATTAAAGTAAAACTGAGAGGTATTTAAGAAGGTGACACATCAATGCAAAATGTCTGTGATATAAATTGCCTTTCTCTGATGTGTGTTCAGTCATTTAGCAATGAAAAGGAAAGACACATCTTGTTATATAGGCAAACTTCAATGCAAATTAATTCTAATAATAATTTATATAAGACAGTGCTTGTTATAGAAAATAGGCTGATGGTTTAATTTAGGGCAAGAGTAATCAAATGGATCTGGCTGAATTTGTTTTAGAAAATATAATAGATAAGATGTGAGTTAAGTAATGCAGAAAATGTTGACAATATGCTTATTTTTTGAAGTGCATTATTAACCAACCAAATGAAAGTAGCACTTAAGGCCAGTTTATTTCAAGGAACCTAACCATAAATATTTAATGATGAAACAGAGGTTTTATCTTTCTTTTCCCACCTCATCTGAAATTAATGTTCTAGGTGATATGGCTGTGACTGCAATCTTGGCAGTCGGGGAGAAGTGTCTATTTCTGTTTCAAGTTTCAAACAATATAGTCATGGGATATAAGGGAAAAAAAGGAAGTTGTTACTACTAAAACATTTTTTAAAGTAAAATGCTGCTTTTCTGCTTGTTGTCTGCTAAGCAGATTTCAGGGTAGAGACTCCTATTCAAGCTTGTTTATTTTAGGTTATTTTTTTAGGTGTCAGAACTTAAGTAAAGCACTTTAGATTGCTCCACAGCCAATTTACTTTTCCAGGCCCGACAAAATTTCTCCTGCTTTGGAAGAGATTGGAATGAATGGTTGCTTTACAGCTTATTACATCTTGGATATATGTTTGAAATGGAAGGGATTTGCAGAGGTGTTCTGTCCAGCAGGTAGGTACCAGATTCTATATCCATCACCAACGACCTTAGCAGAAAGAGTGGAGTGTAGCAATTGAAAAGGGAAATTCATAAAAGCCAGCAGATGAATGGTGTGCAATGTCACCCACAGCATCATAATCAAACCTTATAGAGGCTAAGGCCATGACAAGAAACACTTCTTGATTTTCTATGGAGCTGATAGGCTACTGTTTCTGCTGTTTTGTCTCCTGTCTCTGTGAGGGTTTTTTTCTGGATTTTATGATTTATTGGGTTCAGTGTCAGATGCCGAAAGTTCCATTTTCTAGGCATAGACGCACAAGAACAGCAGATTTTCTTCAGATCCTTTAGGCATGAAATCATTCCATGTATCAGTGGAATTCATTTGCTAGTGTTTTGCCATTGCTTTTCCCTATGTGTAATCAGTAGCTTGTATGTTTAGCTTACTCAGCACTGCTGCTGCTACAAGGCTGACTTAAATGGCTAGCACTGGTGCTGAAATCTCAGCTCCCCATATGGGTGTTGGAACAGGCTGTCAGTTTTTTTGCTGGACACAACTGTGTAAAATACATGATCTGGTTGGTCTCCTGGAGGTTCTTATCTTGGCCTTGACACTGCCTTATCTGGGTGCCTTCCATTTCTGCCCAAAGCAAAGGGCTGATCTGAAACCTCTGTGTGAGGCTCAGCCATCCTCTTCATTTATATTCAGCACAGGGCTTTGTTTGAGGAAAAGCACAGTTAAATTTGCATGTTAGGAGCACGTGTGTGATGTGCTTTCACATTGTACCACAGTTTTGACTAACGAGTCACAGAGTGCAATGCACGGGGCAGGTTAGCAGGATGGAGAAGGTCCGTGCAAATCCCCAGGGAATAACATTTCCCCTGTATGAAATACCCTTATTTCAGAAGCATGCAAAGCATTTCACACACCAAACACAAAGCAGCCAGATGGGCAAGACAGCACTAGAAGTGAACAAAATCAACTGGTCGTTTGCCACCAGTTAAGAAATAGGGGACAAACCCCTGCTTTTGGGGATGCTTATGGCAGCAGAAGCCCCACATTAAAATTCCCCAGTGATCTGCTAAGAGTAAAGCAGGAATATCAGGCTGCTACGAGGGCTGCAGAGACATTTCCAGAGTGGTTCAGGATGTGGATCCATGAGTCAGCTCTGTCCTGGTGAATTTTAGGAGAACTTGTCTGCAAATTGAGGCAGAAGGCTAGAAAGAGGAAAAGCGAGAGCTATGAAGCATGAGCATAATGCTGGAGAACTCTTAATGGATCTCTGTCATAGCCACATCCTGTCTGCAAAATGAGAGGTTATTAGCATGAACAACACTTGAACTCTCTTTGTTCAGTGCATTACTACATTCAGACTTTTGAGTTTCATGCAAAAAAGATGGGAACTAAGAGTAAAACCGTGTAGGAGCCTGAATTAGCCCTTACAGAAGTGGGGTAGCTTCCAAACAAAAGTTTGTGGAGAGCTGGGCAGTACTAGAGCCAAAATGAAACTGGAAGGAAAAAAACAGGCCAAACAAACATAGCAGTTTTGACAAGAGTTAGGTTTAAGTTTAAATGCTTTATTTATTCCAAAGGAAATTTTCATTTTCAGGCTATTTCACCTACTTTTGATTTCTAATGCCTTTTTGATTTTTTCACTTTATGCTACCCAAATGAAAAAGACTTTCAATACAAAATCTCACAATATTTAAATTGTAAAAACATAGAAGCAAAGTGTATCGGCTTTTCAGAAATGAAATGGTTCATTTTGAAAATGATTAAATGAGTATAATACTTCTTAGAAGCATCTTCTGACTGCATCTGCTATGAGAGTCAGTGGATGGGACAGAAAATCTGTTTAACAATGCTGGTAGAAATGCATGTGTGTCTAATCTCCTTTCTTTTGGCTTGATTAGTATTGCTACACTAATGTGCTGTGTCTTGGGCAGCTGTCTAGCATCTCTGATGGCTCTGAGTCTAGAGATAATGTCTCTTCCAGATGTCATTTTAGAGATAGATGAGCTTACAAGGAAGCTGTTAAGCAGGAAACTTGTGTTTCATGAGATGATAGTGTCAGACAAAACTACTTCATGGGAACTCTTCAAATATATGTCACACACAGAAAAAAAACCCATTAAAAATAAAAATAGAAACATCAGAAGCTTGTGAGGGCATGCATCCAAGCATTAAGAAATGCCAGATTTTAATTTTATTTGGGAATCCTAAATTGACTTCCCTTGTGCAAATAATCAAATATTTACAAATGTATTTTAGACATTTTCCATAGAATTTAAGCTCCACAGGACAGGCTGTGCTCTGTTAATGATCAGCTCATCAATATTTTGTATGATTCCTCGCACTCGGTGGGTGACTTTTTTGCATTGTTCTTTGCTGCTTAGAAAGAATCCAGAGCCAAGAAGCCAGACAGAGGACCAAATTCCAGTTAATCAGTACAATGTAAGCCTCTGCACAAGACAACAGGTTCCCACTGACTCTGTGACAGCTGCTTGGATATACGTTTCCCTGCTCCCTGGCACTTGCTGAATCTGAGTCAGACCTCGATCTGAGGATGGAATAACTAATTCATCTCTGCATCAGTGTAGTATGTGAATAGTGCACAAACATTAATTACTCATTAATTTCTACAAAACACCTGCAATGTGAAGACGGATTGTTACCCCAGATTTACAGATACAAGAAAACTTTGAATAAAATTTTCTCTGACTTTAATTAAATAGTATGACATGTTCTATGTTTTGCTCTACGCAAGACTCCTGGGGGGTCTGGATCTCTGATCACTCTCATATTTTAGGGTATCTTCTTAAGTGCTGACAACTCTCACCTCTCCGTTACATATCCCTCTTCCTCTGGCTCTTCTTCCCCATTCATTTTCTTTGCCTTCTCTTCTTCATTCTCCACTTGGAAATCTCTCTGATTTCCCATACCCTGTGCCCAGTTTGTCTTAGACTTTTCTGAAGACCACATTATTTGCGTTTGCATCTCTCCCCTTCTGCTCTCCTAACCACATCAAAAATTTTCTTGCAAATTCTATGTCTTCTCTTTTCCAAAATCCTTCTCAAAGCGTCTGCAGACTCTGTATGTCCTGCTGATCCACTGCCTACTTTTGCTTGGATGTTCCTTGGCTCTCTCTCTATTTCATCAGATTCCAACGCCTGTCCACCTTTGCCCACTTCCACTGCCTTCCTCCAGTCCCCTCTTTGCATTTGTCTCACTGAGAAGCAGCTCCAGCTTCAAGCCCTCTGTCCTCACAAGCCTCCTGATTGCAGAACCCATCGTTTCTGTTACTGTTTTGCTTTTGTTCTGCCAGGAGCTCACAGTGGTGTCTAGAGTTATCCTGGCAAAAAGGAGTGCAGGTAGTGCCCTAATAATGCTCAGAATTACACAGAGCAACTCCATGCTCAGTCACTGTCCCAGCCAGTGCTGGGGATGCCATTAGTGTTCTCTTCTCCAAGAAAGCAGGTCAGAGACTAGAACAGATGAGGCCAAAATGTACTGGACATGGCTAAATCTATAAATCCCTTTATATTGGTGCTGTGTGCAGTAGAGCTTCCCACAGTGTGAAGGAAGGATATCCTTCTCTTCAAAGAGGGGAATACAACCCAGCAGAAATAGCACAGTGAGTGTAGAGCAGAACAGGCTGGATGGTAACGACTAAGACTTAATGTGTAGTGACAGTGTCCTAGGGAAAGGAGGGATGAGGTGATTCCACGTGTAGATGTCAGCAACTTTCAGAGGATATAAGAAAAAAAAGCGGAAAATGTCTTTTTTTTTGTTGAATATCTTGTAAGGCAAATTCTGAATAGGAATTCTGTCATCAAGGCTGGAGATAAGCTTATGAAGATGTTTATGTGGAGAAAATAGAAGTTAAGCCTTCCTGAAAGGCAGTACAGAGGACTCGTGACAAGGATGGTCATCACTGGAAGAATAAAATTGTACTGACCTACCTCTGCTGTGATGGGAAGGAAATCAGAATGACAGGAATTTCTCTAATGTACCTGCAAGTGGTATTTTGTTCTGCCTTGGACAGAATCTTTTCTTATGCATATTCGGGTTAAATGCCATTATTTCTCTTTGTTTTGCACTGTGTAAATATTTCTCTTCATAATTCGACACACATGAGCAGCATTTATTAAAAATGCTGTATGGTAAAAATTGAGTGATTCAGAGTTAAAGATGATAATTTATCTGTCTGCCTGGAAATGCAGGGTATGGTCCTGCAAACATTTCCATGCCAGTTTGACACTTCTGAGTCAGTCTTGAATAACTTGCCCAGAGTCACGCAATAACAATACTGCCAGACCATAAGGAATTTTTTCCTATGTATTTGTAGGATTCTATGTGTCTAGAGGTAGCTGAATTCCAGAGGAAATAACTTTCTAAACCACATACAGGAAAATATTCACTGTGAGAGATTTACTGTTCATCTTTAGCCTTTTTTCCTCAGGGCAAATTCCTGTTTATGTAGGAATAAGACTTAGGAAGCAGCAGTCATGGTAGTAGTTGTGTAGCAAATGGCCAGAAGCAGACTGCTATTGCTATAACTCTGCCTGAGCTTTAAATGCACTTGAAGTATTCAGAATTTTTCATAAATTTTATTTGATCATCTGTTCAAACACCAGTAGTACATAGTATCCAATGCTTTTTATTAAATCACAAATCTTTCTCTGAGCATGGATTTCCTCCTACAGAAACATATAGCTTTTTGAATTTGTAAGTGATCCAGGACACATGGGAGTGCAATAATGGAAGTCCTATTTTCTCATAAAGCAGAAGATAGAAATTGCTATACCTTAGCAAAATGTAACCTGAATCACTGGTCAATATTCAAATGTTTTAATTAGAAAGATTAACTGACTTGAGAAGTAATGTAAATTCTTGGTGTATCTTGTTTGAAAAAAGAAAAACTCTATGGAAATAAAAAACAGCATGAAATATCCTGGCTCAGAAATTCACAGGTTTGTGTTTCCAGGGAATTCTTGGCTTAAGAAATACTATCCTGCTTCTCATTCCAGTTATGGTGCTATGGCTTTCCTTCTCTGGTGCACACATCTTGCAAATCAGTATCCTAACCCATGCACTTTGCAGACAGGGGAATTTCTGTGGTTGGGGCTTCTCAAGCTCTGCCTGCAGCTAAATGTGTCAGGGAGCAGATTCTTTGTCTGCGTCTCTTTCACTTCAGGGAAGGGTTTAATTGCTTGAGTCTGAAAGACATGCATGGCAAATCCACCAGTTCCACTGAGGTCTGTGTTTGTCTGTGGGTCAGCACCCTCGATAGGCAGCCATTAAAAGCTTTCTGCATAACTATATGGCCAGAAACAAATTTCAGAAATTGAATGAAGATAAATGACCTCATCCATCTGAACTTCTGAAGTCAGCAAACCAGAACTGGGAAAACCATCATACTGTCACATACCTGGTTGTTACATCTGCTTCAGGCAAAAAAAGTACCATGAGTACAACCCTTCAGATTTTCACACTTCATAACCTGGCAAACATTAGGAAAGCAGAGACAGAGAGGATAAAAAAACCCAAATCGTAAAGGACTAAATGCACAACCTCTCTTCTAAAAGCACTGTTAAGATTTAAAGAACGGTTATTCTTCTGTAACTTATGAACATCATTCTCTTGCTTTCTCTCATCCCATCAGCTGGGACACTGTATGAGCTCTGTGATGCTGTGGTTTAATTGAACCTCTTTCACTTTGCACCATTATCTTCACAGTGTCAGTCAGGCTGTGATGTGGTGTGAAGTGTGTCTCTCCATAAGATACTCTCTACTGGATTAGAAACTGAGGCCAAATATAACTAAGTGCTCAGACATTATGAATTCATGGTTTTGGATCAAATTTGTGCAAATGGATGTAGTTGGGTTAATTTTTTTTCAACATGTTTTGGCCACATCAATTTTTTGACCAGTCATATCTGTGCCTGTCTGTACCATGCTGGATTCTGAGTTATGTCTGCTTCCACAATTTGTATGGTTGCATGGCAATGACTGATTCAGATGAAATAGGTCTGGTATTAATTGTCATTATCAAAGTATTAGCTTTCATTTTCAGACCATGAAATATATGATACAGAGAGTGAAAACCTGTACTTTTTCTACTGTGGTTGAAGAGCACTGGGGAGAGTTCAATCACCCCCTAAAGTATTCTTCTCTGGTTGTAATGCTTGGAAACTAGGAATAAGGACATGAGCAAATATAGGTGATAGATGCAACCAAGATAACTTCCTAATCAGGAAGGACACATTCAATAAATTGCCACTAGTCAATGTACTGGAAGTAAAAGATGCTGATCTCAGTTCGTGGGTTTAAGTCATGTTTCTTCATTCAATTATAAATATGTCATTCACTTTACCTGTGTATCTGAGGTGCAGTATGATTACTGGTGTCAATTTTGGCCTAGCAGCAAAACAACTATTCTTGGCTCTGTTAAGATTCTTCTCATCTGGGGATGTTCACTGCCCATCACAGCACTAACAGGCTAAGACACATTAGAATAATTGTGTTGGCTGCCTTACAAAAAAATAATTTTATATTTCCATCTAGAAAAGGTCCTCATTAAAATGTTTGTATGTTTATCTTTGAGACCACAGATATTCATAGTTGTATCTTCTCTCTCCCTGCCTGAGATATGTGACATTTCAGTCATTCAGCTTCTTTGACAGAGGTGCAAACTGACATTTCACACTCTCTGCTGCAATCTATCCTTCTGTCTTTTGCAGAAGTAAGGAGTTAGTTGACTTTGTGATACTTATACTGCCACAGAGCTCCTTAAATTCAACAACAGAATTGACTAGATACTGAATGTATCACATTATGGGGACTGTTTGTCACCAAGAAGAGCGTCTCTTGATTGACAGTGTACTTTCTTTAGCAATATGATTGAACATTTGACAGGGAGACATTGGGCTGCCAATTTAGAGTCCCACTGAGTGGGATGTAGTCCCACTATTTCAGAGGGAGTGAGATTAGAGGATGACCATGTATTGGCATTGTCACTAGTAACCATAAAAAGGTTTGGGGGTTAGTGTTCAGGGCCAGACTTGTGACTTCCATTTCTGCTTTCCCATTCAACCTGTGACAGAGATATAAAGGCACCTGAATACCCAACCTTTTTGCATCTTGCAGTCTGCTGATCTCCAGTTGTGCATTCACATGTGGAAAATCAAGAGAAACAGTGCTGCCAGTTGTGGAAGTTTAAAGGCACAAAGGAATCCAAATTCGTAGTGAGAAATAACATCTTCTACTAGAGTTGTTAATATCGTTTGAACACTCAGATTAGCTTTGGGGTGCAAACTCCCTTCAGGAGAGAAAATTAAAGTCTGTAAAAATGGGTTACAGAAGGCAGTGCCTGCTGACACATATCAGTGAGATACGCTACAGAGAGTAAATGAACTTTAGTTCTGTTCTTTTCAGGTTTTTCAACATTTTCATTCTAAACCAGAGGTAGTAAGGGGATCTTTCCTTCAAAATCAGAATGAGTGGGCACTCAGACAGCATGTGGGATTGCCAAACCAAAATCCCTCCTTTATCTGAAAAAGTATTAGTACATATACTCCTCCTTTGTGAATACCTAAACACTTCAGCTGCCTGGAGATTGTTATTCAATGGTACTTCTATGAGTTTCTTCTTTTCCACTTCCCATATGGTAACAAGCTGTTATTGTGAAGCAGGTTTTGTCTACTCATCAGTGAATGTCCAGACTATTAGATGATAGATTTTCCTCTTTTTTTTTTTTTTTTTTTTTTTTTTTGGTTTAGGAAACACTCTCAAATGGAGGTATCAATCCTGGTTGTAATTGCTGTAATATCTGTAACCAGCCTACCAGAGATTTGGTCTAATGATGATATAGATGTTCTGCTTCTTCATGTGTTTGAACTAAACACATATCTTTTAATATGTGGATGACACCTGAAGAAGTATTGTGTGTAGAACTCCACCAGAAAACACAACAAACTCTTGGCTAAGAGCTACAATTTTCCAAACCCCAATTTAAAAACTTTATGTTCTCATCCAAAACAGTCTTTTTATTCTTAATGCCTGTTGCGGTCCCAGAACATCCAGAACTGGTCATAAGAAGTGAGGGAGGTAAATGAACTTACGCTCAATTCCCCTTCTAGCTCTTTGTCATCAGAAAGGGCGGGCAGATTTGACTGAGAAAAAAAAGGTTGTGAAGTCGGGAGGCTTGAGAACTCATGGAATTCTACTAGTTGCCTGCAGGGCAGGCAACATGGAAATAGTAGAAGTAGTAGAAGCAACATGGATTTTATTCTGAGTTTTCCTAATTTAGGACTACATTGTAGAGTGGAATGCTAAGCAGCAAGTTGTGCTTACGGAGCTGGAGGTAAATTGGAGTCTTGATGGAAAGAGATGAGAATGGCTAACACAATTTGAAAACTGCTTACTCAGAAATTAATATTTTTTCCTTGCCTGTTCCCTGCTGCTATTACCAAATCCCAGAAAGGTGGTTTTTAACAAGAAGGACTGCAATGCATTTCCTGTGTTGTAATACTGTCCCAGAGGGTAGTGAGATGTTGTTGTGCTCCAAGTAATAAGATGCATATTAGAATGAAGAGAGATGTAATTATTTAAGCAAACAGTCCAGTAGCTTGAAAATTCATCTGTGATCTAGTCCATCACTGAACCTCATCCCCAAGAACTAGACTGTAAGATAGTTAGTAGAAAGGAGTATATAATGGGAGGAAGAGTATGGCAAGTTAACAGCGACAGGTTTACCAAATATATGTGGAATGAAAATGGTCTTTTTACTAAGTTAAGCACCAGTGATGCATGGCTCTTGCAGCAGCTCTTAGGAATAGAGTTGTAAATCTCATTTTCTCTGAGTTTCAAGAAATGCACTATCTGATCAATAAACTGACCAAACACTGATTATTTGTAGTGGAAAACTGCCTCCCTGGCTACTAAAATTGTGGAGCAAAGGTTGTTTCCAATTTGAGAAGGCGCTTTATTATATGTGCAGTCCAAAGAAACAGATCAATCTCCTATACCTAAAGTCAAGGAGCCTCATCTGGTCTGAAAACAGTGAGACATAAAACTAGGTCTGTCTTCACAAGACCTGCATTTATTTGGTCCCAGTAAGATGCATTTCTTAGAGCTTGATAATCGTTTGCTTGCTTGGCAGTAAGAGACACACAGTTGAGTTCTACATGTAGGCAGAGTATTTTTATTCAATGCACAAATTCCTGTAATGATTTCCCATTAAAAAAAAAAAGAAGCAGTATTTAAAGTACTTACAGGTGTCTTAAATATGGTTCTTTATTATTTTGATGGTCATGATGATGGTAATGTTGATGATGGTATATTTCTTGAAGTTCATTTGCCCAGTTTCAGAGAGGAAATTGGATCCACGATCATTCAAAGCTTCATCAAATGGAGAAGCTGTAAAATAAAAATTACTTCCTGCTACAGTTCTAATAAACTTCTCCTTCCTGCATCTTTTACCCTCCGTGTATAACATTCCCCCCGTAGGTTCATAATGATGATTTAATCTCCTTCGCTCTTGCTTTATGGGAGCCAGTAGCTGGAACTGTATTCAGATTGATTGTTCTTCACTTGTTATTAACAAGTGGCAAATTAATGGAGATGAACAAAAATGAAAGAGGAGATTCAAATTCAGCTTCCTCTGCACCACAGGGTTTTGATTTCAGACAGTTTATTCCTAATTTGAGGACAATGACAGTGAATTGATAACATTCTGGGTTTCTTAGGATTCACTGTGAAGTGATAAAGTATTTCATGACCTTTTTGGTTCAGATTTAATTATCCCCCCCCAAACAGCTCTTAATTCTTCCCTGCTGATGCTCTCCCTGGCCTCTTTCCCCTTCACTTGGAAAACTTCATAGAAGCTGGCTAGATTGCAATGAGTAGTGCTATAATTATTCCTTATATGCCACTTGTAGCTTTTGCAATTGTTTCCTTACCAGTGCTCCAGACAATTTCTCTGCTGTTCTCAGTAGAATAAACTGAACATATCAGTTTATACAAAATTTTAAAGTCTTTCTTTCACCTCCAGGTGAAAATTTCCTCTAGTAGTTTTCTGATGTGGAGCAGGGTCTTGAGGGACATTTGTTTCCAACCCTATTGTTGATGCAATGAGAAGAAGCCAAGAAACCTGTACATTATTGTTATTATTGTTATTATTGATAATATTGGTATTGATATTGATATTGTTGATGATAGCGATGATGATGATGATAATAATAATAATAATAATAATAATAATATTGCTGTAATCCAAATACTAGGTTATTTGCACCACATTTTAAAATGTGACTTCTGTCCAGAGCAGCACAATTTCAATTTTTATCTTGACAGATTGTTTAGAAAAAAGCTCAGTGAACAGCTGCGGGTTTCCAATTCCAAATTGTTCTTGAAAGGAATACTGCAATTTTGAACATAAGGAGTTAGCAAAGTACTGCACCTTCCAAGGTAGTGTTGTGCTTCAAATTGGATGGATTTCAGCCTCTCATTTGGATTCATATGGCTTTTCGGCAGTAATTTCCTCATTGTTCCAGTCACTTCATTAACTCCTTTTTTCCTATGGGGAAATAATGTTTGTGGATACTTTTGCAATACCCACTCCACTTGTAAGTCAGCCTCTCTTGTTCCCAGCTGCAGGCAAAGTGGATTTAATAAGAGTTCACAGCTATTGAAAGAAGGCTTTTTCAGATCTAGGAAAGTAATATGAAAGTGGTTGTTACAGAAGCAGCTAATTTCTCTTCCAGCTCACTTCAAATATAAACATGTGATTTAAAAAGTCTTTTTATTGGGACTATAATCATGCCATAGACGCTGTAAACCTATGAAAGATTTCCAGCCTGATTGGTCATTTCCATGGTTTTTCTAATCCAGAAGCCATTAAATCGATTAGAATCAAGACCATGGCAGAAAGCATTAGATGAGAAAGACAAGATTTAATTCAAGTAGAAAGCAAACATTGCTATGTTGTGTACAGCAAACAAAGATGGATGCACGGCAAGTGAAGGGTTGGAGAATACAAAAAAATTTGGGAAAACTACTATTCAGTCACTGTTGTGGGAGCAAGAGATTAAGATAGATAGAAGCTTCAAGACAAAAATGTTCTCTGATATCTTGCTGGAGTGATTGAGATGAATGTTACCCCCAATATCACTTTTCTACCTCTCACAGCTGTGAGATTATAATGGATCATATGAGTACTCTTTAACTGGAAAGTAAGAAAACTAAATTGTTTATTGATGGAATGGAATTACCAGTGGTATTTGAAACTCAAGATGAGTGCAAGGAATTCATTAGATCCCCAAGATACTGTCTGTGCTATAAAAGGCAGATGCAATTCAGTGCTGATAGATATAAGACAAAGCACGTGGGAACATACACATAAATTAGCTATTGCCATTAAGGAGACCTTGGAGTCACTTTGTATAGTTCTCTGATAGTTTTCAACATGCAAGCAGAAAGTTAGGAATTTTTGGGAAGGAAATAGAGAATAAAACAGGAAACTCATGTCTCTTCATGACTAATCATGTCACAGGTGCTAAATGACACAAAAAAAAATTATAAGGCTGTTTTATACAATAAACAAAGTACACAAGAGGAAGGCTCACTCTGTGTTTACACTAACCTTAAGCTTTTTCTAAGCTGCTCCTAGCTATTTCCAAAGGAAAGCTGAGTGAGAGAGTGGATCTTAGGTTAGACCATAATAGACCATTCTTATATTCTTTAATTTTTTCCATCCATGCTTTTCCAGTAGGTAAATATCTCAATATATCCAAGGGGTATTTAACATAGAGTTTTGAGGCCCTTCAGCATGGCCTTTGAGATTTCTGGTTACCTCATAAATATGGTATCAGGTCCTAAATAGTCTTCAAACATAATGTCCAATCCTTCTAAGCTGGTTTAGCTTGATTTATTAAGAAAACCCACTTAATGCCAGGTGAGATTACTGCTCACACATTGTATGATGCACCTGGCTAGGAGCAATGCCAGATATATGTCTCAACAGACTTCGTGTAAAATTCAATGAAAGAATGAAGCATCAAATGTCTCAAATTCACTCTAATGTACAACCTTCTGCAATAAAAATTAAGAGATATTATATAACATGAAATAATGTTTACTGTTTTTTTTTCCCATGAGACATGCTAGAGGCATTACATATATTGCATATAATATATATATACTATATAGTGTATGTATTATATAGCTCTTTGTTCTGAACTCTGAAATTATCTGCTTGCGTACTATGAAAATGCCATTGTTCAGTTCCATTATTTCTTTTATTTTTCTTTCTTTTTAATCCTGATCCTTTTGGTTCTGCTCTGTGGTTAGCCTCTCTAGTGCCCTTAAGAATGATATCTAAACTAGAAAAATATGATGTAATTGAGTGTTAATGGGAAAAATATACTTGAGCTTTATGATAGACTTGTCCAGGAACCTATGGCAAGCTTTCCTGTCTTGGCATCTTGATAAAAGATTTCTAATGCTTAATTCATTTTCCTTTTCTGACCATGAGACTAAATTGTATGTATGATCAATAAAGTCCTTCTGCCAACACTAATATGGATGACACGCAGCAGGTAGATCATATGCTCTAACTTATTTGAAACAATAAGCGCATTGTCCTGGGGGCAGGAAAACCCCCAATAGTAAAGAGTGACTGATCCTTGGCTGGATTTGCTTGGAGCAGAGAGGCAGCCTTTGCAGGGCTCCCTCTGCAGGCAGAGCTGCTCCATCTGCCTGAGACTTTAGCAGAAGGGCAGTTTCAAAAGCTTGGTGAAGCTGTGCCCTCCTCCAGCACAGCTGTGTGCAAAGGGACTCTCTAGTGATATCTTCCACATCACTCCCCCATAAAGAGCACAGACTTTGCATGAGCCTATGCAAAAGAGCTTACCAAGGCCATGTTCTCATAGGATACCCACTTTGGAGGCAAAGCCAGCTGAAGGACCTGCCTTCCCCCCCTCACTTCTCTCCTCTGCCTGCTTATTCCTGTCCCTGATTCCTGCCTCAGCAGAGCAGCTCAAGTGCTTTGGGGGCTGTTCTGAAGGCCAGATAACCAAATCAGCTCAGTTTAGAATAAATACCTTCAAATTTTTATTTTTGGAAAGCACTGAACATAGCCTGCAAGGAGTTGTTCCAGGACAGCTGAGGAGCCAGCCAGCTGAGGAGCAAGGGGAAGGCATGGATAGCTGGGTGTAGTAAGGAGAAAAGACAGGAAAACTTTTAAAGCTGATCCACAGCTAAAACTAATATCTGGCTGCACTACACTTGACTGTTGCAGGAATAAGCCAGCGGCAAATTACTGTTCTCTGAAGCCAGGGAGAGTCACAAAGATAATTATACTTCAAAGAAGTAATCCTTCCTTGAGTGTAGTGTGGCTGCTGCCACTTGCACCAGGCTCTCTTGGAGGCAGTGGCTATCCTTCACATTTCCCAGTGCCTGACATGCATGTAGAAACTGAGGTGTGGGGCTAATTTTTCTGTGGGAGCACCCTGGTAGGTTTGGTGTGGGGCCAGACAGAGCATCACAGTGTTGCTGCCTGCCTTACCATTACCTGTGTCAGTGGCTGAGGGGACTGGCTGCCTCTGCTGCTGTCACTGAGACACAGTTCAGGAAGAGCTCTGACACGTCCCACACTGTGGCTGCTCAGGATAAGGTCCATCACACCCCCCTCAAGGATGGCATACTTCTTCTACACATAAAAACCACTCTCCTTCTCCCAGGCTTTCCTCCTAATTCTCTCTATCCCTGTCTCCTTTCTCTATTGATTCTCTGCTCCCCATCTTTCCTGCAAGACCTGGGATGATTCTCCCACCTGGTGCAGCACTGATAAGTCATCAGCCAAAGTACCAGGCTGGTTATTTGGCATCTCTGCCTTGGTGCCACATGCTCTTCATTTACACCCAGACCAACAGTTATATCGTGGGGTCTTAGTCGCTTTCATGCATCCTACTCTACCCTCTCTGTGTGGGAGTTTAAACCAGGCACTCTTGGCCAGCCCCTGCAGGCCAGATCTAATGACAAGGGAGAAATCACCCTGACAAAATGCATACACAGCTCCCTACACTAAATCACACACACTAAATCACACACTCTGCCAGTCATGCTCAGGATGATAAGTAATTCACTTCATGAACACTCCCCTTGATTTAAATAGAGGGATATGCCAGCTATTTTTAATTTACGAGTTGCCACACTCCTGCTGCTGACCACTGTTTGTGGTATATTGCTGTGATGCACTAAGCATAAATTAAAACTTCCCAGCACATCCTGTCACGTAAATTATATGTGTCTGTACTGTGTCACTTTGACAGTCATCTGTTGTGTAGGGTCTGAAATTTGCCATTCTTCGTCTTTTCATCAGAAGAAACTTAAGCAAATTTATATTTGTCTAGGAGGTTGTAATCTTCACTTATTTTTGCAGCATATTGTGATGACATTAACAGCATTTACAACAGGTTAACTATACTATTAATGTAACCATGTTCTATATTAAGAAAAATAGGAAGTGAGTTTCCATCTCAAACAAATATGGTGAGTTTTTTTGCCACTTCGGCTGCATCTATACAATAGTGTCCTTAACAAACGCTTGCTTGTTAAGGGCTGCATCTCAATTAACCTGAATGGTTTTCAAATTGAAACAGAAAAAGAAATGCATTACAAGGCCACTTATAAGCAATTCAGTTTGAATTGCTGCAATTATTGCAAGCTTGAAACTCTGAGATGGACCAAAGGTAAATCACTGCATTCTGACACTAAGCAAAAAAGATCCATGATATTTTCCCTCCCAGCTGAATTTGAAGATAAAGCTAACTAGCTCCTGAATACATAGGAGTGAGTTGTTCTACCACCACAGAACATTTTTAGCATTTTAAAGACATGATCTTGTCCTTATGCTCATAGACCTTCCCATCTTAAATCAAGGGCTGAGTCTTCTCATGGATTCTTTATGGCATCATGGCCATTGCTGTGCTGAAGACCCCTCATCAAAGCAGCAGGAGCTCCTTCTGCCAGGGCTTTTATGGAGCTACCTGGCTTCAGCACTAGGTAAAATTTACTCCAGCAGAATAGACCAGTGTTTCTCTTGTGACATGAGTCTAGCCAGTTGAAGCTGACACTCAAAAGAAAGTTGCAAAGGGCATTAAAGTAAAATTATTTGGTCCCCACAGGACAGTCTTACACCTAGGAATATCTCATATTCATCCCTAGTAACAAGAAGCACCCTTCAACCATAACACAGAGTTTCTTAGAGTCTTGCTGTGTTTTTAGCTCTTATCATTTCCTCTGGCAAGCAATCTCCTGTCTCTATACAAGCCACAAGTGCAGGGCAACCCAGATCATCAGAGCAGGGCAGCCCCTGTGAAGGGGAAGCTCAGTGGAGAAGGTGACTCAATAGCTCCATTCCAATATGCAAAGCGTGATCAAAACATGCGAAAGAAATGTTGTCTTTTTCCAGTTTGAAGATGGGCATAATATTAATGCTATAATGTAACTATTATACAGCTTTCATAATTGATAAATTAGCAGAAGCAAGGCACCTTGGAAGAACAAATGTAAAGCTATAATATCTGTAGCAACCAGAATTGCACTAAATATGTTAAAGCATCTAAAAAAACCCCAAAAACAACACTTTAATCTAAAAAGCTTCTCATCTGGAAAACTATGAATCTAAGATTTTACACATTAGCTGTGGTCAGGTTTCACATTGCCTATTACGTGAATTGCAAAGCACGACTTTACATCCCAGCTTTGCAGATGATTCTGGAAGGAGTGCCTACATCCTAAACTTGGGAGAACTGGATGAGAATCAAACATTTAAAAAATATGTGTAACATATTCGACATACAGCACATAACCCTGGCTGCATGCAGTGTAGTCCTCTTAGGTGGGGTCAAACTGCAATTTCCTGGCTTTGTTAAGAAGTAAATGCCAACCCATGGAAATTTGTTAATGACTTCTGTGCTTTCAAGAATAATTTGCCACAAAGTGAAAAATCACTTTTCCCTAATAAGACAGCTTTTCTTGAACTGTAGCAGCACATTTGCTCCACAAGTCTTCCTCAGTCATAGAATCCTGCTCACTAAAGACTTCCAAGATTATCAGTTGGATAAAATCCAACTTTGTTATCTGGGATCCTAAGTAACATCATTCTTTTGGATGCCAATTCACTGCTGTTTATAGGTTATTTCTTTCTTTGCTTTCCTCAGAGACTAACAGATCCTTACATTGAACAGGAGGTATGTTATGTGACTGCTCTAAAAGTGCTCTGCACTGCACTCTACTCCTTGTTTACTCCAGTGGTGCAGGGTTCAGGCAAAGGAGACAGTGAGGCGGCTTGAGCAGGAAATGAGACACTAACAAAGATGGAATATGACTTGAGGAAATTCCAGAAGTCCTTGAGGAAACAATGGGGAAGATATTAAATAAGGGATGTCTATTTTTCTGACTCCAGTCAGATTAGCAAATAAACCCCAAACCTTGATGTTCTGATCTAGACAGGAGAAAGGAGAAAGTGCAGTTGGCCATAGCTGGAAATGAATGTCTGATAATGAGAGGAACATAGGTAGCATTGGGTGGGATGGGATTTCAAAAGAACTCCGGGTGAGGGAATTTACCTAGGTGATGAACTACTGTGTACTAGGCACATACAACTTGTGCTGCTGAGATTTTTTTCTTTTTTTTTTTTTTTAATGTATTTAAAGGAGTAGGCAATGATTTCATAAGTGTTTTTTTAGCCTCAATCTCATCCCCTGTTCAGACACTCTTGAGAACAAGTGTTTGGTAGTGATGGGAGCTGAAGAACCAATTCTGCTCCCACAGCTGGAACTGTTGGCTGGGTGGCACTGAGGGCCTTGGAATTACAACTGAGCATGGACAAAGTGATGGATGAGGCTCGTTTTGACACAAGGGAAATGTACTCTAAGCATCTCAAGATTAGTCCTCAATGCTGGTCCTGTAGACTATCCAATCATTCTTCTTGCTTTCTAACTATCATGCCCTACTTTATATTTGATTTCTGTCCTCACCATCTTTCTCTCTGGGATTAAGTGGAAGAAAGTAAGTGCCCTCCTCCATGGAGTTTAGCACATAATCTGAAACTGTATAGCAAGGAAACAATATCTAGGAATGTTAGACAAAACATGACCTTTCTAGGTGATCAGCTATGGACACAAGAGAAACCTGGATCACTGAGGTGCAGTTTCTGATTCTAGAATTGCTATTCCCCCTGCACTCCTGTTGCTGATCTGAGAGGCAGTTAAACCTGATGAATATATCTATGTTTCTGCACAAAAAGAAAATAACCTTTTTTTTTTTTTCTGCTGTGTTCTTCCCCTCCATGTTGCACATTACTAACACTTCTAGCAGCAGTTGAAGAAGGATGATTAGATTCCACCTCCCACTTTGCTTCTCCCTCATCTTCTTGCTTTTGTCTTCTCAAATTACATATCTAGTTCACCCTAAAAAATATAATTCCCTTAGCATCAGTGTCTAAGGTCCAGAAACTGGGAGCTTTCTACCTTCTTGCTAAAGTAAACCCTGTTACTGTTTTTGAGTGAGAATTTATAGCAACTAGGCTCTGGAAAGTCACAGCAGGGAGTGAATTCTTCCCTTTTCCTCACTGTTACAAACTGGGAAGATCCTTAACTGATTTTGCTGAAGTGAGGGAAAAATCAACCCCACATTCACTATTCAACACAGATCATCCACTGTCTATTATGAGCTGAAAATACCATTGTAGGAAACATTAAGAAGGCACAGCTACTAGTAATGAGCAAATGTGTATCTCTGTTATATTGGTTTTAAGATAACAAGGTGTAGTGAATGCAAAGGGCCTCACCCATCCTGCCAAAAAAAAAGAAAAAAAGAAAAGTAGAGAAAAAAGAAAACTCTGCCCTAAGTAGTTCTTTTTCTTCTTGAAGGCTGTTAATGGAAAGGGAAAAAAATAACACTTGAAATGAAAGACACTGAGGATCTGCTTGTCCTCATGCACATTCATTGTGTGCTGAAGCCTGTAACAATGAAGGGAAATGATAGCAGAGAGCAGCATTGCCCTCCCTCAGACTAAGAAACTTTCACTGCAAAAGCATTTAAAAGAATAACCCAGAGTACAGTAATTAAAGCTGATTCGGCTTCTCAAAAGACGGCTTCAAGCTTTTGTGCTGAACCTTCACAAATTCCACAGGGCTTTGTTATTAATTGTGCTCCCCCCGCACACTGCTCTCTTTGGGATGTTTCTGCTGTCACAGGCTCAGTATTTCTCACGGGCTTTCTGTACATAACTGAGACTTGTCAGGAGAAGGAAATGTTTTTCCAAGCATTTTCCCCCTTTGTCCTGCCTCTCTTGTGCCTTGTTCCCTTGGTAATTTTTTGTTTGCTTGCTTTTTAATTTTCTTCTGCATTTTCTTTCAGAAAGTCTGTGGTGGAAAGGAATGACATTGGGGTTGGATGCCTTTCTTTCACCACTTTGAGATCATCTGTCAAGCCCACCTGGGATCATTGCTCCTGAATCTCTGAACAACGAATCTCTTGCAGAAGCTGGTTAATTCGCCCCAGGGCAGGCAGCCATGAATGCAGCTGTGGGTGCAACACGCACACCTGGCCTCGGATTCAGATTCCACCAGATGTCAGGAGAGATAGATACAGAATTTCAACGTTGCTGCCAGGCAAGGGAATCTGGGTTGGGAAGCAATCTGTGCTAGAAGGGAGAATCAACACTTCAGGCTGGATTTCTCTCACAACCATTTTTCTTATGTTTCTCTGGGTTGTTTTGTGTTTGGTTTTGTGTGGACAGTTTTGTTTGTTTGTTTGGGTTTTTTTAAGTGAAAGGTTGAATTTTGTACAAATTGAAAGACAGGCTATCTAGCCTGGAATAAAAGTGAAAGGCAGCACTCTTTATTGTAGTCTAAGGGACTACAACATGAGTGGTAGTGACCCACTGACATTTAAAGGATACCCGTAAGTATCCAATGACACTGTTGCTATTTTCCAGGGTAAAACTCCACTGCTAATATTTTTTGCTTCTTTCTGTGATCACTCCTAATAGCTTAAAAGCATGGAGAAAAAAAAACAGTTTCCAATTTGACTGCAGCTTTTGCTACTTTACACATGATACAATTGCTCAAGGATAGCTAGCAGATCACCTTGCAAGGTTGGCCAACTTGCCACAACACTTCACAGATTTCAGCAAAACAAACAAGGTAGATTAAAAGGAGACCTGACTGTGGACTGCAATCCTTTCCCTCTGAAGAAGAATAGTTCAAATGGAAAGAAACAGAATGTTCCTTTGCCATCAAATATCTTGTTCCATCCATCTAACGGACCTGACTAGTATATGACTCTGCTGCAGAAGGAGGCTTCCATTTGTGGGGAAAAATGAACTTGTATTATCATTACTTGCTTGTCTTTGATGGAAAAGTTCATGGTTCTTTAAATTCTTTGAATTTAGTGAACCAAATGTAGGTGTGCACAGATAGGTATCCACTTGTGACCTAGTCATCTGCCCTTCCTTTATGGTCAATAAGAAAAGACATTTCTCTTGCGTTTTTCTTTATTTTAATCCAAATATCAAATGAAGTTGAGCTATGCTATGCCCTAGCAGTGCCTGTTTGTTCCCATTAACTCCTCAGAAAGGTAGAGTGACCAGTTTAGATAGATTAGAAAATAACTGTCTCTATCTTCAAGAGGGGCAAGAGCAAGGATCTGAGAAACTATGGGCTGGTTAACCTCACCTTGATCCCTGGGAAGATGGTGGAACAAATAACCCTGGAAACCACTTCCAAACCTATCAATGACAGGAAGGTTACTGGGAGTAGTCATCATGGATTTATGAAGGGGAAATCGAGCCTGATCAGCCTGATAGCCTTCTATGATGAGATAATACTCACTCCCATAACATCCTCATAGATAAGCTGATGATGTATAGACCAAATAACGGGGCAGTAAAGAAGACAGAGACAGACCATTCTCATCTGTGGTCATTGAAAGGACAGAAGGCAAAAGGCACAAGCTGGTATGTGGGAAATTCCTTTTAAAAATAGCCATAACTTTTTTATTATGATGTTGGTCAAATGCTGAAACAGCTTGCCCAGAGAGGTTGTTGAGGTTCAATCCTGGGAGATACTCAAACCCTGACTGGTCATAGCCCTGGGCAATCTGTTCTAGTTGACTTCAAAAGATATCAAACATATTAAAATGTTGTTTATTTGTTTGTTTGTTTATCAAAACCCAACATGCTATCAGAGGACAAAAAATTCTGGGACTAGATTTCTGAGTTTTTTACCAGGTTATTTGTTTCAGCTCCGCTGTAGTGGAATCAAACCAATGCTCTCAGTAAGTGAAAGTTCTGCACCCAGGAGTGTTTAAAAAAAAAGGAGTAACAAAGTGGGTGAATCTAATGCCTTGGATTCTGCATCTCTGTGATAATGAGCAATATAGTTTTGTTTGTCTTTTAAAGAGTAACTTCTGAAGTATCAGGCAAAGATCATGAGATCTGGAGTGTTTTTCAGTCTAATAGGTCTTGCCCAGGAAGACACAGAGATGCATTAGCTTCAAGTAGACATGATTTGGTTTGTTCATAGCATCACTGACAGTGTGTCCAAGAGGAACAGAAGTCAGAGGTAAAGTGTAGTATATTTGGGGTGAAACAGGGTTTGTCCATGTCTAAAGTTAATATTAAATTTTCTCACTTGTCTCTAGGAAAAAACACTGAGCAGAAGACTCTAAGTAGTTTTTAATTTATCAAAGTGTTTTTTTTCTTCTCAAGGCCCAGGGGAAAGGCAGACTCCTCTAAAGTGGAAGGAACCTGAAGAATTTCTTCCATTTCATGATGCTGACTCTAGGGAATCTGGCCTCATCTCTCGCATAGCCTACCTCATTTTGAGACCTGGGGCTTCTGGATGCTCAGAAAGATACACCAAGAAAAATATCAATTCTCTTTGTGCTTGGGCAGAAAACAGCATTCTGTTTTCTCTGTAGCAGACCTGGCTATGTGGTCCAACCTCTGCAACCTCTAGGCTTCAGTACTGAGAGTCCCAACAGCGATGAATCACTGCCTGCCAGGGCTTCAGCTGGTACATGCTGCAGGAGCCCATCTCACTTTGTCTCATGGGTCACTTCCTCACAAATTTCTGCTCCTTTCCCAGCTCCCTAATGGCTGTGGGGTTCATTTCAGTGCCTCCAAAGTGGCGTTTGTGCCTGACATTCCAGCAGGGCTTGTTGCTTCTGAGCAGTCACTTAGGCTAAAACAAAAATGAATTACAAAGTGACAAGATAGCTCTAGACACACCAGTGAACTAGACATAAGTGGAAAGGTCAGTAAAGTGTTCTGCTGCTGAATCAGAATGTCTGTTATTAAAGAATACATGGAAATGAAGCAATAGTTAATGTTTTGCTGTTGCACAATATATTCCTTATATATTTTATATCTCATTAGCACACTGAATAAGCATTTGAGGTAGGGATACACCTAAAAGCCCATTCTCTGCAAAAATAAAATAAAGGAAATGTTCAAATAATAATGGCCAAGACCCAAACACACAGAAGTTTCTCAAAAATCCCTTTATTTCTCTTTTCTATTAAGTTCAGACTGTAATCTTTAGAAGCAACATTTTGCAAATTTCCTGTGTCCTATAAGAATTATTAAAGGAGCACTAAAATATTCTTTTGAGCACGCACCAGGTGCCAGACTTTTAAAGTCAGATAAATTCAATTACTATCGCATTTTCCCCTTTTTCTTACTGCAGCATAGGTATCATTTGAACAGACAATATTTTATGAACTGACCCACTTAGAGACAATGCTATGCAATGTTTGAAGCTGGTATTCTGACCTGGCACATACTTGCAAGTGTTGGTGTCTATTCTAATAGGCCTCTATATCTACTGAAATAACTTTGCAACAGAAATGGGCAGGAAAGGCAAAGCTGAATGTGATAAAATGCCTCTGTAGGCACAATGCATAGTTCAGTCTACTATTGTGCTCCATCCCTTAACACAAAAGTTAATGACCATAGTTCCAGATGATGTCAAAAGAATTGGGAACAACAAGACTGAAATGACTTATTAAGAAAATTAACCTAAGGAGAGGATGACTAAACCAGGACTTGGGTTTACCCTTCCTTCCATGGTATGTCTCAAGTCTTCCTAGAAACACCCCTTCTTTTTTTCCCACTATCCTACCTGGAACATATGTATCACAGTACAGACCTACACTCTGGAGCAGTGATTGCAAAGTTTCCTAAAACAGTGGTAATGATAGGATTGGAAAAATACCTATAATAATTAGGAAGGGATTGGGGAGAGGGGTGTAGCAGGGGTACTGCGTTTCTTCATCAGGTATTTTCTATCTTACAGAAAGCAAGGGATTCTTCTAAGAAATCTTTATCTGCCTGGTGGAAGCACAACTACTCCAATGTTTGTTTGAGGGTGACATCCAGGCTAGCTCTGCTAGTGGCTTAGACAGCACTTGATATATGGAAGATACTCAAGCGCGGAATCATGCTACAATTATAACAGGCTGATGAGCTGTTCCAGAAAACATCTCAGTTTTAAACCATCAGGTTTTACATAGTTGGAGTAAATTTTACTCTAAAAAGCTTGTTCGTCTAACAGGCTGGAAAATCTGGTAGAAACTGCCAATTTGTACACATTTGCTACTAATAGGCTTCTAGAACAGTGTGGACCTCTCTATAGCTGTGTAGTCATTCACGTGGCCTTACAGTGACTCTCTGGGGATGGGTATTAGATGCATCTCAGCCAGGCTCAAAATTATCATTTGTGTTACGGGTTGTAATGGCTAGTAAAATTGTATCCAAAATTGTACTCATATGCAAAACTGCATTGTGCTTTGGCTGTCCAAAACCAGCCAGAAAGTTGTTTCCTCTCCCAAAAAGCAACCACTCTTCATGTACAGAACGAGAAGTCACCATCTGGTGTGTATATGGCAGCATACAAGAGGTCATCTAACAGAGGCAGATCTCAGTGGATGAGTGTCACCAGTGAAAGAGTAGAATGGGCACAGCCTCCAAGATACACCACACTGGAACAGATGAAAAGCACTAGAAGACTTAGATTATTAATTATGTAATAATCTCTATTATAGGTTCCAAAGAAAGTGTGGGTCTCTTTGCATTCTCTACACTTGGTGTGGGATTATGTTTGCAAATGAGATCTGTCCAGTAGAGTGAGACCTGATCTCTGACTATAACATGGCTGCACAGCCATGTGAGTTTCCCAAAACGGGTCCTGGTGGGATAGAAATAATGTTTGCTTAAACCCGTGACAGAGTGTTATAAGTTAGACAAAAACATTTTGTTCCCTTTATGCAAGGCGAGGTCCTCGTTTGCTGACAAAAGAGAATAATTTGCTCAGTGATTTGATGCTTCCTGACTGTTTAGTTACTTTGTAGTCTTAAATAGAATGAAGCTTTCATCCAAACTATTCCACTCAGATGCAATGAAAAACTCTGCAAAATAGGACTTTGAAAGGCAATATTCTCTCAATTTTGGGCAGTTTCTATTCCAAGACATTAGGGTCCCAAGAAATTGATGCCAGTTATCACTGTAAAATACCATCCTCCCTCTGGTGCAGGTGGGAAGCAGAAGCAAAGAATATTGCTTCATTCTGCCTTTTGACAGGGCTATTTACCTAATTGTGTCTTCATAATGGCAGGAAAAATACTAGGTGGATAAGGGTCACATCACCTTTATCATGGTAGTCCGTGATTAGGAGCCTAAGGCTTAACAACATTAGAAGGTCAGTGACCCATCAGTGTGTAGTCATTTATTGTACTTGGGATTGGTCCAATGACCCCAGAAATTATTGCTCTTGGATCTGTTTTTGGTAGTTTGATTAAACTTACTTAAGTATGACAAGAATGGAAATTAATAAAGCTGGTGTTCCAGAGAGGACTCCCCAGTACTGTATTATTTTTCATCATAGTAGCAAAAGGGCTACTTTACTCCATAAAGTTAATAAAAGCAAAATGCAAGACCTTCAATTGTTTCTGTTGTTGCTGTTGGGTTGGTTTGGGTTGCTTTGGTTTGGTTTTTTCTTTGCTTGGAAGCATTGTGCTTTTTTCTGGGTTTGTTAACCAAGCATGGTCAAAACCCAAAAGCTAGATCTTGAAATTCCTTGTGTATATTCTTTTTAGTCACTCTGTGAACTGTTAGAATTTAGGATTTTTATGCTTTTGGATACAGTAGTTAATTTTTCACAGTGCAAGCAAGGACTATCATTCTCAAGAATTCATAGTACTCCAGGAGACAGGGTTTCTTCTACCAAGCACAAATAAGGTGAGAAAGCAAATGGCATCCAAACTGTGGTGGGCAAACCCTTCTACCAGTGGAGGACTCCTACCTCTGTGATCTTAAAATTGCAGACAAATTCTGCATCCCATGATGCAGAAAAAGAAAATTTCACAGGATTCTGACTGCTGAAAGGAAGTTATTCACACATGCAGAGATGGACTTATTCAACTTCATCACCATTATTTGCTTTATTTCTGTATAAATGCAACTGTATATAGTGAAAACCTATACCTTATGTTGTATCTATGTACTTGTAATCTATGTATTTGTATCTTGTAATCTATGTATTTGAGGAGATTTAGAAATTGCAATTGAGCAAATCCCTACAGGTATTATGCCTTAGCTCTAAATAGATGCTGAGAAGTAGCTTAAAGCCTTACTTTTATTAGGACCCTGTTTTTGTTCATTAGAGCTATGCGTTAAAACCCGCAGTTCTAATAGAATTGAGAGTAAATTGCTATGTTGCTTCAAAACTGCTAAAGTGTAATCACATGTAGCTGCAGGGACTGCTTGTCCAGTCTGACAGCTCTGCTTCTTAGATTGCTTTCGACTTGTCCATTTTCTCTCCTGCTTAGTATCATTGCTCCACTGACAGCCACTTGGATGGGCAGCTCCCATCATTCTGTCACCTTTCTAGACAGACAGCAAGAGCATCAGTCTCATGCACTGCAAGAATAATCATGTGGCATCTTATTTTAACTCTGTGGGGAGTACTATGCAAAGTGGTTGCCTTTCAGTATCATCTTGATTGTTTTCTGAGCCATTTCTGTAGTAGGAAAAGGGGTTTAATCCCCCTTTAGGATCTTCTGAGGTCAGATAGATTCCTGTAGCCTGGATTAAGACCATGGACCATCACCTGGATTGAAGAATCACAGACTCATAGAATCATTTAGTTTGCAAAAGACCTTTAAGATTGTTGCGTCCAACCATTAGCCCAGCACTGCCAAGTCCACCACTAAAGCATATCCCCAAGTGCCACATCTACAGGTCTTTTGAATACCTCCAGGGATGGCAACCCCACCACTTCCCTGGTCAGCCTGTTCCAATGCTTGATAACCCTTTGCATGAAGAATTTTTTCCTAATATCCAATGTAAACCTCCCCTGGAGCAACTTGAGGCTATTTCCTCTCATCCTGTCTCTTGTTACCTTGGAGAAGAGACTGATCCTTACCTGGTTACAATCTCCTTTCAAGTAGTTGTAGAGAGCAATAAGGTCTCCCCTGAGTTTCCTTTTCTCCAGTCTAAACACCTCCAGCCCCTCAGCTGCTTCACATCAGATGTGTGCTCCAGTCTCTTTGGAAGATCCAGGGAAGCTTGGATCAGGACAAGTGATGCAAGAAAACCCCCAGTTCTTTCACTGTTCTCCTTTTAGAAAGAAAGCATTCTCCAACTTATTAGGCCTGAAAGTAACCACCTAATTGACATTACACGTTATCATTTTCTTCCTATTTTTGGTTCCTGATTTCAGCAGTCTGTTGTCTAGAAATGTTGTTCATTACTGAGTTCTGAGAGGGTTTAATTTGGAAGTTTTTACATACATGTATTTTTTCCCTGTGTCTGATTCCCATTACAGGCAAATATAGTGTCCTGGAAAGTCATCCAAAAGCAATTATTTCAATAAAGCACTTTGTGGTGTGTACTTATAAATACTGTTAGTTTAATTGCTGCTCTAACCCTTGTGGCAGAGTATTCTTACAGGACATTGGAAAAATAGCCCTCTGACCCTCTTCCTTTAAATTACCTGAACAGTTCTAGCGAGAAGAGCAAAATTTTGGAAACCTGGCATTTTCAGACAAGATTTTGAACTAGAGAGTTTTTTAGAGGGTTAATGTATACTTGAAAGAGAATTAGAGGTTGTTGGAGGGATCCATTAGGCTTAGCAGCCAGTGGAGGATATTTCTTGCCAATTCCCAATGCTGATTATAATCCCACTGGAGGTTTGTACCCTGAGAGGAGCCATATCTGGTTTTTTTCTGGTTCAAGAGACCTAGCAAAAACTGGGGCGAAAAGATGACCCTGTGCCAGAATGAGACAGTGTATCTTGCTCCTTGGCAGGTCTTGCAATGAGCTTTGAAGCAGAATGGGCAAATGTCGCTAGAGTTTAAAGATTTTTCTTGTTGATTTGTTATGTGTTTTCCAAAGCAAATGCTTTTCCTCTAAATAAACATCATTTTGCTTTGCTAAGCTGCATTATCACAAGTTCAACCCTGTTCTTCTCCCTGAAGAGAGGTGCTGTAGCAGGGTTTGAACCCAAGGAATGGCAATAAATTCTGAGACGTGGAGTCACAGGATTAATCTTGAAGGGAAATATCACTTCTTAGGAATAATTCAGAAGAGGGTCTGCAAACCTTGCTTTCTATATGGGCTCTCAGTGGGGCCAGGCACTGGGCCCCCACCCTCAGTGACAGACACAGTGGAGCTCTGTACGTAGGCCGAGCACCACACAGAGCTTAAGTGCCATCATTTCTGCTCACTGAAATCACAAAATAAGGCCTTAAGTTTATAACAACACTCTTACAGTCTTTATTCAAGAACAAGATTTGAACATAAGCTGAACTGTAAGGGCAGAGTTTGTCCACCAACTTCAATAACTGCATAAACTTCAGCTTTACCTACAGGTTTCATACTAAGGAAAAGAACTTACCAAGCAATTGTATTTCCATGGTGTCGTTCTGTTTCCAGTTCAGTGAGAAGAAAACACCTTGATTTAACAGAGACTTACACTGAACAAGCAATGCATCAAAGCAACACAAGTCTATACTATGCATGGAAAATGATATTTTTCCACATTGCACCTTGGCTTTCTCTTTTAAATGCTGATTGGTGGGGGTTTTATTGATGTTCAGTGGCTTGATATCAAAGACAGCAGCTCATAAGATCAGAGAGAAATTATGACTGTTTATTAGTGTCTGGTTATTATTTAAAACAAAGCCGATATTGGCTACCCATCCATCAGACACAATCTGGTGGGTATTCTTTTATGATTGTTACATTTTCTGAGTCTCACAAAACAGTTTGAAGTTAAGCATAGTAGAGCTTATTCTACTTATGATATCAAGGGAATTTACATAATGACAAATTTCAAAGCAAACACACAAATTAACTAAATTCACATGTAAAGGAATATGCTTCAAAACTTAGCACATTTTTGCTGGCTGCTATTCAGTGGATAATTAAAAACCCTCAACCCTCTTGCTGATCATCAATCCCGAAAACATGTAAGTAGGTTTAGAGAACAAAAGGCGAAGGCCCTGCTCTCAACATCCTGTCTAGACAATGAGTTGACCTTATTTAAACTGGTGCACTGAGGGGCATCTCCCGGGACTTGAAATCCATGAAAGTGAAGGGGCTAATTGCTTGAGATCAAATCAGAGGTGCCTGAATCATAGTGCCCAACAGAAAAAGTGTCCAAAATTTCTATGGGAATATTTTCAAAGGGAAAATAAAGCTAAAGAACCTAAGAGGGAAGACTGCTTAAGCTGCAGTCTGCAATTGCCGACTCTGTTGATTGAATCTGCTTGTTCTTCTTGTGCTGTGCTAAAGCAAATCTTTTTACAGCTGTGTTGAGAGCCATATCAGGCGACTAAGCCAGATGAATGCCGAAACTTTTTTCCCTTGGGTTGTTTTCCAGAAAGATCAGTTCCTCAGTCCGATTTGCTGTTGGACCAAAAGGTCTTACACAGGCACAGCCAGAGGAATGATGCCAGGACAGGAAGGCACAGCAAAGAAGCTGAAGTGCGATTATCCCTTTACTGACCATTGAATACATCATTCATGTAATGCCATGCTGAGAAATATGTTTATTTATCAATTTGATATCTTCTTTATAAGATCATATAGTGACAGGACAAGGGGGAATGGCTTCAAACTAGGAGAATAGGTTTATGTTAGATATTAGAAAAAAAAATTCTTTACTGTGAGAGTGGTGAGATATTGGAACAAGTTGCCCAGAGAGGTTGTGGATGGCCTATCCCTGGAATTGTTCAAGGCCAGGCAGTATGGGGCTCTGAGATACCTGTTATAATGAAAAGTGTCCCTGTCCATGGCAGGGAGTTGGAACTAGATGGTCTTTAAGATGCCTTCCAACCCATTCTATGATTCAATGATTCTATGATTCTTGATCTTCAGGCTGACAGGTAACTATTGTAATAAACGGTGATAGGGTATATTACCTCCTTTCTCCACAGCCCAAATTTTAAGACCAAGATGTTCAGCATAGTGTCAGGAATAGTGGAGAGACTTAAAAAATTCTGCAAAAGTTACAGCATACCTCAGTGGGTACCTAATTAACCTGTTTAATTTGATGAGACTAAGAACATGTTCAAATTGGCTGTCACCTAATTATGCTCTTTTCACTAATATTTTTATAGTATTTCTTATTTGCATGCCATAGCTCATTTAGTGTGAATTATGGTTGTTTTTAAAGTGTTGCGATTGTGAGAACATGTATGAAATGATCATTTATTCTTTTTCTTCATAACTTTCAGTGCTTCAAAATTAGCCGTAGATTATGACTGTAAGGAAAAATGAAGTGTTTATTACAAGGATTTGGGCTTTTTTAAATTATTCTCTGCTGTGTTTTGAGGTACAGTTAACCCTCTTGGTGAAAACACGAGTCTTAGCATGATCTATAGTACCCTGTGAAGACTAAATATCGATAGCAGAAGTAATAATAAAAATTTTGATTTGAAGAAGGTCTGGGTGTTTTGACTCATCAAAAAGCTGCAGCACACAATTTGAAAATAGGATACATTTTAATATCCTGAAAAGTAATTTACTGCACAAAGCAGACACTAAAGCAGTGTATGTGTAGATATATGTATATGAAAACACTCTGCTCATTTCCGATGTCTTGTAGCTATTTCAGATTAAGTGTTGAGAAAATCTGTGTGACTGTTTTAATCAGTGTTTCTTGAAACAACATTATTCTCTGTAGGTTAAGTAATAAAAGGAAAATTCTGAAAACGAAGATTTTTATTTTAGGCTACCAAAACTTGAGTTTGTGCAATAAATTCCATTAGTGTGGAATAGTGGATGAATTTTAATTTGTAAGGAAATGTTTGTTCTAGATTTCTGATCTTCACATTCTTTCGGAGATAACATGGTCTGAGTTGGCATCTTCAATGATATTCTTTCTTTAAAATCACTTTGAAAGCCTGATCTTTAGAATCATAGAATCATTTAGGGTGGAAAAAACTTTTAAGATCACAAAGTCCAACTGTTAACCCAGATGCCAGGTTCATCACTGAACTGTGTCCTTAAGTGCCACATCTACAGGTGTTAACACCGCCACGGATGGTGACTCAACCGCTACCCTGGGCAGCCCGTTCCAATGCTTGACAACCCTTTCCATGGAGAATTTTTTCTTAATATCCTTTCCAAAGCTCCCCTGGTACCACTTGGGGCTGTTTCCTCTTGTCCTATTGCTTGTTACTTGGGAGAAGAGCCCAATCCCCACCTGGCTACAACCTTCTTTCAGGTAGTTGTAGAGAGCAATAAGGTCTCCCTTGAATGTCCTTTTCTCCAGGCTAAACATCCCCATGTCCCTCGGCTGATCCTCATAAGACTTGTGCTCCAGACCCTTCACCAGCTCCATTGCCCTTCCCTGGACATGCTCCAGCACCTCCTTCTTGTAGGGAGGGGCCCAAAACTATATCTGGTGTTTTTCCTGTGCCTCCATATTCCTGCCTTATGCTAGTTATATGGCTTCTTACAAAGGAGATTGCTCTCTTCATAAGCAAGAGGTATTAACTGAGTATATAACCCACACTCTAAGAAGTGAAACAGATTTCTCTGATTTCGGAGACTTCAGTTCAATTCTGTGCTCCTTCCCAGACAGTCAGACTATTTCCTTCTGTAAGGAGGTATTAGTGTACTCCCCTAGCCACTGAAATGGGAATATAACAGGATTAAAAAATCCACCCAATGCTCTATTCAGCTTTTTGTTGTCTAATTGAATAGGAGGTGGAGTGCTTTGGGGCCAGAAAACAGGAAACTCACCTCTGCTTGCCTTGACATAAAAATTCAGACATGTTAGAGACAAAACACCTTTAATTCAAGGACTCTTTCTTGTAATGGGGCACAGAGCAGCAGTTAGCCATGAAGCCATGCCAGGTCTTTGTACCTGCTGGGATCACTTCTTCTGTTCTCCCACCTCCATTATGTCCTCTTTTTCTCTGCTCTGGCTGCTGCCTTGGCTTTGCATGCCCTGGGGAAGGGTTTTTTCTTACATCTTTTTATCATTTACCCTGTTTCCAGACCCTTCCAGTGGCTCAAGTCCTTGGGGTATCTTCGCTGCATGATATGAAACAAACAGCTGAGATGTTTAAATCTGAAAGCTTTTTCCCTTGAACGTGTGAGCAATCAGCAGAGGAAGAGGAGCTCTTGCCTTGCTTTTCCAGGCTTATTTAGGCACGTAAATTGAGCACTTGACTGAATTGCTCTCTCTCTTCATTGACCACCTAGGGAGCCTCCTGAGACCTATGTCTTGCCTTGGGCGTCTAACATCAGAGGACTACAAATTGGCTGTATGCTACCACGATTGCAATTCTTTTTCCTCTCCAGCTTTATTTATAGCTTTAATCATTTCAGTTATTGTTTTTGTAGTTTCTATGACCTCTCTTTTTAATAGCAAGATGCAATTTTAGGTTTTTTACCTTGGCCATGTAGGCTAGTTTTCTTATTCTAATAATAATTCTCTTCAGTGAGAATTTCAGTTTTCAATCCACTTTGCGTCCTCCAAGGCCGTTATGAATCACAAAATCACAGAATCATCAAGTTTGGAAGAGACCTTCAAGATGATCTCGTGTCCTACTGTCAACCCAGCACCACCATAATCAACCCTAAACCAACCCTAGGTGTCACATTCAGACACCTCTTGAATGGTTCCAAGGGCAGTGACTTCACCACCTCCCTGGGTTGAACTATTCCAATGTCTGACCACTCTTTTCATGAAAAAAAGTAAAATATTCTAATATCGAATCTGAACCTCCTCTGATGCAACTAAAGGCCATTTCCTTCTTGTCCTTTCACTTGAGACATGGCAGAAGAGACTGACTTACTCCTTTCAGGGAGTTGTAGAGAGTGATAAGATCTTTCAGAGCCTCCTCTTCTACAGACTAAACAACCTCAGTTCCCTCAGTCACTTCTCATAGAAAATATTTTCTAGACCCTTCACCATTATCATTGCCCTTCTTTGGCCATGCTCTAGCACCTCCATGAAGTAGGAAAGGAACCCATGAGATCAACACCAAGAAGATCCCACTGAAATTACCTACCTCCAAGGTGAGAAGTGTTGTCTGTTAAATGAAAACACTGTGAATCTACAGTTTCACCTAAGTCCTGCCAATTTAAAAACATCAGTGGAATGAGAAGTGGATTTTAGTGGAGATTGCTGAGAAAGCAAAGTGATAGTTAAAGTTAATTTGGAGGAGTAGGATTAACCCATATTTGCTCATAACCATCTTTGCTCTGGGAGCTTCACTGACTGGAGAGCAAGGACTTCTCACTTCTTGTTTGCTGGTTATTCACCAAATTATCTGCAGACGGAATTTTATATGATTTGCTGAAGGTGTCTCCAGTTTCTAGTCTGCTTGACTTTTCAAGCTGGTATAAAAATAAATCCCCTCAGGTTTCTTAGCACAGTGGAAAATTATCCAGTTTCATACACTAGCCATGTTAATGAGTTTTATCTGTGTGTTCTAGTTCCTGTTTCCTGGACATAAACCTGTACCTATTTTTATAGGTTAAGCAGGCAATTTGTGCACAGTGTCATACATTAGGTGCAGCTCCTGAAATAAGTGACTATCTATTAATACAGTCCACTGTCAGAAAACCCAAAGAGTAGAAAATGCCTAAAATGCCTGACACTGAAAAGGTGCTTGTAACTTGAGTGGTTGACTGATTTGTTATTTTACTAGGGATTGTCCTTCCCAGGAGGAACTACTTTCTGCCTTTGTGCTACTTATTTCCTTGGTAAATGAAACAAGAACATTGTTCTGCTTGAACTCAGTCATTTTATCATCCCTGAGAAACACGAGCAGATTTATTTGTTAAAAGTGATGTGTGACATCACTACATTCTAGATAGAATGCATTAAAATATTTTTATTTAACATCCAACCAAAGCCAATTAGCTTCTTCCTTTTTCTGCATGACAAGATCCTGCATCCTTTACAATTTTGTATTCTTTAAAGTACAAGTTTTTGAAAGTACTCACAATTTTCAGTTTATTTGAAAAAATTAATATTTTCATGTATATTTGATTAAAATTTGAAGAAATTTAAATGGTTGCATGAAGTAGATTTCTACTGGACTAGAAGGTAAGAGAAAAACACCCTCTTAGATGCAGCAGAAATTTTTTTATGTTCCTACAGTTCATACTTTGTTATTAATTTTCTATTATTTTTAGAAAGTGTTCTCTGGCACATATTTTCTAATTCAATAATTATTCGAAGTACAGATCTGTTCACATAAAACCTTAACTAAAGAAGAAGTTAACCACGTTGTTCTGATCAATGCCAGCTCTGGGAACAGCTTAGACCCTACACTAGAACTTGTCCTTTAGCTCCATAAACCCCTAAATTCTGAATATTTTATAATCCATTAATTTATTATATTAAAATACCAAAGATTGACTTTGCTTCTAGTTTAAAAATTGTCTATAGTGAAAGTTAGAAATGAAATCTACCGTGTGAGACACCTGCTCTGTTTCCTCAGCATTAAATCTGTTGATTGCAATGACTACAGTAGATTTTCACTGCCTTCGCATCTAGAGGATTAGTGTATCAACATGAATAAGTGAAAGATCTTATTTTCTTCTTATTAATTTTATTCTTTGCTAAGAATACATTTAGCAAAGAATAAAATTCTGCCAACATGGGGTAGTTTGCAGTGACCACTAGTTTCATGATCATCTGCAAAGTCTGTTAATTTTTAACAGCCAAATTTGTTTGCATTTTTTAAGAGGGAGTCTCATTTTTAAATAGAGTTCTGTTTCAAACGTGTAGTTTAAAATTACCAAAATTTTACTTGATATTTCAATATTTTGATTTTTTAAAATGAGAATTTTTCTCTTTTTCTTTTTTTTTTAATAATACAGCTAATGTTTTATGGTTTTAATATAATGAGAGTGAAGCTGAAACAAGACATGCTTGACTGAGGTTGGCTGTCAACCTTTCTAACATTTTTAATTTGCAAAAGTTCTACCGTCTTGAATTTTATCATCAACATGTAATAGGAAAAAATATCAGAATTTCAACAATCAGTTCTAAGACAGGAAAAACAGCTAACCTGGTAGACTGTGCATTGAGTTGACAATGTTAAAAGCTAAGAAATATTGGCTGAGTGGGGGTTGTTGATTAAATATACCTAATCTATGAAAGGACAATAAATGTGTAATGTTATCATGGTGGCTTTATACTCCATTTTAAAGGAAAACTGTGCTTTAATGAAATCTTAATTTAAAAAACAGGGAATTAATTCTTCCTTCTTTCCTTCCTAAATTTACAGGAGCCAAATAAAACTAGAGTCTTTCTTTGAACATTTTAAAGATTTTACTACTCTTGGACTGCCTGGATACTTGCCTTTATTAATATTTTATCCCGCCTCTTCCCTTGAATTACATTTTTTGTGGCAATGCTTTAATTAAAGGAAGCTGGGAAGTAGAAGAATTGTTCTTCAAATCTTCAATTGAAATAAAATTTTTTTTGGTGCTGTCAACTTGAGACTGAACAGTTTACTCTTGAGGTTTAATTTATATCAATTATAATGACCATCTTGTGAGTATAATGTGGATAAATGTTAAGCAGAATATAACTGCTATAATTTTTCACACACAGGAGTGTATAGTTTGCAGAATCTTTAACACGGGGTAGCTAAATAGGTATTAATATGGTGTGATAACAGCCACCTATTTGAATTGGGTTGCAACATGCCATCCTTACTAACTCCTGTATGTCCTTCTTGCATGAGAGTAAAATGAAGGGAACATAAATATATCTGACAAAGTCATCAGGGATTAGAAAACAGAATCCAGCAATAAATATGGTAATTAGGCAATTTGAGACTTAAAGCACAGGGTTCTTTGAAAATGCAATTTCGGGACTGAGAACCAGCACTGAAATTTTTACCATTAAGGAGAATTATGATAGAACTGAAACTTTTTAATGACATTTAAACATTTTTTATTGGGAATTTAATAACTTTTCTGCTCATGCTAGGGAAATTTTAATGATGAAGCTAGGTATAGAGAGTCTTCTGTGCACACCAGTCCTCCCTATTCCATCTAGTCTCCAGCAGCTGAATTTAGACTCCTCCAACATTCTTTCTATTGCAGTGTGATGATGGGGGACTACTTAGTTAGAAATGAGAATGTAGAGTTTCATGATTAACAGTAACTTTGGACAGATAACACTAACTAATTTCATGGATTTGATAACCTTAAATAAATTTTGCCATTTTTCATTATTATGTTCCTCATTAATATCTACATACATTTTTGTGGTTGGTGTTTTCCATTATGATAGCATGTTAATAAAGCTAATAGCTTGAGGCTTTGTAAGTAGGTGTTTGCTACTAAAGAAGGCTTGATGACTTTTTAAAGCAGAGTTCGAATAACCAAAGATTCAAAGTCTAAATGCGTGATAGCAGCAAAAGTTTCTTTACATCCGTGAGATTTTCTGCCATGTTCCTCCCCACTCTCCAATCTGCTGTCAGCTGCTTAACTGCTCCTCAGCCCATGGGGAAATCTCTTGGTCTTTCAAGCAATGGCAAAACTCAAATAAGAAATCTGTGCATGGCACCTTCGGGGAATGTATGATGTTAATTCGGCCTTGGTGATCAACAATAAATTCTCTGTCATACTTGTGGGGACCAAATCAAGAAAATTGCAGACTTACACTCTTTCAATTCTCCAGAGTGTGAAGGGGTGAATTCTCCAGAGTGTGAAGGGGTGGGTGGTGGAGCCTTTTCCAACAGTATTTGCAGCCACGTTATGCCTAATTAGGGACCATTACAGATCACTAATCAAAACATAACTAAGCAAGCTTCACTGTAAGTTACAAAATTATTAAAACTAGCCTTGAAAACTGAGGTAGAGGGAGGCCTGGGGATTGATGATCTGTTCTGGGCATCAGTTGCATTTTGCCTGGGTTTGGCTAAACATAATGTAAAGTTCTCAGCTTGGCAGGGCAGCTATAGTCCCACAACATCACCTTATTTCTGCAGGAACCCCTTTCTCATATGCTAAATACAACTGTTTCGGTGTAAAATGCCTATGTGCAGGCGAGGTGTGCTGTGCTGCTTTTGAAACTGTGCAATTAAAGATAAACACTCTGAACTGATTCCTGGACCCTAAATCTGTACACAGAAAGTATACAGCTACTCAAACAAACAGGTCAGGAAGTTTTCAACCCTTTTGCCAGAGGCAGAGTAGCTGATACATCTGTTTCCCCAAAATATCTTTTCTTCCCATCTGATTGCAATGCAGGAGACAGGATGGAAAGAATTATGTGCTGTTAGAAGTTAATGAATACTTTGTGCATGCCTTAGAGAACAACCCCCCTTGATTTTTAAATCTCTTCTGTGTCACTTCAGTTCCCCAGACTGATCAGTATCTCTCAGACAAGGTTTTGTCATTGGATTGGGGCCAAAACATATTTTAGCATAGGCAGTGCTAACAATCTGCCACTCTGTGGATAAATAAACATTTGCATCATTGTGTGTTTAAAAACTAATCCTGAAAGGCATTAACTTGCATTTGCAAATGTCCTCAGTGCTAGTCTGGGTGTTCCCGATGTCCTCAAGATAGTTATCCACTGAGCTCCCTTTCCTGCATTTCACAGGGGGTGTGATTTCTGTCTGAGTACTGGGTGATACTTGCTCTTGTTTTTCAACGTAGAAAATCCCAAACTGAGTCATGTCAGTGTAATTCAGCTATCACCACTTTGCTGTCACTGCTTTTGTGCAAAGTTCACGCCAAGTTAACAATCATCTCAACTGGAAAGCAAATTTGCAGCCCACCTGATATTTTGGGATTGCTCTTTTACACTAGCAGTGCAGGTAGAACAACACAGTGACAGCAGAAAGATTTTTGTTGTGTATATATCTATCGCACCATTACAGTTTTCAAAGGGGTGAACTAACCTTTTCCACGAAAAGGGACCACAGAGCTTAACACCTCAAAACCTTCCAAAGCCCTAAATAAATCTATATCAATTTCTATCCTGAGTTCTTGTACTCCCTTGAAATAATGGTACCTTTTTTGATGTTTGAGGATGATTATAGTAAATGTTTTACAGCAAGGATAACAAACCCAGAAAGAAGTGAAACAACATCAATCTCAGAACACATTTGCTTTCCTGGAAAAAATCCTTATAAGCTGGTACACTCTGATCTTGTGTTGCTTTTCGTCCCTCAGTTTTAGCAGCACCACAGCTTGGCTTCCCATATCCTCCTGTCTCTGTGGAACTGCAGGTTCATAAACCAGTGAATGAATTATATTCATCCATTTGTTTAGTTTTATCATCTGTGGCAGATAGGATAAGGAAAATAACTTTGTGTAATAAGGAATCTGTGACTGATGCTGTGTAAGTTGTAAATATATAAGTCATGGTTGGACCTGTATATGCAACTGAGCCCGGTTTGGTGTAAAGAAATTGTAGGAATGCACTGATTTATGGCATTTCTGCAGCTTGTAACTGCAGCCACACTTTATGACTGTTTCCTTGTTCTCAGTGCTTCCTAGTGCTTCCCCCCTCCCTCTGATGCTCTTGGTTCCTGCTTACCCTCTGGCCACACATCTGCAGCCACTTCCTGGCTGTAGGAGAGGGCTGGAACTGCTGTGGGACCCAAGCACACGTGTCCCCAACCACATACCTCTTGCCCCAGCTTTCCCAAGGAGCTGGATCCAGGTGCAGATGGCTTTTCCGTGAGCAGCTGCACTCCCCCATATTTTTCAGAAAAGGTTCTGCAATGGCTTTGTGGTACAGCAAGAATGGCCACAAGTGGTCCCTAGAGAGACCCTGCAGCCCAGGGAGGGCCCCGTGCCACAGCAGGGGGATATTCCTTCAGGAACTGTGGCTTTGGAGGACTCCAGTGGGAGAAGCTGTCCCTGAAGGGCTGCAGCCTGGGGAAAGGCCCAGGCTGGAGCTCTCTTCCCTGCTGAATGCCACAGACTAATTTTGTGTATTCAGTGTCTTGAGAATAATCAGTAGTGACAGGTTACTGTAAAGACCATGATGTCTCCAGTGGGGGCCCCAGTGGCATTTGGGAATAGTCTAAGGGATGTCTTGAACCTTCCATTTGGGGCATTTTCATTCTACTTAACATTTCTTAATTACCTAATAACAGTTTTTCCATCACAGAGACCAGCTGAGCCAGGGCAATAGCAGAAAACACACAAAGATCTCAAAGTGAGGTCAGGAGCTTGGGCCATTATACATTGAGAATGGTAAGTGCATTGGGAGTATTTGAAGTGGCTTGTTTACAGAAGGTGAGATGTTCCCATTTGACCCTGCACACTGGATCTGACAGGAGGTTGTTTATTTCTTTTTTGATTCTATTCTATTCCATAATTCCATGATTCTATGACATTGTGCCATGACTTTGCTGTTGAGAGCTAGCTCAGTGCTGGAAAGTCAAAACTCAAACCTCAAACTCCAATACTAGCTTGAAACAAATGAAAAATGTGTGTGCTAATACAATGCATTTTGTAGCAGTTCTTGGAATATGAGAGCTTGGAAGCTTGGTACCTGTCTGGAGGTCAATATCCATTTTAGTTCATATAATATAATTAATCCTGTGCATTTTGCTTAGTCTCCAGGCATTACTCCAGCTGTTTGTCATGAGGAGAGTTACACTATCCCTTCTGATTAAGCCTAAATCATCCAAGATTTTTTAGGGTAAGACAAACACCTTGGTTTCTAACTGGAAGGCAAATGGCAAGCAGTGATGACTGTGGATTTCTAACCTTACCGTGTTCCCCATTGAACCACTGCATTTAATAACCAAGCTGCATCCTGCGTTTGCTCCAGTGCTCAAGCAGTCCCAGAGCAGGGTCCCGCGTGCAGATTTCAGCAGCCTCACTAATTTAGTTAAATTGGAGGAGGAGCTGGTCAGTTAAAATAAGAAAAAAACAACACCCACAACGTACTGCTGTGTATGACTTGGATGTTAAGGATGGGATTAGAATTTGCAACAGCTAAGACTCTTCAATACATTTGCATATATTATGTAAATGCCCTTGAAATTATATTGACATATATTAAAAACGTGAACTCTGTAATTTGTGGTACAATCTCCTACACTGAAGGAATTTCTGTATGGAAGCTAGTTAAGTTTAGCTTGAAAGTATGCATGCAAATGTTTATGTAATTAGCCAGACACACAAACTGTAAGGCTAATTATTTTAATTGATTAATTTCAGTTGTGTAGACCAATTCTTAGAGTAATTACTTGACAATTCTTAATTGATTAGTTTACTTTTTTGGAAGGGATTATTAAAGCTACCATTCCCTTGGGGGATCTTCATTTCCAAGAGAAATATATATCATATACAGCTAATGCCCCAGGCACTGGGACAGCTCAGGCTGTTCAGGGACAAACTCTGCCAGCTCAGGGAGCCTTTCTCGCCAGCCGGCGTTAAAGGTGTTCAGATGAACGGTGTGGAAAACACCTGCTCCTGCAGAGAGTAATTCTCAAATATCCAAGTGCTTGTCTGAGCCTGGAAATGGCTGAGGAAAGAGCAGGAGTTGCTGCTGCACTGATATGTGTGCAGAGGATGTGGTAGCATGAAAAGCAAAAGCTGTGTTTTCTGCGTAGGAGCAGTCTGAGCTGCATAATTTTACTTAAAATGTAAGGTTTCGGGGAGCTTCACCAAGGAAACAACACTTTTCCCAGCTAAGTCAACAGGAAAATTTTCCAACTATTTTGGTAGTAGTAGCATTTTACCTGAAATCTTTGGATCATGGCTGCATATCTTTATAAAAGAAGCTGCGATTTGCTCCATGACTATTTGTCTCTCTGTGTGTGTGTGTGCCTCTACACTAACTAAAGAGGCAGGATATTAAAGTTTCTGGTTTGCATTTGCTGTGGTTGTATTAGTTCCAAGTTATTTTATGTCTTTAGGCAAGTTGTTCTAAAAACACAGAACTCAGAAGCCAGTTCTACACAGGAAGGTTCATCCTTTGTTCACAGTGGTTTTATTGTTCGTGAGATTAGTTTATGGATTAGAAGTTGTGAACCTGTTAATTTAATTCACTCCACCACAGCCTTACTACCAAAATGCAACACTTTTGTGACAAATGCAAAGATTTACAAAAAGGAAATTAACATCAGGAAATATATTTATTTCTGTTTTTTATTATTATTACTGTTTTGCTTTGTTCTTAGAAGTAACAGAATATTTACTGAAAATCAGGGAGAAAAAATTAATCTCAGGCAAGAAGCAAGCATGAAATGCTTTAGCCCAAGTGGATAAAATGAGATATAAGCAACTGAAAACAGAGACTTTTAGCATGGGAAACGTTAAGCAACCTTATCTCTCTGTGTTGCTAGCAGCTCCATCTGTTATACAGTAAAAATACTGAAACCAGAAAAGCAAACACAGCAACAATCAACTTTATTTATTGAAATAAAGATGCATACAACACTCCTATATCAAAATGTCCTAGAGGAAGAAAACCAATCTCACCAGGCAAGGTTTCCCAATACTGAAAGAACTACGAAGGGAGTTCTTGGAGGCAAAGAGCTGCATTTTTTGTAGGTAGTCATAGACCCTGAGATACAGAGGACAGAAGGATTTCTAACACAGCAGAGGATTTCTATAAAGTATTCCAGTTTGTGTTTTCTACAGCAGTATTAGAGACACTGTCTATTTTGCTCTCTTTTATTGAAAGGAGTTGTTCTGAAAGTGTACTGGTCAAAGAGATTTGCCCTTTCCCTAGGAGACTATAAAGAGGGAATCTATTTTGGTGGTTAATCATTAAATTGAGCCCTTTCCATTTTCACGAACAGAATGTTTCCTAAAAGAAACAGTGACTGAAGTGAAATGCTCTGTATTAATGCAACCCTGGTTTGCAAATAAGCTGAAAGTTATGCAAGCAATGGCACATATGAGTCAGGTACTGTCTGAATAAGCAACTGGAACCATTTTGTTTGCAAATAGTGAACTGACCCCAATGGCACCTTAGGAAACATGATGTTATCATCTGAGATATCTAAAATATGTTTTTTGCTGTGCTTGCTGGAGATGACAACATTTTTTGTTCTATGCCTTCCTAGAAAACTTGGAAATCCACTTATGATATCAATAATCATCCAAAAGTGTAATTTTGGGGGTTTTTTTTCTGTAAAGGAGTAGACACTGTAGGTAAACAGGTTGATTCAGCTCCCTTTCCCAGCACTGTTGAAAGGAGGCTGCAGAAACTGTAATAAGCATTGATACCTCCATTTGCAGCATCTAGTGCAGATTCCCTCAATCAAAGATTTAAATCAAATGAAAACTTTGCCCAAAGCAAAAATCAGTCCTACAGAGACAAATACATCATTGCGTTTGATTCAGGCAACTGCCCATCTTCTGATCAAACACAAAAACCATCTTCTTCCTGTTAACCAGTTCCTTTCTCACCCAGATGTTGTCAGTGATTTTATAATATACTGTACATAGTTGTGGCAATCTACCGTACATAGTTATGCTAAATTTTATAGCTGTCTGCTTAGCTGAAGCAAATTTCGTAATTTTTTGTAGAAATACACACTCAGAGAAATGTATATGACTTAAATGTTTCCAGGACTAGTGCTCAGGTGTTGATATTTGTATCTTTGCCCAGAAAGTTTTTTAAAAGAGCCCCTGAAAAGGTCTGAGTTCCAATATAACACACCAGAATATGCTGAATTACCTAGCTGCACCAGCAAGTGTGGTTGCTGTGTGTGGATATGTATGTGTTTGTGTGCAGAGAGAGCAATTTCTATTAAATTAAAAACAGGAAATAAAAGGGGTGAGGCTCTGCTCCACCAAACAGCTGTTTTACTTTGATAACCCCGGTGACAACTCTACTGAAGTTTCAATGTAGAACCCAGGTGCAGTCTTTGCCATCGAGTATCAGCTCTCCACACCTGCAGGATGTTACTCTGAAGACACTCTGTGCTTTCTTGGTCTTCTGGCACTGGCCTGTGGTCATCACACAGAAGACTCAGATACTGCGCTGCAAATTAACTCCAACCCGATTTCCTAGTAGAGTTTGAAGAGGCTCTAAATCTGCCTCAATGCTGAGAAACAAAGCAGAGCCATGGCACAGGGCCATGGTCTGTCCTGCAGACGATGCCTGCACTGTTCAATGATCAGCACAATCCTTAGCGTGGTCCTGGCCCACACCAGTTTGTGGTTGCCCACAGATGGCTCTAGCACTTTTCAGGGCCAAAACAGGGCAGCTGTTGTGTGCTTGAGCATTTTGTGCTGAGGCCAGGGGCTTGGAGAAGGGAAATCAGCTGTATGGCTAAGTCCATAGTATCACTTACTCTGCTTACTAGGACCAGAAAGAATGGTCTCTAGCAGGTTTTATCTAGAGACATGATCTGAAAGATATGAGCTCAGCTGTTTTTACATTCAGCTTCGGCATCACTAAACTACAAAACCCACTTTTTTCAAGAAAGTTGGGGTTTTGCTTCCATAATATTTCACTTCCTCACTGGCATGAATAAGTCCAAATTAACTTTCACTTTCCATCACATCATTGACACCTGGGCTCCACTTGCTTCTGTCAGAATTCCTGTTCTGTATTTTGGAATGAACACAGCTAATGAACGAGCTTTGTTGCCAGGGTTTCACTAATCATTTTCAGCTCTAGGAAGCTACTGGGAAATGTGAATGTGCCATATTGCTCATAAAGTCTTTATTCTCATAGACTGCTTGTGTCAAGTACTGTGGTTGGTCTCCAGCGGCAAAGATCTGTCTGAGCTTGCATGGATTGTGGAGGTTACTGAAACTACAACCTTTTCTCCCCCTTTCAAATGTGAAAGCATATTTTTCTCCTGTCTGCCTGTTATACCTGAGCTCTACAGACAATCCTGCTGCCCTGGCTTTAAGAGTTAGGGTTATTTGTTTGGTAGGGTTTTGTTTTCTTTTTCCAGCTACCATTGATGCTTGGTCATCATAAAAGAGTGAACCCATTTTTTCTGGGATTGGTACTCCTGTAAATCTTCCAGGAGTTCATTTGCTAGAATGATTTACATAATTTCCTGCACTCACTTACATGTAGCCTGCTCCAGTTTTGTAGGGATTGGTTTAAATTCAACTTGTGCATCCATATCATAGGAAAATATTCCTTCAGATGTTGATGAAACTGTGGTGATAATTTAAGTAGCTTTGGTATGCTAGGAGTGAGGCAGGCAGAGAAGTGCTGCTTGTGACTTTGCCCCCTTCTTAAACCTGTAGTGAGGTGCCTGAGGGGAAACATCTCCAGTGCTGAGAAGTGCATGGAATCCTGTCTGTGATGAGGATAATCTCAACCTAAATCAAATTTTAATTAATCTTCCCCGTGTCACTGCAAAATTTTATGATACTCCATTGGTATGAACCCTACTTAGCATTTGCACAGGCAGGCTCTCTCTCCCTAGTTATTACATCCACCACACTACATTTTCAGAACTTTTAGCATTTACCTTCCATTTCCAGAAAACCTTCAATCTGGATCAGATTATGAATTTGTATCTTTGTAATCCTCACAGAGGTGGAGGGTCATGAGTTGCTCTGCTCATGAACTTTCCAGGCTTAGTGAGTGGAAAAGGCCTGTAAATTTGTTTCTTTCTTTTCCACTGAGTTTAATTTTGTTTTCCTGAGGACACCATTAGGAGATACAGTATGATTTTGGCTCTTCTGTGATAGGATGAATACTAATGCACAGACAGCATCCACTTGGGCAGGAACAAGCCCATATCTATAGATGCCTGGTTCGGCTTGGTGTTGTTGATACAAATGGTTACTGGGGAGAGAAACCAGCTCCTTTAGAGTCTTCGTTAGAACTAATTAGTTCCACCACTGCTTTGTTGGTTGCGGCTGCTTTTCTTTATGATATAGGGTACATTGACCCCTCTGCCTTTCCTTCTCAAAACAAAAAAATTAATTTTTCCCTTTCCTTTGTTATCTGAAGGTAGAGATTACCCTCAAGGCAGATGCTAGTTATTGTCTACCACTTATGGTCCTGCTCTTGACCTTGATGTGATACTTATAGATAATTCACATCTACAAGTTTTCATAAAATGAACTCTTGCACTAGAGACAGAAAAACTCAGGGCATGACTCATGATCTTCAGAGCTGGTTTTATGTTTTGCTTTGTTTATTGAGTCATTTTGTGTGTCCCTGCATTCTGACTACTGCTTCTGGCATTGCTGATCAAACACCTTTTGGTCAAGTTCTGTTTCCCTTTGTCACATAAAACCTTTGAAGTCTTTCATCACTAATATTGTACAGCTGCACTGAAGCATGGTCTCCATGACATTTCTAAGTACTTGTTCATTTTGTTTTTTCGCAGTGGTATTAATCTCCTTCCTCGTTCTATTATGAAATTTGAAGATGTCCACAATGCTGCCTAGCTTTGGGCATACAGTGCTCTGCTGAGAACTTTTACAGGTCTTGTAGACACATGGTTCCTGGTTTCTGAGATTGCAACAAGACACTTCATAGGGCGTTAACATTTACTCCCATAGATAGTGAGAAAATTGCTTTCTGTTTATCTTTATCTATAATCTTATTTGCGAGAAAATAGTGGCTCAACTTTTTTAACCTTCTGAACTTCCGTGCTTTCAGACAGCTGCTGTGTTTCACTGTCTTTCTTTTTTATAATCAACCTGCTTATGAAGTGTTATCTTCTGTTCCCAAAGAGAATTTCATTCCTCAAATTACTGTGACTGAATGCAAAATAGATAATATTTAACCTCTGCCTGTATGAGTAACAGAGTATTTGTCTATCACTGGTCACAGTGAGTGCTGGGTATGCTACATGAGCATTTCTTTTACACAATGGATCCAGTTTGAGGAACGTGAAATATCTGTTATTTTCTTTTCACTCTGAACTTCTGCTTTGGCTCATAGTAAGTGGGTAAGTAAATCATCTTCATAGATTGAATGAGGGAAATACCAATAAAACGAAAAAGAAAAAAAAAAGAAAAAGGCATTGCTGTTCATATATAGAATTTAAAGCAGGCTAGACTTAGGCTAATTGTTTTTAGTGTCCAGCATTTTTTTACCCTGTTTTTGCCACTCTGTCTGTTTATTTAGTTATACCTAAAAGGTTAACTAATGCTGCACCATGCTATTGTGGCTTGTGTATATCATAATATATCACAGACCAGATGCTCTACAGATGTAAATCTGCAGAGCATTATTGGTTTATTAATCAATATATCAACTGGAGATCTGTCACACATCTTTTATGTATGTAGAGGTACATTCATACATAAAAGAACTATAGATAACCCTACATATCCTATATATCTATGGTCATTGAGTTGTCAAGTTCATGACACTTGACAAGGAGAGTTGATAGATGAGGTTTGAGTGTCCTGATGATTTTGTGGAACAGCATTTTTATTTTACAATTGACAGCACAGAGCAACAAATTCTGCAAAGACTCTGCTCCAGGAAAAGTTCAATCCTGACAAGGAATATGTGAATATATCATATTATGTGTGTGTGTGTGTATGCACACAAATGTGTCTTTAGAGTGATGTGCATATGCATACATGTGTGCTATGCAATATATACATAATATAAATTAGAGTATCAGCTTCCCCTACAGCAGAACTGGAAACATGAACAGGAGCAGAAAAATGTGTGAAAACAGCTGTCTCCAAAGAATTCCTTGCCTCTCCTGACTGCACATTGCCAGTGTTTCCTAGAGGCTGTGCACACTACAAGGTTATGCATTATTAAAGAGGAAGGCACATAAATCCCTTATGAGGATTCAACACAAATGTACTCTTTAAGAGAGAGGTTGGCGATGTTTATGCTTGAACATGTTATAAAACTGCACGTGTTGAAATCTGGCATTTTTCTGTGCCAGCAGAGTACATGCACTGAACAGTCATGTGATGCCTCAAAAACATGTGTGGCAAGATACCTCATTCAATTTCATCCGTTGCCTTGCCAGGGTTTTTGTGAGGCATTTCCTGATGAACACAACGTGCTCTTCAGCTTCCTCCTGAAACCCTCGGCAGCTCTACCAGATACTCCACTGCCCATATTTACTGGAGGATATCAGCGAATGTAGAATTCATGACAAAATGTATTATAATATTCCTAATTATCCACATAAAGGAAATACAGACTTCGTCTATAAGGAGTCTTTATCATTTTCTATATGCGAGGACATTCATGGTACCGCCCAGGTGGCATATAGAGGTGGAGGAGGTGACATTGGGGCACCAAATTTAAAGATGCCCAGCACAGCATGTTCACCACAGCCTGTTACAGATGCAGTTCTAGTTTAGCAGCCCTCTTTTATGGTGCTGTTTGACATGTTGCTGAGAAAATTACATAGCCATTGTGAGGCTGCCAGAACCCAAACTTTACCTTCAGGGCTGAGAAGTCTCTTGGCTTCCAGGATCTCTTTGCAGCTACTGTCATTGCTTGTCTTGTGTGGGTGCAGTTACAAAGGTGTTTTCTCCCTGGCAGTTACCAAGACAGTGGTTCCGCTGACTAATCAGTGAGTTTCTGTAAATGTTTTTTTTGTACATTTTCTGCTTGGAGATGAAGCCGAGCAGAATGACAGCCCTTGATCTGCTCTCTGTTCAACATGAGGGAGGCAAATTAACACAGAGGTGGGTGGAAGAATCAAGAACTGAAGTCTAAATCAAGAGGAAAGGCAGGTTTTGAGATGTGCTGATAAGTGATACAGCACATAGGGAAGGAGGATGAAGCAGCACAAGAAAGGCCATCTCAGAACGGTTGGTGAGTGTTCTTTTTTTTTTTTTTTGGCTTGTTATGACCTCCCCTCTCTGCTGCCTTGCCAGGACATCTCAGAACAAACATGCAGTTCACTATCATCTCCACCACTAGATTTGATGTAACAAAGCCACTGAGCACCTCTGCATGTCATATCCTGTTTATGTGCTGGACTAAATATCTCCATGCTTCCTAGAAACTGATTCACCCTCAAGGGGAGAAGAAAAAAAGTTCATCAACGCTGCAAAGCTATTAATGGGCTACAGAAATAAATATCAATAGAGTGAAAGTGGATAAAGTTTGGACAAACTGAAATACTACCACAATGAGTTTGAAACATTAATAAAGACAGAGGGAAACATGAAACTAGCTTTATGGAGTGAGAGAATTAACAGAAGTAACTCACTAGTGGCACAGAGATAAGCCATTTAGACTGTCAGCACATGATGTATTCACCAAGCCATCTTAGCTTAGATATGCTCAGTAAACCTTTACCATCGTAGAGATTTACCATCTCTGCAGTTTGTTTTGGCTATTTTTTCAGCACCTTCTGATTTTAGAGGAGTTACAGAGAAGAATCTACTCCAATCTGTGGCCTGGCTGTTTATACTGCAACTAGAGGTCACCTTTTTGCCTGAACAGAGTCCTCATCAAGCTAAATGCTCTTTTTTTTTTTTCCCTCAGGCATCAAAGCTTTGGCATGATGAGACAACCTGAGTTGAAAGTTCATATTGAGGACAATGACATAATGAGCAATATACAAGCATGAAAAATAAGTTATATCTATTGTTTTCCCAAGACTAAAACCTCGTTTTTTTATGGACACTGGAAGTAACCAGCCCCACTCAGTAGTAATAGTGATGGCTCTTCAAACACTCAACCATAGCTATTAGAGTGTAAATATAAATGTACACACCAGGGTGAAATTTGTTGTAGTGTCTATAGATTGCCACAGCAGATGTAGGCTTACCCTGCAGTAAGGGTAAGCAAATAATTAATAACCTAGAGCTATCTCCTTCTGGTAGACTATTAAAAGAATGAGGAGAACTGCAACTACTATTAGTGGAAGTAGTATCTGCCCACGTACCAATATTTACTCCTTGTTCTTTATGTGACTCTTCAAATGGAGGATTGGACATAATCTCTGAGGCCCAGCAGTCTCATTCATATGGAAAGATGAGGGAGTTAATTTTGGCCAGTGCTGCTGTGGCTTTGTTGTATTCTGGTTCTCCATTACAGTCACCCAGTGACAACAATGCATGCAGAGCTGCTTAAAAATCACTGGCTGCCACATGAAAACTAGGGACTATGGTTGGTATTTGGAGCTGTCACTTCAGGGATATTTGTATCACCTAAATTCTGCGTTCTCCTTTAGCCAACCTGCTTTGGATTTTTAACTAGAAAATGAGGGAAGACAGCAATCGCTCTAATGTAGTATTAACCACTCTTATTGGGATAACATGTTGTGCAGCTACAGAGCCTTTTACTCAAGACTCTCAGCCATCACAATTTAAGGAATTCCCTTAAATCCCGAGAGCTGCGTTAGGTAATTGGAGAAGTATTTGCAGTAAGATAAGCCCAGCACTCTTGATATTCATGGTATTTCTTATATAGGTAATGACTGCAGAGGCAGAGTTTACCTGTTTATCTCTGGTTATATTTATTAATCTTAAAATATGGTGAAAATGATAAGTCACACTATCATAACAATATTGTTACTAAGAAGTAAAATGTTTTGTGTTTATCTGATTGAGACGGAGTAGCTCCAGCCCAAGCTTTTCTGTAACTGGAGCAGGATATATATTTACTTTATACCATGTATTGCAGTGACCTCCAAATGAGAGTCAGAATATTGTTCTCCTGCATGTGGGAAGCCAAGTCTTCTTCCCTGAGCACTGCATAGGGTGCAGTGGCTCAATAATGCTCATGCATTTTACATTGGTATCAGCAGAGTTTTGTTTCCCAACTGTGCTAAAAAGAGAGCTGAAATGCAGCCATTCTGTGTTGGAGGGAACTGATGTGCCAGGGCGCAGTCCAGGATGGAAGGAAGGGATTTGTCTGGTCTAAGAGCATTGCAGCAGAAACCCCCATGCAAAATGGTCCCACAGGCATGTGCAGGGAGACCCAAATGCTGATCAAGGGAGGCTTTGATGAGTCCCTCAACCGGTCTGTGGAGAGCCAGGTCTTGGGTACTGAGCTAATTTACATGAGCTGAAGATATGACTACATATCTCCCAGGTATGATATTTAGTTTGCTGAACCATGTATTAACTCTTTAACTATCAGCTTCTATTTAAAGCCATATAAGTATTATTCTGGATTTATCCAATGTAAGTATGGGTGAGGGTCCTGGTTTCAGAGTGCATCTTGCAGAGGACTGTTAGCACGTGCACACAAAAATATGCGTGTAACCTATATGCTCCCACAGACATAGAGTGTATACACATATAATTCTTTCCTTGTGTGTGTGTATGTGTTCCTGTGTGTCTGTGTATACATGTACATTTACTGAGAGGAAAAGAAAGAGATTGAGTACATATGAGAAAATAATTCAGTTCTCCTAAGATCTGAAATACCTTCTGGATGCATTTGCCTCTCTTTGCTAAGCACAGAGAAAATCTAGGGAGACTGAAAAAAGGCTATTTTTAGTAATAAATTTCCTATCTTGTGCTACTATACTTAGGTAATTTATTACACTGAAAGGTGTTTGGAATTTAATTAACTTGGCTTTTAATTCTGATTGTTTGCTTTATTCTTTCTTCCACTGTGGGCAACAAAAATGAACTGTGGACTTTCACCCTTATTACCAATCAGTGCCCAATCACTTTCATGTTTGCATTCTCAGATAGGTACACAGCGCTCTGTGCAAGAATACAGACATTTCTCCTGAACTCAACAACTCTTTTTGTTAGCAGAAAGAACTGAATAAATAAAAATGCAGGGAACCTTTCTGCTTTGTAAAACAATATCTTTTATACTATCTCTGTTGCTCACAATTCAAACTACTCCAGTTCAATTCTGCCTTTAAAACCTGTTGTTTAACATACGTCTGGTCTTAGTCTGGGGGGAGACGGTAGTCTGAGATCCACACAGAACACTTCACACTTCCTGCACTGAAATGCTTCTCAGGACTGGCACTCAGGGCTGCAAGGCTGAGTCAAACAGGTGAATTCACGCCACCCAAACTTCCTTTCAGCTCCAGCCAGTCCAGACTTGGTTTTGTACACTTTGGCAAGACCCAAATGCAGAAGACGTCATAGTGATGCTGAGTACACAACAGAGCACCTTCTAAATTTTCTTTCTACTTCACTAATTGTTAACATTTTAACCTCTTAATTTAAAGCCTGCATATGAGATGACTGCTTCTTCAAGAAGGAGGAACCTTTCCTCAGTTCTGCCATCAGGTGTTGTTATTTAATACAGGAAAATTGTAATGATAAAAGATTGGCTAAAATGGCAGTGCCTACCTGTTGATAAATCTATTGCAGCAGTATGTCCTTAAAAGAACAGAAAAACATATTTGCATTTAGTGACTATTTGACACATGAAAATAAGGGGGTTTAGTTGCCCCTTTTCCCTAATCTTAGGGCAGAATCTCTCAGGGCTACCAACAGCCATAAGAGTCCAGTGCAAAAGGCTGAAGAAAGAACCTAACTCTCTGCTCCTTATTCATAGCACTCAGCTTGCTATTCAGAACCTGGTATGGTTGAGAAAATACCTATTGATGACTGTTTCAATTTTGTGCAGTTTTAGCCAAGTAAATTGTGTTAAATTTTATAACTGTTAATGTTTCACTGAGAAAGTCCAATTTCTCCTGAATCTAAGTGCTGAAACTGCTTCTTGATGTCACATCAACTTTCTGTGCATGAATGGTGCAATGCTACTGACATTATCCACAGTGACACTTCCATGCAGCCACTGACCTGCTGTGGATGACAGGCCTGACACTTCCTCAAATCAAAATTTTATTTCTGTGCACAGGTCTGCACCTTATTAGCTCCCCAGTCCACTTTCCAATTCATAGATGAGCCTTCTGATAGAAACTGGAAAGAAGAAAATCTTAATTTCAATATTGCACTGGATTTAGTTCACATCACTGTGGGATCTTTGACTCAAAGCGATGAAATAGTGGGTGCTGCTATCAATCAATAATCATATCTTCCAAATGCCCTTTCCTTGTAGTAGTAGCTTCCATTTGGCTTTTTTTAGAAGACACCACCTGTCTTTGGTTATACTGAATTTCTGTTTCTCCATCAGAGATACTGAAGTGTATGTTAGTGCCTGAATGGAAATCCCTCTCAGCATTATTTGAAAAATGCTCTGTTTGTTAACTAAACAGTTTGTACTAGTTATCACAGAATCTAAAATGATAACAGTCTTTTGAAAATTTATCTAAAGCAAAAATGGCTGCTTAAGATCAAAGTCAAAGTCCAGAGTGCAAACTTCATTCATTTTTTTTATATACCAGGAATAATGACTCATATTCTCTATCTCTGTTTCTTTTCATGTACCTCAGTAGCATGCTTCATTTGCAGCCAAAATAGAATAAAGACTAATGAATGGCAAATTGAATTCTTGAAATTCAGCTTCATAATCCTTTCCTCAAATTTGCAAAACATTTTTGCTAACACAACACTTTAAAATCTACAATATATATTTTGGCCCATTTGTAGGTGGGTTTCTATATTAAATCACAAAACCTGAACTGCAGTATCCTATAATAATAGTCCTAAGAGTGGCAGTAAATTGGCAGGAAATTATTGTAATTTCCCGTTCTGAAAAAAAAGAAAACAAACAGGCAAAACCATCCACAAATTCAAAACAGGTTTGAGTGAAAATACTGAAACTCCTTTTTTTTTCTATTCAAGACCTCTATTTCCCATGCTAACATCACACACCACTTATTTGCATTATACTTCTTGTTTTTCAGAACCTACACAACATTATAGCTTAAAAGTATGAACCAAAAGTTTTGTATAAATTTATGAAATTCTCTCTAGAATTACATTCCATAATGTAATGTAATCAATCACCCTATTTTCATCTTTCAAAACAACATTCCAGCTTGCCACAACATTAGTCTACAGGAAATATATAGGACATCAGCAGAGCTGTCAGGCTGTTGGGACCATGTTTCCTCATCCTGCTTTCTTATACTTTAAATGTTCACATTGCTTTAACCTTCATGATTCTCCAAAAGTGCACCAGGGATTTGAAACTTCTCACACCCTCCACAACCACATATTGTCAACAGAGTCTTTGCCTTTCTGGTTAGCAAGCCAATGGAAGAGGAAAAAGGAATGAGGAGTGGATGAGTGAGCCTTCTGCTCAGATTTGAATAACAGGGAAGAGGAAAATGCCTTGCCTTGGGAAGAGTTAATCCTGACTAGCCTAGCCTAGCACGACTAGCTGCGTCATGGTAACTTCCCTTGCAGGACCGAAAAGTTTAATACCACTGTTTGTTTAGGGCTGTGCCCAAAAGCACAGTCGCACCCTGTCAGGAGCTGGAAGCGTGGACAGCTTTCCCTTGGTGCCAGCTCTTTGTGCAGTCCCACGGGACCAACAGGGAGCACAATCCCCTGGTGAGGCAGAGCTGGAGCAACAGCAAACACTGAAATGAGGTTTTTTCACTTAATCGCTCATGTTCAGACTCTTGATTTAGGAGCATTTTTTCAGGTGTAGGCTTACAAAGAAGCAGTAACTTCCGCAGAGTGTCAGAGTGTTCTTTCAAGTGCACTTCCTTCTCTAACAGCCTTACGAATTTCCCGTCAGCTTGGTGCTTACTTAGCTCTGAAATTTGTTTTTTGCTGCAGCAAAGTGGAAAAATTAAATTTGTCAAAAATTAAGCCCTTCCAGGCCTATCCACATTTTTAAGTAAGACCTCTATACTACAAAGCCGTGGCTCTGCTATTGCAATTTATCTTTATGTGCATGTTTCAGTGTTTACAGAGCCGAATTCTGTGTCTACAAGTGGCCTGTTTTTCAAAGGCATGCTGTGAAGACAAAGGTTGAAACTCAAATCACTTCACAGCAGTCTGCAAGTCTGCCTCTCTCTTCAGAAGCTGTAAATGTGTCTAAGCAAAAAGCATCGGTAAATAATGGGCTTGGGTGAAATAGCTTGAATACCTGAAAAAGCCTCTTCTTTAAAACAGAGAAGGAAATTCTGGTTCTGGGCACTAGCCTGGAATACTTTGGGGTTGGATTAGTATGCAGGAAGTAAAGAAATGAAAAGGCAAAGGGTGGCTTAAAAATGTCATTGCACAAACATGCATGCATATTCGCTCAGGCCCTGCCTGGTAGTTCAGTAATGCAGGAGGCAACGATAATGATACAATTTCATAGCTCCTCTAATCCCAGAGGGTGCACAAAACGCTTGACAAACTGATATTGTGTATGAGCAATAGGCTGGGCCTTTCCTTCTCATCTGCAGAGGAGTAGAAAAGATTACAGTACAAATATAACAAAATCTGGTAGCTCAGAAGCAAGGGGGAGCAATACATGTTCCATTCAATGAGCACATTAAAATTTTTAAAATAAAAAAATTTTCTTAATAAAGAAATTCAGATGACTTTATGCTTAATTAGCAGACAAGCTAGAATTGTTCCATTTTGGTTTCCAGGAAGCAGAGCGATAATAGGAAATCACCTAGAAGACACATAGGCCATTTGTGCACATAAGTCTCTGATTCAGAAGACAATATGGAGGTCCCTGATCTCATTACATATCAGAGAGAGAAAGATCCAGCCCTGGTGAACTTCATTTATGAACCTTGTTGTCAAGTTCTAATTTCCCCCACTGTTGTCTTTTCTTGTTGCAGTTTGCTTATTATTTTATGTTATTAAATGACACCATCTAAAAGTCACGTAAAAATTTTCCTGAGTATTGAGTCACCATGTGTGAGTGATAGGTTTTATTTGTGTGGGAAGTTGAGGTCTAGCAAACTAGACGTTGTTTCTGGTTGAAACCTCTAAAGACAGGCTGTCTTTGAGGGTTTCTCGTTTGGTCGGTTGGATTAATTCTGAGAGAAGACTGTCCTTTTTCATAGATAAGGAACCCTGTCAGACCAGGTGTATCATTTGCCTGCCTAGCATCAGGCTCACAAAGTACTCTATTGCAACAAAAATTACTGAATTCCATGAGCTTCTGGATTTGTATTAGAAAAATCTTAATTCTTAATGCAAAGTAAAGTTACATGCTACCAGGTCAAAAGTAAGTGTTTGTAAGCTTAATACATTGAGATACATCAGCTACTTAATAAAATATTATTTAATAGGACATCAAAAGCTTGCAGAGAACTTCTTTCAATGCCTCGCCATCTCTGGAACAAAGCAGTCCAAAAGGCTAAGAAAAGAACATCTTGTGCTTTGAAGATCTTGACACAGACGACACAGCCACTTTGCAATCTGTTGTTTTTCCGTGGCATATTTATGCAAGTATCTTCTAGAGGTTTTTATAATCTCAATGACAATTTCTTGTGAGGAAAAAAAAAGAACTCTGAAAGTCTATTGAAGAAATATGAAGCAGCAGCTAACGAGCATCAATATTTTACATGGGAAGGGTGCAGGGGTGGGATACTGGCACAGATCCCCATGCCCAAGGAATGGTATTTGTGCGGAGGAACCCACAAGACTGTGAGGCTGAGAGTGCCCAACTGAGAAGTGAGCAACATTGGTGCCTGTGCTGGGTAGTGATTCCTCATCTAGCTCTCTCCCAACGGAGAGCTGAAATCCCAGATACAACACACATACAACAGCACAGATCATCAGTCACTTAGTCTCCCGCCTCTAAGAAATCAGGCTAAAAATATTCATCATGGGACCACCTGTGGCAGCTGCAATGTCATTGACAATTCAAGGTCTATCAGATGGCAAAGGGACAGATGCTGTGGGCATCTGCAGCATTCACAGACTGCTCATCAATGTTATGAATTTATATATCTCCTACAGGTTCTGCTACCACTTGTATTCCCTGTTAAATGGCTCAGACAAGGAAGTACATTCACTAAAGAAATTGCAGTCTCCTATACCTCAGAAAGTTCAGTCCCAGGGGAAATATCCTATTTTGATGTGGTTCAAGAAGGTGGCAGGGAAAAGAGTAGAAGCTTTATAGCAAGACCAGCTTGGCTCAGAAGAGGGGCTGTGTGCTGTGAATTCAAGACTCTTTTGGGTGAAAAAGCCCTAGAGAACAGCAAGGAAATATTCTTGGTCTACAGGTAGAAGTTGTTAAAGGTGCATAGAGTGAGACATTCTGATAATCTCTGTATTATTTGAAGAATGATTCTTTTTATAATGCTTTTATTCCCACAACAATGCTACTGTTCCAATAGCTCTGTCAGAGCTACTGAGTGGTGAGTTAACCCTGCTGTTGCCCTGAGAGAAGAAGTGGAAGCTGCTGAGCTAAAGTAAAGACAGTGGATAGACCTTTTCAAGCTGCAGAAACCATCAGCTCAGCAGAGAGGAAGTGACTGAAAAAGGAGGCTGAGGGATTCCCTAAGGAAAATTGCTGGTCAGAGAAATTACACAATGAATCTAGGAAAAGCCATAATTGAACAGAAAACAGAGGATTTATTTTAATTCAGTACCTGGGAGCACGTTGCATGGGAACTAAAGGCATACTTTCCCTATCCAAGCAGATCCCTTAAAAAAGGTGGCCAGGGCCACCTTCCAGCCCCAGGTCTTCATTCTTCATTATGGCACATTATGGGACAATGGAACATTAAGTATGTTACAGTCATTATGCTAGTCACAGCTATGGTCTGCAGATATGACTGCATGGAATATCTGGTTTCTAATGCAGGCTATGAAGGAATGCCCCTTTTTACCATGGTCAGGAAGGAGCTGATGGGCTCATAGAGGCTTCAAAAACCTCAGCCTTTCAGTTAGCAAGAAGCCCAGTGCTCTCATGTACTCAATTTGTTACAAGGGGAATGCCATGCAATCTTGCTCGGAACAATGATAAGGCATTAGCTGCCGTCTGATTTTTTTTTTTAAATCACTATTTTCTCTGCTGCAGTTCAGCAGTGATCAGCTACACACAATACATCCCTGATCAACTCTCTCTTTTTGGTTTTTTCCATTGGGCTTTAGATTTAGCTTGTGGGAGGCCAGTTAATAGAGTAATGTACTTTAAAATGAAACATGATTACTAGCAACTATTTTTCTCCATTGTAAATTCATTTAATTCTTTGTCCTTTAATCAAAGCAGTAAAGCATTTCAGCAATCTGTAAATCTGGCCGTATAGAGTTACAAAACAGGGAAAATTCACAATAGTGCCATTTTTCTTTTAAATTCCTTTATCTCAGTGAAAGATATTTGAGCAAACCTGTCACAACGCACACTGCTGTACAATGTTGTATAAATTAACTGATGTTCCTGTTAAGAATTCTTGCCACAGGTTTTGCAGCAGAGGGTAAGGGCAGAGCAGAATCCTGTTGAAAAGCATTGGCACTGGTTGTTAAAAAATCACTACTCCTTTTTAAAACCCCAACTTGAGTCTTTACTAGGCTGCACCATGAGACACATACATGCTGTGTTATATTAAAATTTTTAATTAGAAATATGAGTTATGCTTTGCATAATAACAGGAAATCACCATAAAATAATGTATACTCTCATGGTCTCAGACTATCACAGCAGTCATGCGTAAGTTCAAATCCTTTTCAGTGCGACATTGATTAATTCATTCTTTGATGAATCTAGGCCCAGGCATTCAGCAGCTTCTTCCCTTTCTCAGCATGGGATTAGTTATGTGGAGCCAGAAATGGCCTTTGTATGTTTAGACTTTGGGAGCACATTCAGCTGGAATCTAGCCTCACACCTAGGGTTAGACCTCTGCGATAATGCAACTCTGCTTGTTCCAGCTCTGAACAAAGACAAGCAGGGCTATGGAGTTATGTTACTCCCTACAAGTTGAGGAATCAGCTTTCCATGTGGCATTATCCTCCCAAACCCTTTCCCACAGGAATAGCACAATATAAGTTAAGCTTGTGCCTTTGCCATTATTTTGCTTTAGTGGCTCAGTTCCAACACACAGCCATGTACCACCTCATTATTTATATCCTGCTAGCATCTTATTTAGTACCCTAGATTCCATCACAAATGCATTGGGATAACTGGATGTCCTGGTTAGAACGGCTGGGACCAATTCATCCCTGGATGGGTGTAACCCAAAACTGTGTATTCTATAGCCTCCATGCCATTTCCCAAAAACTGCTGTCAGTAGAGGCCTGCAAGGTGGGAAGATGTTCCTGTACCCTTTTATGGAATTCCCCGCTCTGATATCCTTATATGGAATTCCCCGCTCTGATAAGAGGGACTGAGCATCCACATGCCCTTTTATGGAATTCCCTACTCTGAGGGAGGGACTGAGCACTCCCGCCTGAACTGGAGAGTATATAACTGGGAGTTTCAGAGCCTTGGCTCTCTCTCGTGGGACCCAGAGGAAGACAGCAGACCACCGCTGCTCCCAACCAGGCTGAGACCACCACCCTCGACTGGACTGCAATCACCACTTCTGACCAGACTGCAGCAGCTCTCTCCCACCAGCAGGTTTATTCCCTCTCCCTTTGCTTTGGACTCGGGGGGTGGGCCAAGGTACACCACTTTTGTTCATACCCCAGGGTGCTGGGTTTGTACCTTTGGGTTTTGTGGGTTAAAACCAATTGTCTGTCTGTATAATTGTACTTATTGCATTATTTTAATAAATTGTTATTCTGACTTATAAATCTCTCTTTTGAATTGAGTTCATTTTGCCTTGCTGGTTAACTTTTAATCCAGCACACTGGATATGAGACTCATTATAATTACAGCTCCTCTGCAGGGGTCAGCACCTCCTCTCCATGAATATGATAAGGTGCTCCAAGTGCCACCTCACCTGCAAATGGTACTTTTCCCTGCAGTCACTTCCTATAGGCTACAAGCTGCCATTGAATTTCTGAAGTAATATTTTAATGACTTAATTTAAGATTTAACGGCTTTCCTTCCTGTGCTTTGTATTATAACCAATTCATGTGATGGGAACTCATTAGACTTGGGGATCTGAAATGCATCTGGGCATGCAAAGGCTGTAAATAGGTAAACCTGAGTTAGGGCCTACTGAAGGTGGGAAAATGCAGAGCTGTGCATGGAAAGAATAAACTACTTTATACTTAGGGATAATTGGAAACTACTTTTTTAATAGTTGGGTATGTCTTTTAATCATATCTGTAGTCTGTAGTAATAACAATGGTAAAACCACCAAAAGTATGGTCCCCTGACATTTAAGGTGGAATCTTTGACATCCTGGGCCAAGAAGATCTGGCCAAACACCTCCAAACATCATCTGTGTGCATGCACATGAGCTGTGATCACTTCTACCTCTTGAAAACATAGCTCAAACAGATACTACAGAGACTTTTGGAGTCTGACATTGAACAGTCCACCATGGGACTTGTCTCCCTCACTTACTTAGAGATGTGCTGCTGTGTGTATTTCATGGAAGAGTTAAGGACTGTCACTGCCATTGAAAATCCTGAACTTTTGGAATAACTGAAATCTTGGTGTCCCACTTCTCCAGAGAACACTGTAACTGCAAGACTTCTACCTACTTGAAGGTGGAGGTTTCTTTTTCCCTGCTGGTAGTGCTCTTCTGCTTTGACACAATCCAGGGAATATAAATGGATCTGGCCCTAAGCACTGGTAAGAGCATTTGCTCAAGTTTAGTGTTCAAGACCATGCACTGGATTACTCAGAGCAGAGGTTTGAAACTGCTGACTGAGTGCCCATTATCTGCAAGTCTGGGCGTGGGTATCTCATTTCTTCAGTCCGCAGTGAGAGCTGCAGAGCCCAGCTCCAGGAGACTGGTTGTAGCACAGAACACCATGGGTAAGTGTGCACACAAGTCTGCCCCACCACTGAACATTTCTCTCTTCTGCACATCCCTTTCAAAGGTGCATTGCTTTCTTGAGGAACGAGAGCACAGAAAACACAAAGACAACACCTTTGCCACAGTAACACCTTTAGGTGTCAAGCATATACTTCTCATTGTGTATGCAGTGCTGAGGTCCCCAGCAAAGCACCTTTTCCCCATTGGACGTGACAAACAGCTCTAATGAAAGCTTTGTAAAGAAGATTGCTGCTGCCAGCTGCCTTCTAAGGATGCTGGACAAGTTGTGCATGGAGACCTGCTCTCCACAGAGGCAATTTACATAAGCACTGCACACATTTCTCTGTGTGCTGTCAGGGCACCTCGATCCTTTCCTCTCTGGAGGCTCATCTTTCTCTGTACAGTTTCTGTGGTGAGCCAGGTACACTTATGTACCTGTTTTGCTCAATTAAACCTTTTCCATGGATGTGAGTCATCTATTTTATGGTCCAGAACATCCTCATTTCATTTCCTCTGCCCTCTGGTGATTGAGTTAATTAATACTTTGTAAACACCTTGAGACCTCATCACACTAACTACTGTACAAAGAGCAGGCCTTGTCCCAGAATGATTCTTCTGAATAGGACAGGATGGAAGAAGCTCAGGAGCAAGGAAAAAGTAGAGAGCATAGACTTTTATATTATCCTCAATTCTTAACAGTCCCAGTCAATTTCTGCTAATTAACTTGATGAAAGCAACAAATTCTGGTTCCAACACAGACTGACCACAGTTCTCAGTGACCCAGAGTGAGACAAATAAGCCTCATTGATCGTAACATGGCTTTCTAGCAAGCTCCAAACTCTTCCAACACACTCTGCTAGATCTTCCTGACCAAAGGGTTTTTTTGAGTCCTTCATTTCCATTGGACTCTGGATCAGGTGTTAGGGAGAGACCTACATGGTGGCCAGCCCTAGCACACAACCAGCAGTGTGTTGTGGCTGACAGGTGCAGTTACTTGCACAGAAGGGGCCAGAAACTCCACTGTGAGCAACAGAGATGCTCAGCAATGGTGGTGATGTGCCACTGGCATCCAAGGAGGAAGCAACAGCAGAGGGGCCCCCAAAAGGGGGCTGGAGAAGGAGGAGGGCAGGAGGTGCTGCAGGCCCAGAGCAGGGATCCCCCTCAACAGCCCGGGAGAGACCTGGTTAGAACAGAGACACCCCTGTAGCCCAGGGAAGTGCCTGTACTGGGGCACGGAGATGGGGAAGGAGGGAGGAGTGGCCTGGAGGGGCTGGGAGGGACCCACTGCAGTGCCATCCCCACCCCTGTGCCCCTCGGTGTTGGTGGGGAAAGAGGAAAGCTTTGTTTTAATTTTTGTTTTTCTTTCTCACCATTCAAATCTATTTTAATTGACAATAGATATAATTTTCCCCAATACATGTCTCTTTTGCCTGTGACAGTCATGGGTTACTGATATCCCAGTCTTTACTTTGACCCACGAGCTTTTCCATGTTCTTCTCTCACTCAGTAGGAGTAAGAGAGCGACTGGCGGGGTTGAGCCCTCAGCTGAGGTTGACTCACCACTGAGGACTCAGCTCTGCAGTCTCAGGCTGCAGTGGGTTCCTGGGGCTCCTTTTCTGCAGGTCTGTGCTGGTGAAGCATCCGTTGGAACAGGTAAAGGAGCTGCAGCAGAAAGTCAGCAGACTATGGAGCATCACAGATGATAAGAAGGTTGACTGGATTCTCTCCTGGATACAATGGGAGCCTGACCCTCCAGCTGTACTGAAGGAGGGACAGGGAGAATCTCTGCTTGTTGGATTGGAAAATAGAGAATGGTCCATTCCTATGTGCAAGAATTCAAGTAGAGGTGTTGTAGATGATCAAGGAGTCCTTGACAAAACTCAAACACAAAAAACTCTGGCAAATAAGTGGTGGAAGGTTGCTTGGAGAAATCCTCAGTCTCCATCTTTGGAGTTATGGAAAATCTGACTGGATGCAGCCCTTAGTAACCTGCTTTAGCTGCATGTACCTTGAGCAAGGAGGGGTAGATTAGATTCTCTCTAGAGATCCCTCCCACCCATATGGATTTTCCACAGTTCACAAGTCTGCTGTGCCCTGTCCCCTTCCTCTCCACTCTAGTCCTTGGGCACCTTACTCTCGGCTACAAGAACACTCTTACTGCCTCCTGCCACAGTGCAGAGCTCTTAGGAAGAGTATAAGGCAACCACTCTTTCAAATTGAAACTTAGGCCATCTTCCTTTGCAAGGATAAGAGGTGGTAGTGGTGGGCAGTAGGCCTTTATACAGTGTCCTAGAGATCTGGGCATGGTTTCGGGATGGAGGAAGACTGAAAATTGATTTTCACTTCTGCCTGGGGATGATAGGGATTCAAACTTCTTATGACTTCCAGATTTTTGTGGGGTGAGGACTTTCATGAATGCTGTATTGGAAGTGATCCACAGTGTATTAAAGAGGGAACTGAAGAAAAAACCTCTCTGCAGAAGTCCAGTAGCTCAGAGCAACCAGTCAGGAGTGCAGAGAGCTCATCACAGTCCACTTCCCTGTACACTCATTTTACACTATCCTATTTCTAGCTCAGGTGTGTTCTGAAATACAAGGGCAGTTAAAATGCCCTTTTCAAGATGCTCCTTTTTGGTATCTAATGTCACATACGTTCTGGAAGCAGCCACTGGGATGTGAGCCAGGATCCTACTTGCTGGATATCCCTCCTTGTGGGCACAGGCTGTGAAAGAACTCATGGGCTGCTTTACTTTATGTACTTGGAGAAACTTCAGGGTGAGAAAAAGGCCCAGAACCTCAAGATTATGAAAACACTATGCTAACTAACTAAACACCACACACACAAATCAAGCTTCAGAGTTTAGTGGCCTCCAGTGCCAGGTGACAGCTGAGCAGAGATTTTCAAGTAATGATTCAGTCACCCAGCTCACATTTTTGGTTCTTCATGTTTCCAAATCTAACATCACACACCTGAAAATTCAGGCGCTCTCACAGTCACATTGAGCACAGCTGGGTGCCTCATACATCTTGTTCAAAGTCACCTAAGTCCATGCCAGAGCTACAAATCTGATGTTAGGGTAGAGTCACACCTGCAGCCCTGAGCCTTAAAAGCTGCTGTCTCCAATAAAAAATTTGTCTCACACTGTCACACCTAAGAGACAGCTGCCAAGAACAGCTGCAAACCACAGAATAGTGAAGACCTCCACCCATACTTTCATCAGAAGTCTCATCTTGTTACAACTAGATTTCCTCAGGATGGTTTCACTCAAAGAATTCTTACTTGAGCTGACTCAGTGCTTTTGTGTGAGATTCAAATAGCCCTTTCTGGTCAGGATCTCAGGGAGAAGTACAGTTTGTTGGTTCTATCACTGTTTTTGCCATTGTGAATATGCACATAGTGGAAGGTTTTGATGAATTAGGAATGGTTACACTATGGATGTAACATCTCACGTGCCCTTGTCACCTTGAGTAAGAAACATCTCTACATCTGGTATAGGTAGAACACAGATCCCACAACATTCACGGATCTGCCACGAGACAAAACATCACACAAACTGAACAGTTTTACAGATTTTCCCCAAAACTCCCCTTGAGTTCTGATGTTCTCTCATTTCTCCCTCTAGCAGACACTACATCTGTTCCTTAAGCAGTTGCTGGTAGACAAGACAAGCCTGGGTGCCAGCTAATACTATATGATCTGCTGCTGAATTCATTTTCCACTTAAAAATTTAATTATGGGCCAGATCCTCACTGGATTTAATACAGCTATCACCTATTAAGCATCTCATGGTCTGTCCTTGTATAGAGATTATTATTCCTCTCTCTTTGTACCAAGAACACAACCAAAGAGTTAGATTTTCATCTAACATGTGAAGGCAGTGAAAATATTGATTGTTCTGTGTTTGATGCATCCATCATGAGAAATTATGAGTTTTCCAAAAAGCTGGAGAAAAACATGCCATTCAAAAAAAGAAAGGAAAGAAAGAAAGATTGTAAAAGATACTATAAATCTTTTATTTCTTTTGAGTTACTATGCAATGCCCTTCATTTTGAAGGAAATGGTACAATCAATGATGTGTACTTCTTTCTCAGGAAAAGAAGATATTTGCACTAACAATTCAACATTTACTGACAGAAGACAGCTTACAGAAAATGCTCACGGTGGAAAAAATCATATTTGTGATTACACTTGTTATTGTGGATGATTTCATGAAGTGTTACAATATCAGGAATTCCAAGTGTGCATTTAAAGAAAGCTTCTAATTCAATATTAATCCAAAGGAACCATCTAAACCACTGGTGTTTGAAATCACCCTGATTTCTTCCCATTCACAGTTTAAAAAAAGTCTAAACTGAAAGTCTAAGCCCATGACAAAACTCTCCTGGCTTTATCACTTCACACTGATTTATAAGAGCAGTCAACACATATTCAATTAACAGTAGATTTCTTACAAATAGTAACTGCTGTTGGAAACAATGTATTTCCTACCTCTACTTAGTTACTAGTCTCTGATCTGTTATACAAAATTAAAATTTTGCTTTAAAAAATATTTGTTCCTACATGGCTGTTAGCTTTATGGTTGGTTTTGTTAATTGCCAGAAAAGCACAGGTGGGAAACCATTCAACAACACACTTCACATACCCAAGGACAGACCTTTGGTAACACTTAGCCAAAGGAGAAGAGAAACAGAAAACCACCATTATGTTCAAAATCTGAAACAGATTCATCACATAATATTACCTACTTTAGTGCTGAGTGGAATAATGAATTCAAATGAACAAAACTTAAGGAGTTTGCCTAGGGTTTCATTTATACAAATCAATTTAAAGTTTGCTTCCATAGTCTAGGGTCCTTTAGTCTGAAGAAAGTATTTTTCCAAGTACGAAAATACAGTTTTTGAATTAGCTTTTGGGAATTTTCCCTGCCTACCCTACAATTGCCTACTATATTGGCCAGATGAGATCTAGAGAGTTGCTGTAATCAATATTTTGCATTCACACAGAATCAGGGATAACAAAATAGTCTTCAGTTTATGTCCTTGTTCACTGCCATGGAAGGTGAATGTCTAAATTGTGTTTTAAAAATTACTTGATCAAGGGATAATTGTAGGTTTTACTACAAAGGCTTTTCCAAGACATTATTTGCATGAAACACACCAATACTCCAGGGAAATAAGACTGCTCATCTACATTTCCTAGCTGTAGCTACATTTACACATCTGGGGCTCAGCCTTGCCAGCCTTCACACGTGCATATTGATATTCACAGCAGTAGGTATGCCCAAATGAGTAAATTCATATAGATGATTAAGTGTTTGCACAATCAAAGGGCTCTTAAAACAAATTATATTAACTTTAAATGTTAAAAACGCAAGGGAAAGTTCAAGCATGACAAGACAAAGATACCAGAGAGCAGTCTGCAGCAGATCATCAGCTTAGCTTACAACTGCTGTGTAACACACCTCTCACCAAATCAGTGCAGCCCCTGGAATTCCAGGGGAAACTGAGGCCAAAGTTTGGGCTGGATTCCACGACCTTTGTTTGGACAAGAGGCCCTTTGAGGAACAGTTTTAACTGCACTGCTTGTTCTCCCCATTGATTATGCAACCTCAGATCCTCCATGCTCCCACCAGAGACCTCAGATTGAAATTCCAGACCCTCATTCACAAAGAAATGTAAATATACACTTAAAGCATGTGAATAGTCTTACTGATTCTCAAGTGGCTGAAGGTAGGGTCTAGTCAAAACTTTAAACTTCAGTAAAGGCTTAGGACCTTCGTTGAACCACACATTCTGCAGAAGGATCACACCTGCATTTCTTTATGTTAAAGCAGCAGCTGCAGTGAACAGTACTTTTATCTATTCTTTCCCCCTCTTTTGTGATCTACACAAGAATCCTGAAGTAGACACATACACAAAAGAGTCGGTTTTCCTGGGACGTCTTTTTCTTTAAAGCTCCAGAATTCCCAGACAAATCTGCAGACAGTAACTGAGCAAAGTACAGCAAAGACAAGAAACCAAGCAGTTGTGATGTGCTACCACAACAATTCCTGTTCTCACATCCAGCTCATTAGAGTTCCATGGCTTTAAAACCAGACTGCTTAGGAATGTGCGCAGTGGTGTTTAGTAGCACCTATTATATAACACTGCCTAATCAACAGGTAGGGAAAAAGGAACCGCCTGTTAAAGATTCAACAGCTGCTGGAATAAGAAATCCCTATATGGAGGTAGCCCTCTTCCAGACAAAATTTAAAAAGTGCCAAGCTTCCATCCCTCTTCTACTTTTACACATAATGGAATGCCAGGAGACAGAAAGTCCCCAAACATAGTTTGTAGAGAAATTTAAAAATTCCGGATATCTATGTTTTAAATATCAAACACCTGTATCCCAGGTGTCAGAGGAGCATATGGGTTTTATAACACAGCAGAATTCATGCCAGACTCTGCCTTGCTATGAGGCAAGCTCTCCCTTCACTCTCTGTCCTAACAAAGCAATTCAAGCTCTGGAATTCTTTGCTAAGGCCCTTCGCCTGTGAGGGAATTTATCCCTAAAGGCATGACCAGTACAGAGAAGCACCAAGATCAGCACAAGACAAGATTTCATTTGGCCAAAGAAGCTTTGCTCTCCATTCCCAAGCAGATTTGGTCCTGTTCTTATTAAAACAAAAAAGTGGAAATAAAGAATTGAAAACATAGCCAAATTATGCAGGATATCTCAGAAGGAGAGAAATGGCTCAGTGTCATAGTTCTGATGTTTCAGACACAAGGGAAAAATATTTTCACAACTAGTTTACTGTTTAGTACCCTGTAGATACATAATATTTGACATTTATAGCAGTTTCTATACTTCATGACCTAGAATATACTTTAGATCACAAATGAAAAATAAACCCATTCAAAGGACTGGAAAATAATGTGCATAACAACTTACTTTCAAATGCAAGGTTATGAAGGGTTTTTTTAAAATTTCAAAAATATCTGTAAGAAAATATTATTTTACATAGCTATATTACACAGTGAAATAAACTTTGTTATGTACAAGGTTTCAGTATGAAAGAAACCACAGCCAGACATTTGTTCATGGTCTAGATAATCTGTTGTCTCATGTCAGTCAGTAGTACAACAGAGAGACTCTCCTTCACTCCTTTTCAGACTATTTCAGTGATCGTTTCAGCTTTCAGTAGTTACTAGTAGTTGCATAAAACCTGTGTGCAGATATCCACATATTAACCCTATCACAGTTAGATATGGGTAGTTTTTATGCTGTCAATTCAAGGTTGCACATCTGCTTGACAACCACAGTAACCTGAGTATAACTCAATTGCATACTGGTGAAAAAAACAACACTAAGTGTAGGCACCTGAGCTATAGCATTTTAAGGAAGCTTGGTGTTAAACTATCCTTTGGATTTGGGTGTTTCACAGGCCAAAGTGAGGGCATGCGAGTCATTAATGAAACAGTATATGGTGTATTTGCATAACCCTGAAAATTACTTTTCCTCTGAAGTGAGGATGAAGTAGTCTCTCACAGCTTTTTTCTAGTTTGTGTCTTTTAGACAGAAAACATGACACCACAATCTACTTGGCTCACATTGGCAAAGTTGCTTTTTATAGACATAACTAATCAAAAGCTGGTATCTACCTATTCTTAAATGACAAACTTTGCTCCCTTCTCAGGGGTGGAAAGGACACAGAGTACTTTGCTATTTGTGGTATAACTGTAAACAACTGCAGGGAAGACCGTATTAACTATGCTTCAAGTTTACATCACACTGTTAGCTTCCATTATTTAAATGAACTCAAGCTTATCTTCAAGTTCACATCATCATCTTGTGCTTTAAGGGGAAGGAATTTTGCTTTAGAGACTGCCTCCAAATCAGTGCTTGCTCACACAACCCAGATCCCAGGACAAAGATCTGACAGTGCTGCCTTTGTGGGAGAGCAGTTCAACAGCTGAAAACAAGTTCAGGGAGCATTCAGGGCAAGTGGCACTACACTTCCTCTCCCAAGGGACTTGCACAACTTTGGAGGCATGTCCTTTCCTTTTCTCTAGTGCTATAGCTCAGCTGCATACCATAAAAATTAGCAAAAAAGGAAACGTAATTCTTAATGAAGAGGAAACTTCTTTGCAGTAAGGAAAGAAAAAAAGGAACACCCAAAACCTCCTGCCTGTAATATCTTTCAGCATGTGCTCCCTCCCATCACTTCCCATCACAGCCGTGTTTACTGTGATGCAGAACCTGTGACATGCTCACAGCCAGGAGCACCCAATCAAGAGGTCACCCTCTCGAGGGACAGCTTACTCAAGACATTCTTACACACAAGCAACCTGTTTCTACTGCCTCGATCTGTATCACAGGCATAATCAGGAATTCTGCCATTTGCTTTAGGAGAAGCCAAGCAGCCTGTAATGAGCATTGGCACAGTTCAGTATCTGTCTGTAGGAGTCGCAGCACACACCAGTGTGCAAACTCCTTAACTGGGGTGGCAAAGTTTCTCATCCCCTAGGATCCATCACCAATAAATACATCTTTCTGTCCCCAAAGCCACATGCTGATAGCAGAGAAAAGGTCCCCCTGCCCACCTGCAAGTTCCTATAACGTAAGAAGGCACCAGGCACATCAAACCCATTTCTTTAAAATTAGTGGAGCTTTCTGCCTTACACCTTCTGGGGGACTGGCTACTAATCCACAAAATCGTGCTCGAGGCAAGCAGGCAAGCCTGTTGCAATACCAACAGAAGCCACGGCAGAAAAGAAACAGTAGCAGAGAAGGGAAAACAATATCCTCATGCTTATAGCTACGTGGTCATGTCCTGAAAATTGTTGGCTCCTTCTTAATAGTATTAAATACTATTAACTTCTGCTGATAAGTAGACGTCAAAGGCATTTAGCATCTTGTAGGGTCAAGCCTACTAGCAGATGGTTGAGGAAAAGGCTATGTGTGAACACAGCAGAGAGGAAGGGAAAGAAGTGGGAGAGGAGAGGGGTAGAATTGCCCTGAGTTTTATCCTCTACAAATAAGTCAGGGGTTTTATCATCAAGCACTGAAGGAGTTAAGCACTAAAGCACAGACACTTAATCAGCTTTCCCCCTTCCTTTCACATGTGATTGGAATGAAGCTGCACCGAAGCAGCCCAAAGGGCTTATAACAGCTCAATTTCGAAGCCTTCAGTTTTAATCCCCATCACCCAGGCTAAGCAGTATGGTGGTGCTGAGGCTGCTATTCCACAGCAGTCTGAGCACCTGGATGATGATGACGGTCTTCCTCCTCCTCTTCCTCTTCCTCTGCAGCCTGCAGGTGGCTGGAGAGCTCCTGGATCACAGCAGCCCTACCGATCTGGTCATTTCTCCTCTTCTCCATAATCAGATCCTCCAGGCTCTGAAATTCCAGAGTGTGGCTGCGCTTGTCACCCAGCCGGATCTGCAATCGGTAGGGCTGCTTGCCTATGCGCAGCTCCCCGCCGATTTTAAACTCTCGCTTGCCGTACCGGCACCAGGCAGCAAAACACTCAGAGTTTCTCCAGCTCAAGTCCCGATCCTTGCAACCCACCTGCTCCAGGGCATTGCGCACCACCACGGCTGGGCTGAGGGGTTTGTAGCGGTACAGCTGGTTGGCAATGCGGCCCCGTCTGCCCTGGCTGGCGTCGGTGAGGAAGCTGTTCACCACCTCCAGCCGATGTAGGTGCACGACTTGAAAATCCCCGACATAGACCACCCAGTGCGGATACTGCGCTTGGCACACAAACTCCACCAGGTCACCTGGCTTGCATCTATTCAGCAGGTTCTCCGGGGTGTAGGTGCTCAGATGCCCCCCACCTCCTTCATCACCTTCCTCTGGCTGCATGTCCTCCTCTGAAAAGCTCTTCTGGTAAATACACTCATCCCGGTAATACACTGAGCACTCCACCTCGTGCAGCTGGGGATCGTAGGGCTGCAGGGCAGGGTGCTCACCCCCCAGGTCATGCACTGAATCCTGCTGCTGCTCCAGCTCATCATCGTCGTTCGAAAAAATGTAGGAGACCCCGATCCTAGGCCCTTCATCTCTGTCCATACCTGTCGGGTCGGCCGTGGGAACTTCCTTGTAGTTGAGATGGGTCAGCTTCTCCACCTGGTTCCCCATGCCCGCTGCAAAGACAGACATACGGCGGGGCCATGAAGGCAGCGCGGGGTGAGCGGCTCCCAGAGGAGCAGCGGGGGCATAAGCGCGGCTCTCCCCTCAGCCGGCACCCCAGCTCTCCCCGCTCAGTTCAGTCCCTGCCAGCGCCGCCGGGCGAGAGCCCCTCGGGGCCGGGGGGGGAGGGGGAACGGGACACGGCACTTCCCTACCTGCACGGAGAAAGGCGCGGCGGCACCACCACCTGTTAGGCGGCGCGAGGAGGAGAGAGGCGCAGGACCCGCCGGGGAGCGGGGCAGGCACCGAGCCACCTGTTAGAGGGGGGCTGCGAGCGCCGGGGAGGCCGGGAGGTCCGAGCTGGGGACGGCCGAGGTGCGCACCTGCCCCGCCGCCCAGGTGAGCCGAGCCGGGCCGGGCCGGGCCGCCGGCCAGGGGCGCCTCCCCCCGCCCTCTCCCGGCTCCGGGCGGCCGCGAACTTACCCGGCGGGCCCGGCTGCGCGGCGCCGGGAGCGGCTCTAGGGCGAGCGGGCGGCGGGGCGGCGGCGCGGCTGGATCGCGATCATGGCCCCGGCCCGGCGCGGTCCGCGCTCCCCGCGCAGCGGCAGCGCCCGAGCGCCGCGCCGCCGGCTCCGCGGCTGGGCATGAGCTCCGGAGAGGCACGGCCGAGGGGAGGGAGGGAAGCTGGATCCGCTGCGGACGCCCCGGCAAGCACTCAGCCCCCAGCATTTAAAGAGGCAGCTCTTTTTTTTCTTTTTTTTTTTTTTTTTCCCTCCCCCCTCCTTCTCCTCCCTCCGCCCCGCACCTTTTCTCTCTCTTCGCTCCTACATGCCAAGTGCTTTGCTCCTCGCCGAGGCTGCTGGCGGGCGGGGGGCGGGCGCGGGGCTCCGGGTGCAGCTCTGCGCGGCTCCGGGCAGCGGCAGCGAGTGTGCAACGCTCTCACACCGAACTCGCACACGCGCGGCCCCTTTAAGGGAGCGGTGCCATGAGCAGCCCAGCCCGCCAGTGTGTTCGGGGGGGAGTCACCGGGAGTCGGAGTTTGCCCGGGACGGCACCGGGAGGCGATGCGGAGCCTCGGTGGGAACCACCGCGCTGCTCTGCGCGGGAAGCGCCCGCTCCGCGCACCCCCGCGGGAGCGCCGGGAGGTGCCTCCCTGGGGCCGCGCACAGCGACAGGGAAGTTGTGAAGCGAACAGAACCAAAGCGCCCGGCTCTCCTGGGCTGACTTAGCGCCTTCGATTCCTCCGGGCGCGGAGGGTGTAATTAGTTTTATTAATTTATTTTCTTTCCGACTCCGAGAGACCGCTCTCCTTTTCTATATAGAAGAATATGATTCCCTCTCCCCTGGAAAGGCATTATCAGAACTGATGGGGATATTTTTCTTTCTTTATGTTTTGGAGAACACAAACTAATATTCTGCTTTTTCATTAATGCCTAGTTAGTCTATGAGGTAGGTTTGTTTCTCATACTATTTTTAAAATACACGTAAATTCATGCTGTTAAAATACTACAGAGATAATTTATGGGAGGTAGGAGTAAGGTCTTTAATTTTGTCTTATGTATTCACTTTGTCTGTTGTCTTGCAATTTATAAACCCCACTGCAACGCTGCTGTTTTGAGGATCCACTAAACAGTGGTGAATGAAGGAACAACTATAGTGTTCCCGCGGCCCTGGGCACTGCCCGCACACTCAAAGAATTCCATTTCCATCAGATTCTACTCTGTCGTTTCAAATATATATCTGCCCTTTGGGGTGGGGAGAATTGCTGCCTCTGGGGCTGGGGAGATGAGCACTGTGCTCTGCTTGGGGTGGTGGGGCATTGAAAGCAATTGCAGCAGTGACAGACAGTCAGATCAGGACTTTTTTTTGTTTTGGATTCACCTGGTGACTATGTCCATGAGAGCATTTCTGAAATGAATCTCCCAAACACCCATCCCCAGTACACATGCACTTCAGTTTGCATCCTGGTGTGGTTTTGTGTTCCTTTTGCATCCACCCAAACCAGATGCATTCCAGCTGCAAGGTTGGACTGAGGCTAGTTGAGCAAATGTCCAAAATGTGTTGAATGTAGATGTGATTTTTAGGCACTGCCTGTTTCACCCTGCAGTTCCTCTCCTCCAGAGCTGCTGTTGGACAAAAGAGGGCCCTGCTTCACAGTCAGAGCATTGTGAAATTGCCTCAATAATTAAGGATGTACACGTGTGAAGGTAAGAATATCCTAAAAGGAGGAGCTAGACTGAACACAGAAGTACTTTTTTTATGTTCTCCCACTTGTATTGGAAGTTGTGTCTCAGCACCACACTTTACTATCTTTGAAGCAGTTACATTTCTTGAGTAAAATGGTTTGGCAGCCCTATGTTCAAGGCCAACTTTCCTTTTGAATCTGCTGCATGAGTAGAAACTCGGTATGGTCCAGGCAGTCACTCCTGTGCATGCACAGCCACACAGACTTGCAGCTATCATGTTTTTTCTTTTTTTTCTTCTTCTCTGCTTTAACTCACCCTAGTGCTTAATTTTCTGCACCTTGTCAGCTGCTTTAATCTCTGATCTCCTTGAGTTTCCTTTCCATGACTAGTCCTTGGAATCCACATTCTCTGTTCAGTCTCTGCTTTCTGGGATCAGAAACCATTGGTGAGTATTTTTATGTCATAAACCACATCCATAATGGATTACTGCACCTGAAGGGTGGAAAATCCATGAAGAATTTACAGTGCCTATATATCACCTGGACTAGAGCCTAAAATGCTTAAAATGCTTAAAACTTCTACATGCTTAACCTCTAAGCATCAAAGCAGCTAAATTCTGCAGGCAGAGGGGCTGTGACAGTGCCATGCTATCTCAGTGACTATGCTTTTAGAGAGGGTATTGACCTCTTGTATAGCTTTTGGGGGAGGGGGAAGACTTGGTGGTTATCTGCTAAAGATAACGAAGCCTTTGGATACAGAGTGGGGGCAGGAACGGTTCTTGAGCTGGGATCCCAAACTGCAGCAGGGCAGAGTTGAAGGCACATCTCTGACCTTGCAAGGAGACTTTTTGGTTAGGTGACTCCTTGCTCAGCTGCTGGCATTTGTTGCCCAATTTTGATACATTCAGCTTTGTGTACATGTCACAGAGGCAACACCATAGATACCACGCTTACAGCTGTGCTTGAACACTTTACTAAAGTCAATGGGGATGCCCACATTTTTAAATACAATACCTCCCCGGGGTCACTCCTAGGTTCCAGTCACTTCCTCATCCAGATTGCCCAAGTATTTGTTCTTTGTAAATTCTCTTTTGGAGAGAAAACTCCACCCCAGAAAAAATGCAGTTGTGGTTGTGTGGCGGGTTCACTTCAGGCAACTCCCCATTAAAGTCCCACAAAGACTGCAAGAAGCAGGGGTGAATCTACATGAGAACTGGCTCTCTCAGCTCCACACAGCCTTCCAATGCTTCCACAGCTGAGTTTCACATCCATGTGCTCTCAGTCTATTGTTCAGTGCAGCAACACATATCCACAGGTTCACGCATAAAAATACCATCCTAGTGTGTTGCAATGTGACTCATATGATATTTGATATGTCTGAAACTTTAATAGCCTCTTTTAAGGAAAAAAACCCACCATGCTGCAGGGCCCTCTGGGAACCCAAAGCTGCTTGGTTATATAGTCCGTTGGTATATACAGAGGGGATTTAGAGATTGTGGAACATTTATGGAGCAGGTGACTTTTATTAGTTTATGTAGCTGATATGATTCAGGAACCTTTGTAGTGCTAGCTGTGGTTACTTTAAACTTAAAACTCTCTAATTTTGAGAATTAGATGTTACAGTTATTTTGTTGCCCCAGTGCTATATCAACCTTGTTGCTCCAATTGTATCTCATCTTTAACCTTACACATATCTTATATCCAGAAATTAAAAAGGTGATATTGATTTGAAATCACAGTTCATCCTTACTTGGGTGTGAAATGCTGTGTTCTCATTGTTATTGTTAATAAAAGACACCCAGTATGAAAACAAAAAAGTCTTCTTGTTGTATGTTTATATTTTTTCTTAGCAGCACTTCTGAGTAAGACAGGGTTTAGTGTCATGTTCTGTAAGCACATTGTGTTTCACAGATATTCAGCCAGCTGATGGCTATGACACCCTTGAATTATTTAATAGCTTCCATTTCTTTTTTCAGCAGAGTTTTATGAGAATTGAGATAAACTATGCTCCATTTGGCATGTAAGCACTCTACATCATGGAGCTAGTGAATAGGAGTGCTTAAACATCACGGTGGAATTAGGTGCATGGAAGAAATAAACCACTTCCTAGTGAAGTCCATGGAAGTTCTTCCATGGAGTTCTTTAGAAATCTCTCATGCCCTTAGCTGGGGGAGGTGTGTGATCTGAGATTCCCTTGATGGATGGTATCCTTCCGTGACAGCCATAGCTAAGTCCACCATGGATATTTTGATTCAGAACTGCAACATTTCTTCTGTTACCTCTTTGTTCTCCAGTGGAAGCCGCATCCCTGAGCTGGGCACCAAATTCTCATAAAGCCAGGAATGCCACCTAAAATGAGATTTATCAAAGCTGGCATGCCTGAGGTATTTGGTGGGGAGTAGCACAGAGAGTCCTGACAGCTGTTGGAATATGGTTCTTCCTTTCAGTCACGTTACACAGCCTAATACTTTCCCAAGGTTAAGTGCTTAAATGAGGTTGGGTTTTCACACACAAGAGGAAACGGTGCCACGTCACTTGATAAAAAGCATTAATATTTCAGGTTGCTTCCTTGAGATATGAAAGACCAAGGTTGAAGTCTCTCATCTCACCAAAGGAACTTGAACCGATATCTCCCAGGAGAGTACTGAAAGCCACCCAACTGTAGGCTCTTTTTCAGCAAGTCTCTGCTCTCTCTGTCCCACTGAAGCCGTTCAGCTTTGTATGGGCTCATTAAATACCCACTCAATCAGTCTGGAAAAAAAGAATGACAATGGCTCTTAGATTCAGGTTCAGGAAAGGGTTGAGAGTGCTTTGAGGACCTCTCTAATGAATATTCAGACATCTCACGGTCATGCAGTAGTCATCAGGAGTCATTCAAACAGACCCACCAGAATGATCTGAAAGCTTTGCTTTTAAGACATGTTCATGACAGTGTTTTCTTCATGTCTGCCCAGGAAGCGATTGGACCTCTGGCCCTCACGTATCCTTCATGACTGGTGTAACCCAGATGCCATTAGGTATCCGCTTGTCTTGGTTTCTGTTGTGTTAGAACCGTGCCATGCTGATACCTCTGTTGGACCACACCTTCTGAAAGCAGAAGCGCGAGTTTGTGACATGTTTAGGCTTATGTGGAAAAAAAGCTGGCACTACTCAGTGGTTCTGCCTGTGTGTCCAGGAGAAATATCAGGACTTTTGAGAACCGGAAAATTGACGCAGCTCAAAATGTTGACAAATATCATGAGAATGTTGGTATTTCTGAAACTTGAGATTCATATTTGATGAAACATAAGAGATATAGTGAGCCTCTGTTGTCAGAAAGGTTTTATCTGCATTTAGCCTATAAATCTTTGATGATATCAACAAGAAATTGACATCTGTGTGCTTCTAAACATATGAGCTTTGGTATTCCATATAGTGTAGCATGGCTCACCATATATTCAAGAAGTGAAACTGAGACAAACTGCAGATCAGAGAGAAGCCCACATCAGAGAGCAAATTCTGTTTTTTCTATGACTCTTGCTGAAAGCTTATGGCTCTGTTATCTACTTTCAACACTGTAATTTGTGACTAAATGTGATCCGTGGCAAAATAAATTGCTGAGATTGCCAAAGCCACAGAGTTTTTGACTGAGACATCCAAGCTATATCTCAGAAGCTCTTCCACTGTGAGTTTTTAATTGGTGCATTTCAGCAAATGAAAACGAAGTAATTCACATGTCAGTAGGGGCCTGGATTCTTAGGAATTATTATCAAACTGACTTGAGCAGCAGGAAAAGCTTAATTAAAACACAGTCCATTTTTTTTTTACCAGAAAATAGCAACTATATTTCAGATGTAACTTAGCAAGGAAGGAGGTATAGCACATGCGTCTTTCCAGCATGAGGACTACTAGTCCCTTGCATCTCTCATCTGTTTCATGCTGAACATCTCCCCTAGAAGCTCCTCCTGTGATGTGTCTTTTAGCAGGTCACTGGACTCCTGGCTGCCTTGGTAGCACAGCATGTCCTTTCTTATGCAGCCGGGAAAGGGTGGAACTGCTGCACTCAGTGGAGAAACCTCTGATTACTCCTGGTGTGCAGTACCTAAGCAGAAGCCATTAGTAAAGGGAAGGAGTAATTTCTTTGGTAGTTGCTATCCTGCTTATAAAACATTAAAATATTAATGTGAGGTAAATGCATCACTCTTTCCAGCAAATCTGTGTTGTGACTGCAGGTTACTCAGAGAAGTTGTGGTTGCCCCATTCCTGGAAGTGTTCACGGCTGGGCTAGTCTTTGAGCAGTCTTATCTATTTGGAAGGTGTCCCTGCCCATGGCAGGAGGGTTGGAAATAGACGATCTTTAAGGTCCCTTCCAACCCAAACCATTATATGATTCTGTGTTTTTATGACTATGTGCTCATGCTTCCCTTTTAAATGGGGAGAAACAGAGGAACTACTAAGCAAAATGTCTTGCTGTGGTCTGTGCCAGAATACGAGGCTGTTAAGATCAGACCACGTGGCCATACACAAAGTGGTAACACAACTGGGAATGTGTGGGGTCTGCTGTCTTCACTCCTTTGGATGTTTGCTAGTTTGACTAGAAGAACTGGCCACGGCTGCTCCCTACAACCATCTCTGCAGATCAGTGGCAAAGCAGAGGAGCAGTAGTTGGATAGATAATCCACTCATTCACTCATTCACTCATTGGACTGCAACAGAGATACAAAGCCTCAAACCATCTGTGAAGGTGATGTTTAGGGCTTTCTGCTGGACCTGTTCCAAATCCAGCAGAGCAGAACTCAGCCCCTTGCTGGTCTCAATTGCTGAGGCTGCAGTGCTGCAGGGGGAGCATCTGTGGGGTTTGTACACAGCCGCCTCCACCAGGGAAGGCCTTGGGCTAACCTGGCTCACAGTGTGTGGGTGGAGAGTTGAAAGGCTCTCACAAGCCTCGTGTCACATTGCTTATCTCCCACAGTCTTCACCACAGATGGATGCACAGAGTGAACCTGCATCTGCCCCAGGTGTATTACAAGTATGCCTGTGGGAGGGGGATTTGCTGAGCAAGACAAGGAGGGAACAAGCAGCTGAAGGATCTGCTCTGGGGCATTAGAGTTGAGGTAGGGCTGGGGGAAGCTCGTGGGCTGCAGTTTACATCAGTCTGAGGCAGCTTTGCACAACTCCAGCAGACTGAGCCACCAGTGAATTTGGGTGTAAGCAGTAAGATACCCTTGAGAACACCAAGTGGTCTTTAGCTATGAATTTGGACTTCTAATGAAATTAAATGGAAGGATCAATGCTTTCAGGCCTCTGGTCTCCATTTGTAAATAGGAGCTACCCCTACCTGTTGTACTGAAGTGCTGCAATGATAAACAAAACCATCAAGGTCCTGAGGTGTGCAAGTGCCTGCTAACATGGCCCATGGAGACAGAGAGGAGAATCGCAAGGTTAGTGGCACATTTTTCCAGGGAGTAGGAGTGTCCGAATTTTAATCAGCCTGCTGATATCCACAGTGTTCAGGAGGTCCCTGACTCCTTACCCAGGCCTGCCTGTGGAAACGACATGCAGCAAACTACCTACATCATGCACATCAAATGCCTTCCAGGGAGGTGGTTCTCACTCAGCTGCAAACAGCCCTCTCTCATAACTCACTAATGATGCTGCTGAGTTCTTGTGGCTGCAGGGGACCAGCCAAGCCTAGTCAGGCTGAAGTCAATCCTGTGGATTCATTCATTACTGCCTGCTACCAAGAACCATTTTCTACCTTAAATGCACGCCTTGAGACAACATCCTCAACTTGCAGACAAATAGCAGGTACAGTGGCAGCTGTGTTAAACAGTTGCTGCCCCTTTGTGGAAGGTGCATAAGCATGAGGAAATGCCAATGTTCTTGTTTAAGAAAGCATCAATATCATTCTTGCCTTCCACTAAGCCCTTCCTGATAGTGCCTGTGGGAGGAGAGCAAGGAGCAGATGGTTATTCCTTCAATCCTGTGAACTAGTTAGATGAAAACCATGTTCCTAGTAGAATCTACTGTCAAGGAAGCTTCTGGCCTGGTGGATGGCAGTGCTGGGTTGGATTTATAAAGTGGTCTCTGGATAATGCTGTGTGTGTTCACAATAATGACTTTTATACCTGCTAGAACTGACAGCCTTATGCATTTGCCTTTCTGGAGACAGATGTTCTCCCTCCTGGTTATGTGGGTTGATTCCAACCAGGGAAAGAGTACAGCATGAGCAATGTTCTCTTCATTGCTGTTTCATTCCCTTTTTTATTCCTTTCCCTCCCTCCTTCCCTGGGCTGTCTTTTAGGCAGGAGCCTGATCGATCACATCAGCTGCTGCAGGGAAGCCCTGTGGCCATCCCAGTTCATCCTCCTCTGCCGTCTGTCAGAGCATAGGAGGCGGCTCAGGGCAGAGCTCTGAACTCCTCAGCTCAGCAGCACTCAAAGCAGTTTGATGATACTTTCCATCCTCACATGTGATACCAGCTGCAGACTGGGCTTGATGCTCATACTTACAGGCGGTGCTTCATTTCAGATAACCCCTATATATGTTAAAGTTGTCAGCTCTGCACCAAATCCCTTTTCTTGGCTCTTTAACATGGTGTTCTCTTGCTCTGATTCAAGTGTTTTATGGTTCTACATGAAGGAGATAAGAGCATGAGCAAAGCTGAGGGTAAAGATAAATGATCTGTAGGGGAAAATAAGAACACTATTTTCTGGAAGGCAGCAAGACCACCATGCCAAGGGACAAAAACTCTTACTGTAGCAACTGTCTGCAACAATCGGCTTAAATCTATACTACCTTAAATTCAAAGTGATTTCAATGCAAAGCCATTTTGCAGTGCACTTTTTTATTAGAATGAGCAGTATAAAAACACTCCTCTGTGAAAGATTCAGATTCACATTTTTCACCTGACATGTCCTTCATTTGTTGCTATAGACTAAATGCAATTCATAGTTAAGTTGAGGGAAAGACTCCAAATGACTCTAAGGGAGGAAGAATGAGTTGTGTGCATTGTGTTCTTCCAGGAATGCACTGATTCAATGGTCTAATTCTACTGGGTGTCCTCCCCATTTAACATCTACAGTCTACTGATGGTAAGAGTAATCAGAAACAGGACAGTGTTATTTTGCTTCTATAGAATAGAACAGGCAAAACAATTCCTACAGAGTATGCCACTTCTTTGTTCAAAGATCTAACAATAAAATCCATGTGAAGGTGATGTCTTCGGGGTAGATTAATGAACTGTACTTTGATTACAACAGGAAAAATGATAAATTAGTCTGATTTTACATCCTTTAAAGATGACTCTGCAACACAGAACAATTTTGTGTATTGATGAAACTCAGCAAGATTTACCAAGTCTTGTGAAATGTCTTGCCTTTTATGCCTTTTTATTTTTATTTTTTTTTTTTGTTTATTTCACTCTTCATCCATGAGTAACTCTGAACAATTCTTGGTCTTTTAGAATCTCTGTTGCACCTTCTTTTATAAGTGCAGAAGGGAAACATTACCAGTTCTAGGTTTCCAATACAGACTAATTAAAGTCATATAATAGCCAGATTTCAAGCACGTCCTCTGAGGCAAACTCTGTCCTAGGCTGTATTTATGAGAGTGTAGCCAGCAGATCCAGTGAACTGACCTTTCCCCTTTGTTCAACACTTACGAGACTGCATCTGGAATGCTGCTTCAGTTTTGGGCTCCCCAGCATGAGAAGGACAATGACAGAGCCAACAGGCAGAAGTGGAAATATGGAAAATTCCATTTTAAATATTAAATGGTTTATTTTTGTCCATTTGTTTGTTTTACCAAGAAGATGGTCTAATTTTGACATAAGTTGCCCAGAGATGCTGTGTAATCTCCACCTTTGGAAGCATTAAAGACTCGACTAGATCCATCCCAGAAAAGCCTGATTTAAGTAGACCTACTTTGCTCAGGGTTGAATAAGATGACCTCTACAGGTCTCTTTCAACCCAAATTATAATTCTGTGGTTCCCACAGGACACAATAGATCTGCTCTTTAATGATACCTACTAGATGCAGTGAATATCAGTTACAGCTTCTTTCAATTCCATCCTGGAGTCTGATTCAGAAAGAACTAGATAAAATCTTCTGCTCAATTTAAAACTCCGTGAAGAGAAAAGAACCCTCAAGGCTTTCCTTGTCTAAATACTTAAGTTATGATTTTCCTGGACTTCAAAGGCAGAAACACTTTTCTGCCTGGAAATGTCTCTGTCTCTGGATGTCTGAGAATATAACTTTCCTTATCCTTGCAAATATACCAGGTCATCTGAACAGATGAAGAATCCCCAAACTGCTTCCCTGATTCTCCCCCAGCTGTTTGTACTTTGTAGGACTGTGTGTGCACTCTACCTATGGTGAACAGCACTCTCTTAGTTACCTTGTGGTTGTACCCAGGGGACCTTGTCGCTACCCCATAATGGGGCTGAAAGGCTTGAGCAGTGATGCTGTAATGGTCAAGGGTTTCATGAATTCCCTTCCACATTAGAAATTCTGGCATATTAGTACTGATGGGCTTTAGTCCAAAATCCAAGCTCAACATAGTACTAAAATGACTGCAGTGTCGGGTCTTGTGAAAGACAGGCATTACTAATCCCAAATAAATTCCTACCTTAAGGCAAGAGTTTGCTGCCATTCTTTACCAATCTAAACAGGCTTGTGAGAAGGTGCTACCCTTGCAAGCAAGGCCGTGAGAGCTTGGCTCTCAAAGGGTATGGTCTCTTTGGTACTGCTGTATTCAGTGCTTGGGATGAAGGACAGCAGGGTGGCTTCTTGTGTGCTGGAATGAAGTCACTGAGAGCCATGCATATCTGAGCTCCTCTAGCTTGGAGCTAGCCTTATTCATTCCACAAAAGAGGCTTTGAAAAGTTGATTGCTTAGGTTTTAACTTTTCCAAAAAGGTTTCTCTGTTAAGAGCTTCTGGTTGGAAATACCAAACCATGTTGTTGCTAAGATTAAGGTATTTGTTTCTTAGAAATGGCTTATAAGCAGAGACCAGCACGTGGATTATTTCTCCTTCTTTAGCCAAGTGGAGCGAAGGTGCTTCAAGTAAATTGTGCTTCCACTAGGATCAGTTTTGCATGTGCTTTTGGTAATGGCCTTGGGGAAAGAAAGGTCAGATGTAATTTTTTATATTTGTAACTCATATGGAAAAAAAAACAAAAAGAAAAGCAGTACTTACCACTGACATATTGGGCATTTAGACTGTTTTAAATGCAGATAGCAAAACCAGCTATTATGTTTCAGTAAAATTTAGAATGTGTTTAATTTTTACATACTAATGAAAAATGGAACATGATCACATTTATGGGTTTTGCTCTTCTGGAACAGGATTTTTTCCCCCACTTTATGTCGTTTTTTCCCCCCAAGGCTAATGTCACAAGCAAAATAAAATCTGCCTGATTAACTCGGCCTCAGGAAGATTACAAATACCTGTCAGGAAACAGAAGATTTTTTGCTGTTGCTAAAAATGACCTTAACTGTGACCTGGAAAGATTGTGCTTGTAGTTTGTGAATGAAGTCAGTAACTGTGCTGTGGTACTTCTGGCCTTATTATGAAATGCACATCACAGATTGTGTCTAATTGCACATGGTGATTTTATGGTATCTGTAGCTACTGAGCCAAGACTCGGATGTCAGATATCAGCATTCTTGCTATAGTTAAATGCTGCTGCCATGTAATAGGTTCTGTTTATCTCTCTTACAGCTTCCAAATTGCTGTGTCTTGGGTCAGTGGCTTAAGTTCAATTTTTGTAAATTCCTGACCAAAGTTATTAGCTCTTTCCTTTAAAAAACCAGGATGAATTAATGCTGCATTATGCCCCATTCAGGGAAGCGTGGTCCCGGCTTTTATCACTGTCACTGTGCTCCATTTTGCTAGGTTTCGGCAGAAGGAGTTTGGTGGAATTCCTTCAGGAATCCATCCCTTTGCTTAAATGAAGAGAGAAGTCTTATGCTGATGTTCACAGAGATTGCAGGATTGCTTCATCCCTTTGGAAGCCTGGAAGAAGGTAGAACCATGTGGTGGAGAACAAATACCTCCTCACTTCCCCAGCCTCAAATGCACATCCTTGGCTTGAGCTTCAGATGTATTTACAAACAAAATGTATGATAAAAAATGGATATTCATGTTCCTAAAGTTCAAGGGTGCAGTGTTGATTCCTCAGTCAGCATCACCATTAGCATCCTATCCTGAGTCCTCTTGGCCAGTCCTCCCTGTTCCTACCAAATTCCAAACACCACGATCAGTTTCTGTATGGCAAAGGGGCTCTCATGGTGCCTGTGCCTGGATGGAGCCTACTGTAATGGCCTCTCTCTTTCCCTCTCCCCTTCAGCTTTATCAGGTCATGCATGATGCTGACAAAAAGCAATATTTTTCTAAGATCTTTCCACCAGTGACACTGGGAGAAGATACTGCTGAGATAAATTGTGTGTCTCTCTGTCCCATATCTGTTTTTCAGACAGTCACCACTGTGTAGAGACACTTTCGGTCTCTGTCATATATGCTGTCAGCTACCAGCAAAAGAACTAAAATACTGATATCCTTGCTGTATTTCGTTTTCATGCAGCCCTGTACTGCTCTCACTTTCCAGTTTCATAACAGTTTCTGCAGCATGCTTTGGTTCTCTCTTATGCACTTGGTAGTGGCAGTAAAATGTGGATTGTTCTCAATGTTTACAATCAAGTCTTACATATGGAAGTGATTTATCAACAAGATTACAGGCTGGAGTCCTGTGGAAATTGGACTCCAAGGTGCCATAATTCTTTGGAAAATGGCAGCCACGGTAGGTTTTACCTCCCAGCAGCGGTCCATTATTGATAGCTTTATTCAAATATTATGTTCAGAGTGTAAACAATGACCAGCTTCACAATTTTATACTTATACAGGTGCAGCTAATACAAGTCTTGCTCATCATACTTATCTCTGTTCTTTCATGCCTGTCCCCTCTTCCTTTACTCTCACAGTCTTTGTTTCTTTCATTTTGTGCAAGAAAGGTGATATATCTTCCCAAAAAAGTTTTCCATGCAAAATAATGCCATAAGAAGTCTTAATCACTAAGATATTCTCCTGGAAACATGGAAATGTCAATTCCTGGAACATTCTGATGTGACAGATGAGATAGACAGGCACTTTGGCCAGTTGCACAGTACAATTGAAGCTCCACATCATTTATAACTTGTCCTGCTGCTCAGTGGCAGAGGGAAAATAATGCTGTAGTTCTCCTGGGACACTTTTTAATTACTGGACCTATGGCAAGGGAAAGAAATAATTAGCACAAATGCCCACTGTAAGATATCCAGCCATTGCGTATTTCTTTCAAGGGAGGGCTGTGGGCTATGTTACAAAATGTTCTCAGTGGGATGATGTGGCTGTTTCTGAGCAAGGAATGAAGTGGTATTTTGGTCTGTCTAACTGCCAATGTTGCCTTCTCTTATCTTCTTACCTCCACACCAGAGCATGCTGTCCCACTAACATTGGTGATGCTCTTAGTTGCTACACAGCCAGCCCACTGAACCAAGGGACCCTAAACTCCCCTGGGCAACATCAAAGGTCTCAGAGACAAAGTCAGCTGGAAGAACAAAGAAACTGAGAAACTTGAGATATGTCTCCCATGACCCTATGAAGCTTAGAGAACTGCCAGATTAAAGTGCTCTTTACATTTATTGTTTTATATCCCATTTTATCTGCCTCTCAGGGCATTGTCTCTTTCCCTGAGAAAGGGAAGAGCAGCAGGCACTGAAAAAAATCGAAGTGTTTGAGGCTGCAGTCAGTGGTCCCAGTAAAGCTGGCTTGTGGGGAGGGAGGTATGGACACTTCTGACTAAGACAGGTGGTTATCTGAAAGCTGGAATAAAATACCTGAGAAATAATCATGTGTAAAGTTTAACCCTAACTGTGCCAACCTGTTTTATACTGGAATTCTTTGATATTAAGATAGGCATCACAAAGTATCCATAAATATTTTGGAACCAGCAAAATTAGGAGGCAACTGTGATATAAATAAAAGAAATTTTGAGGGTTATGAAGCAAGTGAAATTAGCAGAACTCCTACTGACTTCAGTAAGAACAACTTTGGGCCTTGAATTATTTGGCTCATAACTCTTCAGGAAGATTGAAAGAAGAATGATCTAGGATTTTCTTGATCTAAGATTTTATTAATACCCAGGCAGGATGTTGTTTAATCTTTGAAACAAATACCAGCACTCAGAACACATCAATTGTTTGGATTCTGAGCTCTGTGTTACACTTATTCATGGACAGGCAAATTACAATGAGAATAATCATTGTCAGAATACTAATGTGATGTAAACTAGTGTAGAGATATTTATTCAATGGAATGCAATTACCAGCAATACTCTATTTTCTGAACAGTGTGACTGTAATCCAATTTAGGCTGTTTAACCCCTGGTGATTTGTTTCTGTTTGTATTGTGATAGGTTGAAAATAGGCAGGATTGCTGGGGGCAGCAAAAGGGAGAGTGAGGGGAAATAGCACCCCATGTAATCTGAGATCTTAATGACTTTACTAAATATACATCACCACAGGGCTGTTCTTCATGGTTGTGCTGCTAATTGAATTTTAAAATAAGGGTAGATCCCACACTCACTTTCCCCCAACGTCATTTCATTTTCTGACAAATGCTTAGTCACCAGTTTAAAAAATCCTTTTTGGCTTTAACCTGAAGTTACCTCAGGACCTTGGATTTCATACAAGACGGGATTCTTGGGTACATGGTGGCAAGTGATTACGAAGATGTACAAGGTGACTTTCATGACCAACTTCTCTTGCAGAAGTGTTCTGCAAGTGACTGCAGAAGTTGCGGCAGGATCCCATGGGTAGAGGGCAGCTTCTCTCCTTTGGAGAGAGGGGCATCACGGGAAGGACAGTGTGGGGACCTTGCTGCAGGCAATTTCTGAAGACTAAAAATCTTCAGCTAGATACTGGTGCACTCATTAGCACAGAGGAGTCCCCCAGAAACTAGCACAGTTTCTGTGCTTCTGAAACTAGCACAGGATATGTTATCAGCACAGATAGAAGTCTTGGGATCTGGTCTTTAAATAAAATAATTGCCTGGGTAATCTTGTTTTAGGTGCAGGGGAATGTTTTTTAAACACACATAAATACGTGGGGAAGACCTCAGTGTCCATCTGGTACAGAGTTTGTTAATGGTGATGGCAATTCTGACACCGAGCTTAGTGCAAGCACACCGATCCTGAAGTGTGGAGCTGGATCCAGTAAGGGGAAATAAGGGTCTGAAATATTCTACCTCTTCCCAAACACCAGAAAAAAATATTGAGGAATGAGGATAATCATCACTGGCAGGAGGATAGGCCTATTTTCCAGAAAGCTACACAGAGCTCTGATGGCTGTTGAGATTGAAAGAGCTTTTTCATAGTACCACATCTTTCCCCACAGTGATAGGTCAGTATGAAATGGACTAGGACATGCACGCTGCCAGCCCTGCCTACCTGCACCAGACAGGGCTCTGGGTGGATTTTCAGCTCTGCCTCCCTGGCCACCATAGCTGAAGATATATCAACATTTCATTGCCTAGTTTGTTCTATACAGAAAGCTGTTTCATCCTGTGGCAGACTTAGGAAGGCTGGGATCCAGTATATCCCCTGGGATGACATTAGCAAAGGAGTTATGGTTTACGTCCCCTGTGCCTGGTCGCTGCCAGTGAGATGATGCCAGGTCTTGCAGGCTGATATAACCACCTTAGCTTCCTAGCAACTGATCTGAAAGTTCAGTATTATTAATGATGTGTGTTGCTGCAGGGGCCTGGATTTACCATGCTTAGCACAGCGTAAATACAGCTTAAGAATGCTATTCATGGCCAAAGGAATGCATGACTAAGGCCGTAGCTATCCAAAGGTTATTTCCCCAAGACAGGAAACCTTCAAGCAGAAACCACTGCATAACTGCTTCCAGACTAGAAAGCACAGAAAACCAATTCTCTGCAGAGAAATGGTACCTGGACGGGAACCTGAGTAAGATTTCCAGCTTTAGGGCATTTGCACTTTCGTTCAAGTTTTTGTGTCACTGAAGCACCTGTCTCAGGGAAAAGATGCCAGCTGGGGCTTGCCCACATATGCTGTTGATATATCTTCCAATGGTAAGAGGAAAGCAGAAATGAGCAGATAAGAATATCACAGTTAGGACAGAGCAGTCCTGTCTCCCAGGGATTCCACATGTGAGAGATTTGCCAGATCAAACCCTTAGTATTTCCAACAGCCATTCAACCGTAAGAACTTAAGCTGTGACTGAAAAGCACACAGTGCAACTATTATTCTTTCAAGTCCCAGTTGAGCTGTTTGCTTTTCCACTTTTAATTTTTAATATCATTTGTCTTGTGAGTTTGCATGAGACGTCCCTCCCAAGTCATTTACCAGGAGTGCTGCGGGGACTCCTGACAATGCAACCAGGGCTCACCACATCAGTGAGCTAAGGAAGAAGACAGTTCTGTTTCTTACAACAGCCCTTACTTGGACCCAATTGGATTCAAACTACATGCCGCTGGGGGCTTTGTACATCTGTAATAGCAGAAACACCTGCAGAGCAGACTTTCAGGATGACAAATTTTCTCTCTCTCTGGACTAGCTCTCATGTAAGCTGGATTCTCTTTGCCAGTGTGCACAGTTCATGTTATTTATACTGGTGTACATGAGAATCAGAGCCTTTCTTTCCTTTGCTGTGAAGCTAAACTTGCTGTACACTGCCCAGCCACCTCCTCTTCGAAGTGCCATTCCCTCTAAGCTGTCTGCTCACTTTCACAATGGCAGCATATAGCCTCTGTGAAAAGCCAGAGCTCCTTGGCCACTTCTCATACCACCACGTTTTGAAAGGCTGATGTTTTACAGTGAAGCTGAGTGTTCATTTCTATTCAGTATGTATGAGGTTTGAAATGAATTATGGTTCCATCTAAGCCACTTTCCACTGATGCTAGATCTTCATAATTCCTACAGATTGATGGTATGGATTTCACTTGATGAAGACTCCATGCACAGAATTTGAGGTAATGTTTTTGGCTATGAAGAGAAAAGCCAGGATAAAGATTGTGGGAAGAGTTAGCTACCCAGTTCTGGATCTCTTCCCACAGGGCACCAGTTCTGGATCTCCTCCCATTGTGAGGTGCCATTTCCGACGGTTGAATGTGGATAGGGAGGGGGAAACTCCAGCACCAGGGGTTTCTTCAGGTCCTGAGCCTGGAGGGGTTAGGTGCTCCCCCCTCCCCCCACCACGAGGTCCCATGGCAGCCACAGAGACAGCACACCGAGCGTGGAGAGGAGGCAAGAGAGAGCGTTTATTGTTGGGGTGGTTACATTTATAGGTCTTGGAGGATTCTCAGATTAACCAATTACAGGTCTCAAGGGGCTTACAGGAACACCCAATCGCAGGAAGGGGTTAACAACCAGTAGGAAGGGGTTAACAAAGTCCAGTGAGAAGTCTTCTTGATATCTTCTCAGGACATTCCTGAGACAGAGATAACACGTGCGTGCCGTGGGGGGTCTTGGGAAGAAGAAGCATGAGTTAGCAAAGAGACTACAAAAAGCCATTTTGAAACATTTAAACAACAGTTTCTCATATACTGCAGGTTTACTGCCACAAAGTTAGCTACCCAATTGCAGATTGATCCTCAATGGACTCAGATTTCTTCTTCCTTGATGTTCTTTTAACCTACTGCAGCTAAGAAACTGTTGTTCTTGACTCAGTACTTAATATACAAGAATGATGACTTAATTTGATTTCTACCTCCTGTTCCACTTATTCCAACATGAAGTTTGGTCCTGACCTTTGACTGTAAGACAGAAGTGGGCAGAACCTATGATTTAGCATCTTTCATATGTTTGTGTATCAGTTACCTGATTACAAGTGCTCGTTCCTTGTGTAGCAACCATAGCCTCTATGACTTCAGACTGTATCCTGCGGTGACTGGCACTGCTTTATGCTTGTTGCAGCTATGTAACTTTTTGTCAGCTGGAGCCCTTGACTATGATTGCCATTAAATGGACAGGAACAGATTATTGTATGCAAGGGAAGAGGGACTTCAGGCTCATGTTCTGCTGGTCAACCAACACCCCCAGTTCCTTTTCTACTGTGGCAGCTTTCCAGACACTCCTCCCCCAACCGGCAGCTCTGTCTGGGGTTGTTGTGACCCAAGTGCAGGACCTGGCACTTTGTTTTGTTAAACCTTATGCAACTTGCTTTGGATCATCAATCCAGCCTGTCTAGCCTATTCAGATCTCTCTGCAGATCATTCCTACCCTCCAGCAGATCAACACCCCCCCAGCTTGGTGTCATCTGTGAACTTGCTGAAAATGCCTTCGATCCCCTTGTGATCACTGTCAAATATATCAAACAGGACTGACCCCAAAACTGAGCTCTGAGGAAGATCATTAGTGACTGACCACCAGCTGGATGTAACACCATTCACCCTCCCTCTCTGGGCCTGACCATCCAGTCAGTTTTTTTACCCATTTAACAGTGCCCCCATTTGAGCCATGAGCAGCCAGTTTCTCCAGGAGAATGCTTAGGGAGATGATGCCAAAGGCTTCACTAGAGTCCAGGTAGTGGACTACCACATTCTTTCCCTCATCCACTGAGTGGGTCACCTAGCTGTAGAAGGAGATGAGATTAGTTAAACTGGGTCTGGCATTCATGAACCCATGCTGGCTGGGCACAACTCATCTTACTATTAAAGACTGAGATAAAGAAGGCATGAAGTACTTCTGCTTCTTCCTCATCCTTTGTCATGATGTTTCTTCCCACATCCAATAATGATGGAGATTTTCCTTAGCCCTGATTATGTTGCTAGTGTACTTACAGAAACATTTTTTATTGTCTTTTTTGGCAGTAGCCAAATTGAGTTCTAGTTTAGTTTTGGCTCTTATAATTTTCTCCCTGCATAACCTCACAATATCCTTGTGGTCCTTCTGAGTTCCCTTCTGCCAAAGGTCATATACTGTCTTTTCCTTCCCGAGGTCCGGCCAAAGCTCACTGTTCAGCCAGGCTGATCGTCTTCCCTGCCAGCTTGTTTATCAGCACACAGGGATGGCCTGTTCCTATGTCTTTAAGCTTTCCTTCTTAAAGAATGTCCAGCCTTCCTGGACTGCTTTGACCTTCAGGACTGCCTCTCAAGGGGCTTTCTCAACCAGGCCCCTGAACAGTCCAAAGTCTACCTTCCCTAAGTGCAAGGAAGGAATTCTGATGAACCCCCTCCTTACTTCTCTGAAAATCAAAAATTCTATTATTTCATGATCAATCCAGGAACTTTCTGGACTCTTTCCTCTCTGCTGTTTTCTATTTCCAGCAGACATCTGTTAAGTCGAAATTCCCTACAAGAGCAAGGATTAGCAATCTTGAGACTTCTCCCAGATGCTTTTGTCCGCCTCTTGGTCCTGATTGGGTGGTCTGTAACAGATTCCCACCATGGTATTATCTGCCTTGCTGGCCTTTCCCCTGATTCTTACCCATAAACACTCAGCCCTTTTGTCACCATCATTAAGCCCAGACAGTCAAAACACTCTCCAACGTACAGGGCTACCCCACTGCCTCACCTTCCTTGCCTGTCCCTTCTGAAAAATTTATAGTCATCCAATGCAGCATTCCAGTTATGTGAGTCTTCCAATTATGTTTCTATATCATAGAAACTATATCATAGTTTTCCAGCTGCACAATGATGTCAATTCCTCCTGTTGCCCATGCTGCAGGCATTGATGTGGATGCCTTTCATTTGGGCAATGGATCCCACCATCTTTCTGGGTGGGAAGCCATAATTCCTACGTGACCATTCTCAGGCACTTCTGTGGTTACTAACATGTCAATAACCCTTGTGTCTTTGCTGACACATGGATCTGCCTCTCTAGCTCCTCTGAGAGAGCAGACTGAAGAACCTTGCTAGTACACTGTTCCTCAAACACTGATGTGCTGCCCCTGGGCTTCTCTCTAGCAAGCCTGGTTTTATCCCTTTTCCCCTTCAAATATAGCTTAAAGCTCTTTCAATGAGCCCTGCTATCTCCTGTGCAAAGTTCCTTTTCCCCCTTTGAGTCAGGCATACTCAATCTGTTGTCAGTAAGCCTGGTGTCGTGCAGATCAACTCATGATCAGAAAAAACAAAATTCTGCCAGTGACACCAGGTTCAGAGTCAGGTGTTGGTCAGCTGTTCTTCCTGTTTCTTCCCACATCATTCCCTGCAACTGGAAGGATAGAGGAGAACACTATTTGTGCCTCAAATGTTCAGCTGCAACCTTACTGTGATTTGCAGTGATGGATTCCTATTTTTAGAAGTAAACATGGAGGCTAAAGTCCTCATTTGAGGAGATGGTAGATGCAAAGAGCCATATTTTTCACCTAGTCAGATCTCAAAATTTTGCAGTCCTAGCAAATTTTACATCTGGGAAAACCAGGTGTTCTGCAGAGGCTTAAATGGGAATGTGTGACAAAGAGTTTATAGAGAAAAAGGTTACTAGGTAGAAGGGAAAAGAAAAAGAAATACATTATTAACATTTCAGATTGTCCATGCAGAAGCAAAACAAGGTGGGAGATGAAGTTTCTGTATACTGTTCACCACTGGCATGATCTGAAAGGTCCCAGTGTGTGCTCCAGGCCATATGAGGGAGCTCTCTTCACCTGTACCCAATATACTTGTTCCAAGAACAGTTCCTCCTCATCCTTTCCCTTGTTACTGATGGGTGTAATGCTGCAGAAACAGCTGCAGGGGAAGTGTTTGCCACTCCTTTGCTGACCAGGTTGAACATGGAAGGATTCCATACTTTTGCACCAAAAAGAATAAAAAAATACCCCTCAACTCCCCCTCCTTCATCAAAAGGACCAGCTGAGAACGGTTGAGGAGGGACATAAGGATGAGGATCTACTGAGAATTTGTACACATCTATGCCTTGATGCACACCTATTTGTGGGACATGTGGCCATGAGCTTTGGATCTTTGCTGCTTTAACACTGGTGCACTTTTTATCAACCTTCCCTCTAAGGCTCCATTCAGAAATCACTTTTAGAGTGTGAATAAGCCATAGGGATACTTTAATAAATCGTTCCTCACATAAAGTTTTATTCCCCAATAATGATTAGGTTATTAGTAAATCCCTAATGGCATTACTAAGGAGGTCATTATCATTATCCCTGTTTTATATCTGTAGAAACTGAACCAGAGAAAGGGAAAGTCACCCACTAAAGTAACATTTGTAGATGCAAACTCCTGAGTTAAGGTAAATGCTTTATTTAGTAGGTCACAGGACTTACAGGTACTTGACATAAATGGTTAATCAAATGGTTAATCAAATCATTACAACAGAATGTAATAGGACAGTGATGTCTTCTTAGAAGATGTTTAAAACCATAAAAAATAGTTATTTGCATATGTGACAACATTTAGTAGCACTAACTGCTCATAGAGGCTGACTTAAAATACGCATAGCAAATTGCTGTAGAGTTCATCTTTAGGAACCTGCAGAGCATGTGTGCTGTCAGAATTTGTGCCATCATCTCCTGATTTGTTAAAAATAAACTGGCATGTCATTTATTAATTTTTTTGCTGAAAGATATCCTTTTTTTCAGCTTATTCCTGATAATTTTAAAAATTGTTCTAGTATACTTGATTGTTTTAACAATCCATTACTGGCCATAGAAAAATCTTCTGCTGTCTTAATATACAGGACAAGAAAATGAAAAGTGGAATTAAATCAAAATAGATGTCACCAAGGCTGCTGCAATGATTGGATTGTAGAAGGCAGCCTGCAAATTCAGTGCCTTTTTTCTGACAGTAGAGAGGATTTCCAATATATAAGGATTCTTCTAGAGATGAAAACCTACCATGCCCAGCTATACATGAGGAGCCTAAATACTCCTTAAGGTGGTGAGAGGGGTTTGGTCAGAGAGTGCTTGATGTCTGCAATGTGTACAATGTAGAATTGTTAAGGTTGGAACAGATCTCTGAGATCATCAATCCAACAATTAGCTGAGCACCGCTGTGTCCACCACTAACCCGTGTCCCCAGGTGCCACATCACATGTTTTTTGAACACTTCTAGGGATGGTAATTCCATCATTTCCTTAAGTAGTCTGTTTCAATGCTTGGCAACCCTTTCCACGCAGAAATTTTCCTGATATCTAATCTAAGCCTCCCCTGATGAAGCTTGAGGCCATTTCCTCTTTTCCTATCACTTGTTACTTGAAAGAAGAGACCAATGCCCACCTGGCTATACTCTCCTTTCAGGCAGCTGTAGAGGGCGATAAGGTCCCCCCTCAGCCTCCGATTCTCCAGGCTAAACACCCCCAGCTTTCTCAGCTGCTCCTCATAGGACTTGTACTCCAGACCCTTCACCAGCTTCGTTGCCCTTCTTTGGGCATGATCATACTGAAACTGCAGCTCTTCCAAGCTGGCTCAGGTTATGGGAATTGACATTGCTTTCAATTTAGTACAGTAAAATTAGTGTAAATTTAGTACATTACTGAGCAACTCCCCAATTCCTTTTGTAATGAATGGTGGGGAAAATAGTTACTTGTGACAGGTGCTCTGTGATTTACACCATCTAATGTGCTGAGCCAACCATCCATCCAAGTGGCAAACCAAAAAAGAAGACCGTCATCTCGGCTTATCTGTCCTGCAACTCAGAGTCTGAAATCTCTCTTAAACTAAGATCATATATTTGTAGGCTCTTAAAATACTTCTGCCCCTGTTTTACCTATTGGTGTAGTGGTGAAAGCACCCACTCAGGAGGTGAAATTTGAAGGTTTGGAGCCCTTTTCCACTTGAGGAGGTTTGGCTCTGTGACTTCTGCACTCCATGAAAAAGCCTTGAATATCAGGGTGTGAGAGAGCCCGAGAGAGCAGTGGAGTAAGCAAAGGTGCGCTCTCTGCATCGCCAAGTCACAGGGTAGACAGGCATTTATTGCTGCAGTGGAAACACAAGTGCAGGAAAGGCAACCTCCATAGCAGCCTGTGCCAAAGCTCCTGTCTGATTCGTGGAGCTCTGCTTGCTGCTCCTAGACTTTTTTCTTGGTTACTGTTTTTATTCTTTCAATCCAGACTCTCTAATGAGGAATGTGTAAAGAGTTGTGGGAGCAGTGCATCTTCCTCAGGCTGTCTCTTGCCAGCTGAATATGCAGAAAGCTCACACACCGTCGGTGTTGCTCAGGGGAGCTGGTTAAGGTAGGATTGTGTGTATGAAATGGGCATAGTTAATGCCTGTGAAGTAGTTTAAAATGTCTAAGGACAACTCAGACTCAAAGCCTCCTGCTCCAATGTGCTGCAGAAACCTGCAAGACCCTCTGGGGGAATTGTTATCCCATTTGGTCCAAAGACTACCTGTAAATTGGTCCCTTCAGTTAAGTTTTGCATGTGTGGGTAGCTGGCCATCCCCTGCAACACTGAACAAAGAAGTGCAAGGCAAATTCCAGCGCTTTCCAGGAGTGTGACATGAAGAGTTTGACATGCTGCTAAGGAAGCCACACATCCCCATAATGACTTAAAATTCCATGCCTGGCAACCAGGTGCAGGGGTTAATTAGGCTTATAAGCTGGGAGAGCAGGGAGACCTTTGGGAGAACCTTGTAGACAAGCAGCAAAGCATATGACCTCATTTGAATTTTCCTATTAGATTTCCTGCAGGGATCTCAAAAGCATCCTCCAATCACTGCCTGAAACTTTATTTAGGTTTCATGTTTGCAAACACAAGGCATCTCCATTAGATTTTGAGGCCGCTGCCATGTTTTAAAAGATCAAACTGATGATTATTACAAGCAAATAGGTCTGCCCAATTCCTTTTGTTTGCTAGGACTAACGACTCTCTCGACTCTTGTGGCAAACTATCTGTTATTTCTTTAGAGCTCTTGTGGTGCTGCAGGTTGTAGCTGAAATGGGTGAAACTGGCACTGCTGGACATAAGGCCATTCTTATGTGAGGCTTTTTTTCTCCAAAAAAGGCTACAGTAGGAGCCTGACCTGTGTCTCTGTAATCTGCAGCTCCTTTGGTTGGTTTCAGTGGGCTTTTGCACAAGTTCTTGGTGTTTCTCTCCCATCCATAACTCAGTGTACTATTTTTCTCCTACCCCAACAGTTTTCTTCCCAAGTAATAGCTGTGATGCCAATACAGCACATTTCAGTTCTACAGCCTGTTGATCAGGGTAAGGGAGATTTCCCTAGACTACAATGAGACTAAAGGGCTGCTGGTCTGTGCCTATTAGCCTGTAAATGTCTTTGCTGGAGAAGGAAAGGGAAAAGATAAGAAGGGCTTATAACTTGAAAGCCAGCACCTAGCCATCTCATGACCTCCCCTCTGTCCTTTCTCCAGCTGATGCAAACCCACTAGTGCTCATGGGGGCTTTCCACTGGCCATAGCAACGACTGGTTTCACATCAACAGCATTCTAGAGGAGAGAGGGGAGGGGGATGACTCATTGCTGTGTCCAGTTGCAGCATGTCACAAAAGAAGTGCGAGTGGAGGCATCGGAGTGCCTCAATCCCTCCTGCCTCAGATGCATGTTTTGTGTAGGGCTGGGAGTTGAACTCAATGATCCTGATGGGTCCCTATCAACTCAGCATATTCTATGATTCTATGATTCTGCACACTAAAGAAGTCCCTGCTTTCAAAGGGAGAGGATCCCTGGTGTCAAGACAGGAGCAAATAATAACCTTCATATCCATCCAGGCAGAAATCATGCTTGGAATAACTCCTTTTGGGGGTTACAGCGAGTTTGTTATTACCATGGTACCTGTTCCTTGTGACAACGGCATTAAGAAATTCACCTTCAGCCTTTTGGGCACTGCTGTGATCCCAAGGAGCAAGCTTAACCACAGGCTGCATGCAGCCCCCACAGAGCAGAAACCTCACACTCACCATGCTCTGCCATTTTTCCATTATTTGTGTGTAAGTGAAGTAAAACCTGGGGGATTTCTTCCCAGCACTCCAGACACGCATCTGCATCACAGAATACAAATGTGAGAGCTGGGCTGGTGCAGGCGCGGGGAGTTCGGCTCTCGGCCCCAGGGACCAGCAACAGGCAGGCAAACCTTGGAGGGTAGGAGAGCTTGTTAACTCAGTGCTTTAAATAATAAGCAGTGGTGGGGGTGTTGGCGATGTGTGTCTCTGTAGTGTGTATGCGTGTGTGCGGTTTGACGACAGGCGGGAAGCAGCACTTGCTTCTTTGCTGCTCAGGCAGCAGCCCTGTGGAATAGCATCAAGGAGGCCGTAGGAAAGAGGTTATTTATTTTTTCTTTTCCTTGGAGATTTTGGACTGATTAAAAAGCTATTTTTGCTAGGAAAGCAACAAGGAAAAAAAAACCCAGCCATATGTGGCTGGGATAAAAGTATGTTTGACTCTTCCGATAAGTACAATAACATTTAATATCTTTGCTGCTCGGCCCAATATTGTATCACAGGCATCACCAGTGTTGTGCTTCCCAGCATGCCGTAGCATTCCTTCAAACAAGCATTCACAGTAGCAGAAAGTCCAAGAAAAGACTTGCTCCCTTGAGGATCAAGAAGAAAGCAACAGCAAAGAAAGGTACAGTAGCTATTAATATTAATGTTAAAAGAAGAGGGGGGAGAGAGGACATAGGAGCATCGAAAAAGCTACTACTTATGGCTTTGATGTGTTCATTTCCACAGGACCAATAGAAACATGGAGAACACGGAAAGCTGATAAAGAGGAAAGTGAGGAGGTGGAGGTGAGCAGAAGGCAGCTCAGAAAATAACACAAGCTGTGGGGAGATTTTTTCTGTCTAGACACTCACACACAGCAAAGGGAGCGACTGCCATCTGCATCTCCTCCAGAATAAGGAAGGGAGAAAAGGGATGGAGCTGAGACTAAAAAGGAAATCCACCTGTGTGCCTCTCATTTTGGCCATGGAATGGTTCATCCACACTGAATACCTGCTGTGGGAGGGGAGAGAAAGCTAAGGATGGTATTGTTGTGTCTAAGGAGGCATGACATTAGGGAGTGTGTGAATCCTCATGCAGGGCTCTGTCCTACTGACACAGTGGGAACAGGAGGGAGGGAACTATTTTAGTCCTGTTGAGGCTGCTGAAGAGTAAAAATGGAAGTAATTAAAGGCCTATTCTAGTCTCACTTAAATCTCTGAGTCTTCAGGCCAGAGTTATTTTCATTACATTGCTTTAATGGTGTTACACTGATGTTTACACTGAGTTGGATTTTTTTTTTCTACTCTGAATTTAGGAAATGAGCCAGTACTTTTCTGTGGCAGTGCACTCACTTCACTGAAATTTTGCCTGTGAAGCATTGTTCAGGTCCCGGGAGGAATTTTGCTAAATTCCAAACAGCCCCAGCATAACCAGTGTTTGAGCACCTGGGTTACTGCCTTACATTGTGAAAAGGGCAGGCTCGAATCCCAGCATTAGCTGATCCAAAGCTGGGTTGGAAATAAGAATGACTTCTACACCTTAGGTAAGGTACTTGATAAATAATGACCATCAAGTCTTATTGTTTCTTATTTTTTCACTGAGAAAAAAACCTAAAACTTCACTGGTTACGAAAAAGAACAAAATTTAGAGCAAGGCCAAGACAGGTTTCTTGTAACAGCACCACTACTTGCTGCCCATCTTGTCCTGAGTGATGGCTGCAGTGGCTGTAAGAAGTGACAGGAACTTCTCTCTCTGCCAAGTTCATCCCCAATGAAACTCATCTCAGCATCACTTTTCATTTTTCTGCTCTCAGGATCCCCTGAGCAACCATTGTAAGCTGAGCCTGTGAACGTGTCCATGTCTCCTTGGCTGGCATCTCTCCCATGTGGGATTTAGCCCACATCTGCATCCTTGTGTGGCCTCCCAATAGTGCAGGGTGTCATCAGGAAGATGTTGGTTTCTTCCTCAGCACAGATATTTGTCCTGTGCAGGCTGCATGGATTTCACAGGTTCTGCAGGCAAGTCAATGCAAAGAGCAAAGAACTTCATGCTTTGTTTTCCAAAAAAACTCCAGCAAAATCAATGTTGCTACCCTCTTGCATTAGACCTCACATGGCTTTGACAGTTCATAAAAGCAGATACAAAGTCCTCTCTTTTTGGAAGCTGAAGGAGGACTCTCAGCCCAATGTCTGTTGGCTCTGAGTGGTCACAGAAAGCTGAGCATGGCAGGAGCTCAGTACGGGAGGACTGCCATGGGAAGGTCTTTCGTCTCCCTTGCAAGTGGGGGTGAACATCACATCCCAGCAGAATCCAGCAGCCTGCCCAAAACCTCTCAACCCTTTATCCAGAATACCATTAAGGATCATTCCTCGCAGACCAATTACCCCAAGGAGGGAAAGGATGCATTTAACCAGCCCCAGTGAGAGGTACTGTGTTCCTGTGTTCACTGAAAATGCCCGTGGTAGATGTGCCCTGGTACGGGTACCACACAGTCACTTAGCAGTGGGGAAAAAGCCTCTCCCTGTCTTCTCAGAAACAAGCAATAAACGATTGAGCCATTGGAGCACTGGCTCAGGTCAACAAAAAAGAAATTGCTTGGACACAGTGAGACATAATGAGGGGGAGGATAATTTTCTGGTGTGTAGGCGGGGAAATCAGGTCAGGCACTTTGAACCCCAGCATACATTTTTTCACCTGTAAGTGTTATTAACTGGCTATACTCAGTTGCAGAGACTGATTGAATGCTGCAGGTATATTTTAAAGCTTAAATCACTCTTGTTACTCCACTCTGAAGTTTCTAAAATTCTTGTTTAAGATCCTGAAAGCTGTTTTTCCAACTGGACACAGGAAAACTGCTGAACTCCCCTGGCTCTGAGCAGAGCAAGAGAACTACAGACAATGTGTTTCATGAGCAATTCACCCCTTTATTCATCTTGGCAGGGGAGTGGATTATGTTACATCTCAACATCCCTTCTGAGCCTATTTTTTACAGTCATATAATTCCTGTAACCGCTCCGGGGATACCAGTCACTATCATGTAAGCTCATCAGACTTGGTTTCTTAGTGTTGCCACTCTTTACGCCTCACACTTCCATACGTGCGTTAGAAACAAATGGCCTTGCTCTTTTCCCATAGCCACAGTCTACCAACTCTATTTAATTCATCTCTATAAGCACTTCCCCTGCAAACAATGCCACCAAATTCCCATGGCTGCCCGTGTTCAGGTTCTCTTTTCTCTTTTGTGTTGTTTAAGAGCACAGAAGTGGCACAGCATGGTGAGTGTACATCCATGGAGGTGGGAGCTTTCCTGGGCCATGGATGCCCCCCATGCCCCCAGAGTCCGCAGAAGGCAAGCAGGGCTGCTCTCTGTCTCTCAGCAGTCACTCATTCCAGCAGATTAAGGCTGATTATTCCCTGTTTTGGCTTGTGGAGTTACTATCCTGTTCTTCCAAATATGGGTATTTACAACAAGCTAAGCAAGAGTTTGAAGAAAGAGGGCAGCCAGGGCACTTCTCCTGGTCCAGGGAGCTGCTGGAGTCAGTTTATTACTAATGAGAAGTTAGTGTCAGTACCCAGTGACGAGGACACCTGAAGTCTCCCTTTGGGCTTGCTGCTTGCCATGACTTGTCCTTTCTGTAGGATGAGATTCAGCAAGATGCTTAACCTAAAGCAGGTGAGTAATCATGTGTGTCTGTAGTCTGGGATGAATGATGAAGGCATTTCAACATGAGTGCTGAAATACTTTTCTGAATCAGAGCTACAGCTGCATTTGAGACCGTCTTTAAAATTCACCTCTGGCTTCGTTCAGCTGTATGGCTGATACAAAGTGGTCTGTTTTTCATTACTTTGCATTAAAAGTGATCCTTCTGTCCTGCCACCAGGAAAGTAAGACACAATACACAATCATCTCTTTTTTGTAAAAAGTCATTTTAGATCCCCAAATGTGTAAACACCAGCACCTTGTTGCCATCAAAAGCCAATTAACATAACTGACAAGTGACAGGAAATCAAAAAACAGTCAGATTTAACAACCTCAGAGTCAGGAATATAAAATATGTGGTTACACATACTTCTGTAAAATGACTTGGTTTGTTCTCTTTCCATTGTAATCAAAAAGTGAATTACGATCCTGAAAGGTTCTATCTCTCCCAGATAACTGAAAACAGCTAATTAAAAACAAAAGCCACAGATGTAATCATTGCTTAATGCTGTAAGCAAAATATGACCTAATGCTATTATGAGTTCTGAACAAATTTCAATTAGGACTCCAGCTGGTAAACAGATAAATATGATAACGGTATTTTAATATTACATGATCACTTGTTAATAAAAGTAATTTTTATTTCAGACATTCTTAAGTATATAAAATGGTTATAGATTTAAATGTGTTTTTCAGCACAGTTAGAGGATAAAAAGCATTTAAATGAGTAGCATTTGAGAAGATCCTCCTCAGGGGTGTGTTCTATTTTTTTAAGTTAAACAATTTTGGGTTTTTTGTTTTTTGTTTTTTTATATACAGTCATCATCACTTTGTAGCTTGCTAATGATTTACGCTATTACTAGATCAGAAGAATGATTCAAACACATACTTGGTACTCTGCACTGGGAGGAATCACTTCTTTTGTTGCTCAAAGTGCTTTGTTATTTCTGTCTCATTGAGCCTTAGGGAATGTAGAAAGTCATGGCTGTGATGGGGCGTCAATGGCATTTCAGAACATGTGGAAAAACTGAGGTGCAAAACTGTAAGCTCTTTGCAGCAGGGTGTGTAGCTCTGAGAAGAGAACAACCACGAGTCTGACTGGATCCTTGTGATATGTAAGGGTGGTCCATGGCCAGCACGGTTTTGGAGAGCCAGGACCAGTTCCTTACTCTGCCAGACTCATAGTGCAAATTGAATAAAATACTCAATTTACTCGTGTCTCAGTTTCCCTAAATAGAAAAAGTACTGGGATAGTGACTTGAATTGACACTCTTGGCAACCAGGAGTGCATGGGGAAATCACAGTCAAACTGCTGCCCTTTTTTTTTTTTTTTTGAGAGGCAAAGGTGAAAGGTTGTGGCTCTGGAAGGATTGTTTCTCCTGCCATGCCACATCTCTGCTGCAAACAGTGCTCAGGACCAGCATTTGGTTTCAAGACAGGTGTGAAGTAGCTGCCTGGTAGGATGGTGACAGCTTATCGCCTAATCAGCATACAATTCCTCTCTCTTGTGATTTAAAACACAGCTAAAATAAATTCCGTCACTGAAGGGGCATAGTGGCCTAATAGCACTGAAGCAGGAAATCCACTCCAAAATTAAGACGGTGAAAGAAAAGTGCAATGCAAGGCTCTCCCTCTTGTGCCATTAACCAGTCTTAATCTTGTCGTCACGGGACCACCCCTAATGTGGGAGCAGTCATCATTCACTGCTTGGCCTCTGTGCTGAGGGGACCCATCTGCCACTTGGATGAAGATGATTCGCATCATGTGGACACTTATATTTCATTTGCCTTCATTTGCATGCAGCAGCCTTCCTGAGTTCAGAGTTATTTGATGGCAGACACAAAAGAATCTGTCATTACCCTGAAATAAAATTCATGCTATCCCTCCATGACATGATTTTTTTCCCTACATCCTTCAATTTATCCATTTTAAATATTTATTATATACCCTGTAGGGTTACTTTTACTCTTGAAAGAGCAAGGGTTAAGCTTCTGTTTTTTAAACAAGAGGAAACATTGGAATAAATCAGTTTTCTCAGCAGCAATAACACACACATAAAAGAAAGAAATCCAATACAAAAACATACTACTCTTAGTTAAAAGTGCAATCACTCTTGGGACTGAAAGCTCCCCTGACCAGCTGTCATGGCTTCTCCATTATTTACTCATATCACAGTATCAACTAGAGGTTTGAAATAAAATACAAGTTTGCAAGTGGTAAGCCCTGTAACATGCAGTAGGAGCTCACTGTCTATGTAGGCAACAGAACAGTCTGGGATGTGGAATGTCACTCTGTCCACGTGAGAGGCAAAGGTGTAGAGAAACAAAGTGACTTGGAGGAGGTGGCAGGTGCAGTTTGTAGTGAGGTCAGGACTGAAATGATGCTCTTGGAGCATTTGTATAGCTGTGAGTTCCTCATTCCTCATGGAAATTAATGTGAACCTCGTAAGACCTGGGTTATCACTCTGACCCCCAAGTGACACCTTACTCTCCCTTATTAGGGGTATGTGGCACAGACCCAACAGTGAGATCCTGTTTTCTAACTTGACATTTCTAAAATGTAAGTGCTTACCTTTGAGTCATTTATGTGGCATTCAACTATGTTTATGGAGAACCAGTCAATACCATCCATAATACCTAGGGCATGTTTCATCTGACCTAAATGTGGGTGTCTGCTTTAGAATAAACTGACTGATGGCTTATGGCTGTATTGACCAGATCTCCAGTGACTGTAACGGGAATTCAGCCAACAAAGACAACCTAATTTAAAGAGATGAATATCACCCCATTCCAGTCTGTGCTCAGCGATGCCTTTGCAAAAGCTGTCCTGTCTTGACAAATGCTGACATATACGCCTGATACACTTCAGGAAGTTGGGCAACCATGGTGCTGAGATCCTAAGTGGATATAGGATCTGAGTAGACTGTAACAAAGTTAGTTAATGAGAGACACATTTCATAGAATCATAAAATCATAGAAACATAGAATCAACCAGGTTGGAAAAGACCTCTGAGATCATCAAGTCCAACCCTTGATCCAACACCACCATGGTTACTAGATCGTGGCACTAAGTGCCACATCCAGTCTCATCTTAGAAACCTCCAGGGATGGAGAATCCACCACCTCCCTGGGCAGCCCATTCCAATGTCTGATTACCGTCTCTGTAAAAAATTCCTTCCTAATATCCAACCTAAACCTCCCCTGGCAGAGCTTAAGACTGTGCCCTCTTGTCCTACTGATAGCTGCCTGGGAGAAGAGACCAACTCCCACCTGGCTACAATCTCCTTTCAGGGAGTTGTAGAGAATGAGGAGGTCTCCCCTGAGCCTCCTCTTCTCCAGGCTAAACAACCCCAGCTCCCTCAGCCTCTCCTCATAGGACTTGTGCTCGAGTCCCTTCACCAGCTTTGTTGCTCTTCTCTAGACCTGCTCCAGCACCTCAATATCCTTCCTGAACTGAGGGGCCCAGAACTGGACACAGCACTCGAGGTGTGGCCTCACCAATGCTGAGTACAGAGGAAGAATCACTTCCCTCATCCTGCTGGCCACACTGTTCCTGATACAGGCCAGGATGCCGTTGGCCTTCTTGGCCACCTGGGCACACTGCTGGCTCCTGTTCAGCTTCGTCAATCCAAACTCCCAGGCCCCTTTCTGCCTGGCTGCTCTCCAGCCACTCTGTGCCCAGCCTGTAGTGCTGCGGGGGGGGTTGTGGCCAAAGTGCAGGACCCGAGACTTGGCTTTGTTGAACCTCATCCCGTTGGAATCAAGCCATCTCTCCAGCTTGTTCAGGTCCCTCTGAAGAGCCTTCCTGCCTTCCAGCAGATCAATACTCCCCCCCAACTTATTGTCATCTGCAAATTTGCTGATGGCCAGAGTCAACATAAAATTGGCAAAACAGCCTTTAGGCTGCTGCAGTCTGCATCTGAAAATGGGCTTGGCTGTCTTAGAGCATGCCCTAGCAAAGCAGGCTGTCCAGACTGCCAGAAGAAATTCAGGAGAGGTTGAGGGTCAATGGCGAGTGGAGGGTATCCATCATTTTGACCATCTAGCCTACCTGTGCCAATCTTGCATGGCTTCAGGTAAAATAAGACCCATCTCTTTTGAACGTCAATGTGACTCTAGTGTTTTGAAAGCCTGAAGGAGACGCTTGCAACAAGTCATGATACTGCCCTCAGCTGCATAATGTCCCCTGAGATGAAGAGATGCAGCCCAATGACCTCAGCCATGGGAATTGAATCTGGTCTTTGGCATTGCCCAGAGCACAGGACAGGCAAGGTCATTCATGGAGGTTTCAGACAGAGAGGTAGCTCCAGCACAGCTCTCCCAGCAGCAGTTTAAATAGGGTCCCATAGCGACTTCCTTCTTCAGCTCTGAGTTTAATTCTTCTAGTGTTTATCCTTGCCTTCCTTCTCTCCTGAAGCCTACTGAGGTTCATTCATATAAAGTATATTACACATTCCAGGAGGCAGGTCATTTCTTAAGCCCTCTTCTCCAATTTCCTCTCCACACAAGATTTCACTGATTGCACTCCATATCAGATATTGCATATCAGATAAAATATAACGAGCAGTTCCTTCCTTCAGAAACTCTTATTTTACCTGACCCCTACTTCTTTGTTTACTGTCACCATCCCCACCTATTGCCTGTTTTCCTTTTATCCTATTCTTATTGCCTGCTTCATGCTCCTCCTCTCAGAGCACATATTTTTCTAAAATATAGCCCTGCTTTGTTTGTAATTTATCAAAAAACATTGCTTTCAACCCTATACACACTAAATGTAGTACTTAGAGTAGACTTAGAGTCCCAGACCCTTTCTAATCCCTTCCTTCAGCTTCTTTGGCACTGCACCAACCATAATGACCTTTTCCAGACCAGCCCTCTACCCTAAGTTCTCTTTGACACCATCAACCTATTTCTATGACCTAATTCTCTCATACTTTTTTCCCCACCTGTAACTCTTTCTTCTCCATATTTCTCTTTATTCCCCAAAGTGGTAATTCTGTTCTAGAAATGAAATACTTGTGGCTCTCCTCCTGCCTTATTCATTTACCATAAAGGTGCAGTGTTGCAGGATTCAAATTGTGAGCAATTTCCATTGCATTTCTGTAGGCCTTGCTTGACATGACTAGAAGCTGTAAGCTGTAATGTTTATGCTTATAGACTGTGTGAAAATATGCAATATTTATACTTGTTAGCTGTGTGTCTAATTATAAGGTTTGAGAACATAGTATGTTTAGAGCAAGAAAGCCTTGAGAAAGTATAGATAAGGGTGCACCTGCAGATTTCAGAAAGTTCCTAATTATGAAGGCCTCTACATGCCAAGTATGATTTCAGATCGCGTGGACAGAACATCAGGTCCAATGAACTGGAGACATGAGGCGCGTGCACAGACTGAGCTATCCAATCACCTTGTTGTAAGCATGTGCCCAAAACAAACTAAACTGTATAAAAGTTGACTTAATTAAATAATAAATGGAACATATGGCTGACCACATTGGCCTGTATGCCTTATGTTTATACCCCTCCATCAATAGTGCAGTAACAAATCTATTTTAGTAGAATAGAAAATATAGAATATATGTAAGAATATAGAGTATATTATTGTATAGAATATACACTCGGCTGCAGTGGCTGTATTTGACCTCACAAACACAGCTGTGGCTTGAATATTCTAGAATTTTCATTTTATTTTGTGGGCTTCTTCAAACACTTTTATGCCTCATAAATACCCTGAGTACCTGTGTAATCACTCAATGACCACAAATCACAGACAGGAAAATTCAGCACAATCCCTTATTCATTGAAGCCATCCTACTACAGATTAGCTCTCTTAGTTCAATATTTATTGTGGGTTTTTTTGCCTATCTTCACATTGGTTTCTGCAAACCCTGATTAACTGGATCTCCTTTGAACACTGTTTTATTGCCAGGGTATTCAGACAGCCCTGAAAACATCGTATTAATTGATATTGTTGAAAAGCTGGATTTTAATGGTCAGCAATCCTTCCTCCAATTCATCCTTCCAATCTTTCAACAAGGCCATTTTTTTACGCTGGCAAACAGAATAGATTTATCAGTATTCCTGTTGTTAAATTGCTCTGACATCAACTGGTCCCCTCATCAAATGTGGAGGTATGCAATTATTACCATCCCTCCTTTATCAAGGAGGAAAGAAAGGGCAGTATTCACAGAACACTGAGCATCTCCCTTAGGTTAGTCTCCCCAGGCTCTCTGTACAGAGACAAACTCCTCCAAAGGGCCACATTAGAAGAGCCTGTGGAGATGAGCCTACTAGGATGACTCAGATAATTCAGCTGGCTAAATTAGACTCTTCAAATGAGTCAGTGGTAGCACTCCTAATGGTTTCAGAGGATGTATATTCCAGCACTTAAACACAATGTGTAATGGGAGTTCTATATAATTAGCTATACAAATTGCAGCAATATACAATAGGTTGCTCTGTCTTAAATAAGCAATGAATAAGTACTGTGTGACTGGAGCTCAAGGTTATTCTTGTCTTCATTTACCTCCTACAAGAAACCCGCAGGGCTTTGATTTCCAAAGGGAGATGAAGTTTGTCTTTGTTAAGCCTATTATAACCAGATGACTATTCTTTAGGCCTGGCTTAATATTCAACTTAGGCACTTCTTTTCTGTCTGCCTTATATATTCCTTGATTCTTGAATCTCATTTTGTGCTGTGACATTTCTGTTTTCCTCCCTACACCTCATTTCTATTTTTCTCTAAAATCTTACGAAGGGACTTCCAGAGGCGGAAGCAGGGTCGCATCAATGTTGGATCAGGTCCCTCAGAGCCTTTGTGCTGCCCTGCTTTGAATATCAAGGATGAAGGCTGCACAGTCTCTCTGGCTCTCTGTTGTAATGTTTGTCCACCCTCCCTGTGAAGAATTTTTCCCTTATAGCTAATTGGTATTTCCACATGTCTGTCAGCTCTTAAATTGGTTTCACCTCTTTTCTAAACTCTCTTTAGGTAGCTGAAAATATTAACATTATTCCCCTTAGCCTTCTTTTTCTACAGCTAAACAAGCTCAACTTCTGAAGCCTCATCTTGTCCATCACATGCTCTGCTCCCTGACCATCCAAGTGAAGAGCTTGCTCTAGCTTGTTGATAACATTGTTATCTTGTGCAGCCCAAAACTGAACACAGTAGTCTGGTCATGTTCTCTTCACAAGTGCAAAATAGAGGAGGAAATCAGCTTGCTCAAACTCTGAGGCCTTTGTGCAGTTGGCATTTGTCACTATAAGGCTGGTTGGCAGACTACTGTTCAACTTCCTGTCCCTCAGCACCTCAGGTCTTTTCTGCAGGGATGATTCCTAGTCAGCCAGACCTCAGCATGAACTGTTACCTTATATTATTCCAACCCACATGTAGGTCTTTGTTTCCAGGAGCAATTTCCAAATTTTGAACTCAAGGTATATGTGAAATGCACAAGTTCTGACACTGCAAGTCAGATACACCACTAATGGCTGTTGGCAGAGTTCTGCTAAAGCAAATGGAACAGACATTTATATAACAGAAGATCTTGATCTTGCTTTCTTCTTAATCGTGATATTTTTTCTCTGAATACCCTCCTTAATGGTATAAACATCCAATCATCATTTCTATTCTTACTGTGCTTTTAGCTTCAGTATTAACTTGTGGTAATGATTTAGATTTTCCTGGTTTTTAATCTGAGAGGCTGGATTCATCTTGCTTCTTTTTTTAACAGGATCTTTATTTCCCGCTGCATGTTGTAAATATGCTGATAAATGTGTTAATTGAAATGACTGTCAGATGTACTGAAAATGAGTCCTTGCAGGAGTCCTACCCTGAGAGTGTATTCATAGCTAACTCTAAAGCATGAAGCTGTGCAAGTTAGACTGTTTTTTGCACTATAAAGAAACAGCAATGAATAATTGGCTGTGAAGCACAAAGACAGGAGTGCATATGGATGCACACACCAGTTCACAGTCTCAAGGAGATAATTCTAGGTAGATTCATTATAATGGTGGGCAGCGTGGGCAGTTTTGTCAGTCAACAGAGCTCTAATCAATCTGTCTAATGCCTTTCATAATATCATTTCATTAGAGGTGCAAAATAATCATTCACTCATCTTCTCTTCAGCTGCTGGGTTTGATTTGTGTTCTTTTATTGTGGGAACTTATGTGTATCCCATAAGAGCATTTCCTATTTATTGCTTATGTGCTAAGAATATGTATTGCCTTTATTTTATAGACATTAGAGGGTGAAGTCCAGTGGGGGATTTCTACAGACTGTGGTATGTAAAATAGTTAATTTCTGGCAGAGTTGAAATGGCTAGAATATGCACTGAGTTATCAACTATCCTCCCTTCATGAACCAGGTTAATTGACATCCTGCAGAAGCCATTAGGCATTTTTTATTACAATTCTTCAGGCTGTATTCCACCTTTATTTAGACCCCAGTTTTCAATGAGCTTAAAGGTAATTTGAATGAAGAAGTGGCTAGCACAAAAATCCGCCTCTCACTTTCAACAGTCTGTGTCCATCTAGAGAGAATGAGAGGGAAGATGTAATCAGAGGGGGTGAAAGTTCCCACTGGTACAGAGGAGAACATAAAAAGAGTAGAATCATGGGAAAAACCAGCCTCTATTAAGGACAATGAAACCCTTGGGCCAGGGTGACCAATATTCCTATTTCCATGTGTTGGTTCCTGTCTTTAATCAATTACCTTTTTCTTCCCCTAATATTTCTGAGATGACATTCTAGAATCTTATCCACCTTGATAATGAAGTTTACATTTCCCTCTACATGCTGCATTTATTCACATCCAGTTTCTATTTATTTGTTTTCATGTTAATAGCTGTCATTATTCAGACAGCACACTAAAGCTGCCTTGCTGAGACACCACAGTACCTCCATAAGTGATGTGGGTGTTTTGCTTGACAGAGTGACTGAAACTCCCTCTAAAATATGGGCCTATTTGGGATCCTCCACATGCTGGCTCACTGTGTCTCAGGTCAGGGCAGCTGTCCAAAGGGCTGTAATTTTGACTTTTCATGAATCATTGGAACAAAACGACCTTTCTCCATTTGCATCAGGTCAAATACTGGGCCACAAATCCCGTGTTGTCTGAGGGAACATACCTGATGGAGAAGGAAGAGGAAGAAGCATCTGCAGCTGAATTTTGCCTCTTACCTTCTGTCTAGAACTCATGTGAGAAGGAGGTAAGTCTGGGACTAAAAGTTTCATCTCCCTGAGAGAGGTGTTGCAGCTCTTATTCTCTAGACATGTTTTTCCACCAATAGGATCTATAATCTTCAGGGGAATATACTCTCTATTGAAGATGTGTCACTGTGTAAAAAAAAGTATGTTATCTGAATCCAGGAGGATCCTGATTCTTTAGTCCATTTAATGGGTCTCTGGCAGAACAGTGCTGCGTTCTTGGATCCATTTCCACCGCCTGCAGGTGTATTTCATGTAATGACTTTTCTGGGTGAAAAATATATGCTGTTCATGAAACAGGCAGTATTCCTGACTGCAAGATGATTACTCATCAGCTAAAACAAGGCATTCTTCCCACCAGTGGAATTATCACATGGTGGGTTCATCACTCCCAGAAGACTTGAGAGCATCATTTCCACCACCTTTGGTGGAAAAATGCCTAGGATTTTTGTTTCCACCTGAGTTGTGAGAACCCAGGCTCCACTGCAGGAGATGCTTTCCTCCTGCTCTCAGCTCTCAGCTCTTCTCAGAGCAGTTTGAGTTCTCCTAGTGGATTAGTCTCAGAGGCTTTTGGTGTATCTCTGTCCACCTCTGAATTGCACCTGAGCAACTTAGTTCTCCACAGTGAAATGGCAATGCAGCTTAGCTACTGACAAGGACAGGAAGCAGTCCCAGTGCTCAGCCTTGATATGGGCCTCATACTGCCTCTTAGGTACTTTTTATTCCTATGTGCTTTTACTGTCTGGCAGACTTAGTAGGGACAGCAATAGTTTCTCCAGTAGATTTTTCTCCTCTAGTAAGTTAGGTTCCCTTGGTAACATTAAGAGTCCTTCTCTGTGCCCATCCCAGTTTGACTTGAGCATTCCTGAATATGGTTATCTAGGCTTACAAACACTGCATCCCACATAAATTTCAGCAGATCCCCATATTAATACTCACTATCTCTCCTAATATAACTAGTCATCTACTGCTGTCTCTTCTGTCACTTAAATATCAGGAGAAAAATGTGTTTGCATGAGCAGGTCACCCAAGTAATTTTAGGTTACACAATTAGATGGTAGACGGCAGAACATAAAGGGTTTCACTAACCTTGGCAACACTGAACACATCTTGAGTTATTTGTCTGATATGTTGCTCACAAAACCCCCCTAAAACCAAGTTTCAGACTTTTGCTGTTTACTGCACCTCGTTCAAACAAATACTCAAGCTTTGCCTAAGATGAAATTTTAAAGTCCATGCAAATACCTTCACATCAAGCTGGAAATTGTAAGGTATTTTCCCACTTAATCAAATGTTGATATAAAATTTCCAGTCAATGATTTTCCTGAGTACTACCATTTTTATGCAGTTTGCACCAAACTGAAACTAAAAAAAGGTAAAAAGGGAAGTTATTGTGTTAGGTCTTTTTCTTTCTTTTTTAGGTTCAGACTGCAATGTTTATTCTTAGTTAGTCATGGTTGGTAAAAAGAAGCTGAATTTTTCAGAGAGTTCAACTCTCATTACTGAGTCAAGAGGCTCCAAATAAATCAAAACATGGTCTTTTAGATTCTACCTAAAAGGATTATAGTGGGAGCTATTAAGGCATTGGGCACTTTTGAACATCTAACCTCTGCACAGGGGATTAAAGATAGTTGATCTCTTCTGAAAACTTTGCTCGTATGTGCAGATTATTGGAAGTCTGGCTTCTGCACTTTTTAGTGGTTTTTTGTTCTTTATCCAGAGATAGGATCCTGTTCCTGAGGCTGAGACCTGCAAACTCCTGAGAATCGATCTGAGAGTCTAAAACATGTTAAATGATTGCATGCCAGAAGGCTAACTGCAAGAATGACTTATAAAATGCGATTCTTGTACAAAATCTATGATGCTGTTGAAATCCCCTGTTGGAGGAATAGCAAGGGTTATGTGGAACAGATTGAAATCTGGCAGGAATGGAAGGGATTATGGCATGCAGTGAACGACAGCAGGGAGACGGCCATGTCAAAAGTTCACGTGCAATATGTGATACCAATAATTTACAAGGCGCTTCCATTCCTTTTCCTTTATCAACAAAGCTGTCTACAAGCTGTTTGGAGGGCCTGCCTACTTCACTGGTTTTCCTACATGGTAAACTGATGACATATTCTTACATATAAAATGATGTTATGTCATGTACATGTATCTTTACCATGTCTCCAATGCAATGCAGCAGGACAAGTTGGCTGTATTGAGCAGAGCCAGGTATCATCCCCTGATGATACCATATCATGATCAGCGTATCCGTGACTTTTATTGTCACTGTGATCTCTGAACACTTTAACTTTTTTCACCTGCCCATCCTTATGCATCAAGTGATAGGAGAGTAAACCCCTTTGAATATGTGTGTTTGTGTGCGTCTGTGTCCAAGATTGCTAGGGAGGGATCCTTTGGAATGTAAGGAGGTTTTGTTAATTGCCTAAAGCACTGGAAAAGAATCCCAGTTTGATAAGAGTCCTAGAGACAGTTTTTGGTGAAAGGGCCTGGAATGCAGGTTTCCATTGTTTGATTCCCTGTTGCACAGAAGTATGAGGAAGAATAGATTATATTTCCTATCTTTCCTTCTGAGTACAGTACTTGCATGGTGCAAGATGAGGTATTGTTGGTCTAAAGGGAAGGCTCTCCCAAGACTGTGTTTTTGAAAATCTTATCAGTGCTCTTTCTGAGTTGAATAACTGAAGAACAGAAATTATCATCTAGATAAAAACTGGGAGGATAAAATGGTAAATCATCAACTTGACCAATTATGACACCTTGAGATACACTCATTTTGAAACAGAAACATGAAGGAAAGTCTGATCAGTGTAGACTGCCAGATTCTCAGCTATTACAGGCAATTTTAGTTAGGAGGACAAACTGGGGCCAGGGGTCTCGTATGCAGTTCTATGTATTTAGAAGAATGCACTAAGCCTGTTATCCCTGAGCTTAGGAACAATCCGAGATGGTTTCCAGTTCCATCTCAGCACTCCTAGCCCAACCCTTATGTTCTGAGACTCTCTCCGTTCCTTCCTTCCTTCCTTCCTTCCTTCCTTCCTTCCTTCCTTCCTTCCTTCCTTCCACCACCTCACACATGAGGAATCAATCCCTTCTTTAATGAATTATTTTCCCACTGCAATTACAACCCAAGGGCCTGACCCTTTTGTAGTCCCAGGGAAGGGGCCACCTCTACGAGAAGCCAAGCAGGATGAATTGTGCACTTGTTCAGCTATTAGAGGATTTGGGATTGGTTCCCAGAATTGTCCAAAACTCTGCTTGTTACTCTCTACAGATATGTTTGGTGTGGCTATTCAAGGGCTCTTCAAAGGTAGTTGCCTGTGTACTTCTGAGGCTTGGGACCTCTGTCCACTTCCCAGTGGAGTAAAAGGCAGTGACAATGTTTTTCCCAGAGACATTGCAGGATGGTAACAAGTGAAAACAGACAGATGTGAAAAGACTGTGAGGAGAAGGCCTCTGTGTTTAGTGGGGGAGGGCAGAGTAGATGAACAAAATGATGAGGGTTAAATTGCCTTCCTCTGCCACACATATTGTACCTGTATCTGACCACTTGTTTCCTATCAAAAGCTGACCTTGGAACAGTGAAAAGAATGAGGAAACTAACACAAATAAATAATCAGGGGGGTTTTCTGGCCAGCAGGATAAAAATTACACGTATTATAATCCTCTCTAGTCCTGATGATACAATCTGTGAAGTGATTTAGCCTGGCACTGCTCTGCTTGCTGCCATGGAACTACTGTCGCTGAGACCACATGGGGCCTGGCCTTTTGCTCCCAGCATCTGCTGGTGTGACACAGACTGACAGTGAGGACAAAAAGAGCATTCAGGCAAACATTCAACACCTTGCTCAGTTCTCACTTGAACAGAGGTCCTAGTAAATTCATGAGGAGTTTTAAGAAAGTCAGGAGAAGTGTCACCAGTCTCCATAGAACTGTTTAAGACACTGAACCTTGATTGCTAATTGATTTAAGAGTAAGTCCAGCTTAATTTGGTGTAATTGAGACCTGGGTGTAATTGAGACCATTTTTACAGCAGTTTACTCTTTGTCGGGAGTCACAGGAATATAAGGACGAGCAGAGCATGTCAGCCCCAGGTACATACAGCCCATGCATCTGCCTCCAGCAGTGACCCAGGGCAGATGCACAGGGAGTAAAAATGTAAAACAAAGCAAATAAGGGGGTTTTTCTTCACCAAGACACTCTCACAGCTTCCACATAACTTAAAGTATAAATACAGATTTGGTTTCCGTTATTCCATCTGCGTACCTTCACAGGAAATTTCCAACTGAAGAACATCTTTTCTGTCAGTCAAGAGGTTAGGCTTACAAATGAGACAGATCTGGCAGGTTTGTCCTCCCTGCTTACTGACCTAAAACTCTCTGTGGCATTTGCCATTTGCCATCATCACTTTTTCAGCTTTTTTTTTTCTTATGCAGAATTAATTACTGTTTCACCAAACAAAAATGGATCTCGGAGATCTGGATCTGGGTGGCTGCATTTCACATTGAGAGAACTGACCCACATGGAGGTGGAGTAAGGATGAATTCTTCTGCTAGTGACTAATTATATTTCCTAGTGTATATTACAAGCCAACCTTCTTAAACCAAATCTTGAATTATTCCTGGTCATGCCCTCCAAAGGAATCCCCAGCTCTTGCAAGTCTCCTGACCTAAGGAGGTCATTAATTAATGTCTACATTTCTGCATATGTATAAATATGCATAAAATCTACCCATTCTGAAATGAAAATCCAGTGGTTTTTGCCAGCATATATTTGCACTTAATACTAAATAGAAAGATATATAGTATAGAGACCTTCTAAATATACCATAGATTAGGTTTAATCCTTTACAGTTTGTCCAGGATTGAATTTTTTCCCCCATGTACTGTATTCATTAAGAATTTTGCTACATAAGATTGTAGGCATTGCTAATGTCAGTGTTTTGAGTATAGGAAGTTCATGTTGTTTTATGAAAACCAGTTTGCTGGAAACAATAGATACTATTCTTCAGCTTGGACTATCACCAGTAATTATCTCCTGGCTGCTACGCAAATATCTCATGTCCTAATTTCCACACTTGTTCATTTAACACATAAGCTCATTACAGCTGAGATGTTTATTTAAAGGCGCTGGAAATATCTCAAAGCAAGTTTCTCAAGAGCTTTATAAATGACAAGTTTTCTTCACTGGCAAATTCCACTTTCTGTTGCAGACATGGTCTGCAATCCACAGCTATTTTTTCCTTAGTCTATGCGGAAAGGACTCCACAACTGGGCATAAGGCCAGATTTTGATCTGTCTCTTTATTGGTTTCCACTGAATAATTTCAGATTTCAACTGGTTCTCTGACAAACTCAGCCTGTCCTTTCACTCGTGTACTGCCCAGTGCTCGGCTGCTAAGGGGAAAAGCACAAGGAAATAACCCTTGTTCGCATGTGACACTTGACTTGTTACCTCTCTTTGCCAAGAAAACTACAATCTAGAAAACTGTTCCAAAACTCGGGCTGCAGCAATGGTGCCTGCACTACAACTTTGAGCAAAGCATGATCAGTTTTTGAGGAAAGCTGATCGTAATGCTCCAGTATCTTTTCAGTGTTTGGAGCAGGACCTTGCTGTCCATGCAAGGGGATTTGCAAAACTGTTTGGCATAACACAGTGTACAGCTTACAGCTTTTCTAACAAAGACTCAGTAAGCAAAAAAGGAAAGAAAAAAGTAATTCACACATTCTTATGTCTTTTCTCCCTCGCAATGCCTCCTCCTGCTGAAAATACCTAAACACGAGTCGTGATGAAGGCAGCATCCCCATTGTACTGCAGGGCTGTGCACTCAAGTGTGTCCAACCATTTGTCTGAGCTGCTGAAGACAGAACAGGGACAGGAATGTGGGGGGAGGAAAGTAGCCTTAAGGCTTCTTCAAAACCCCTCCACCAGTCACTACTGGCAGGCAAACCTGCCTTTTTGCTTATCCTGCGTTTCCTCACTGGATCAAAGAATGAAGAAATGTCATCTGGAGGCCCCAGAACAAATTCAGTTGCTGACTCCTTTCCAGTTCTTATCTTTCAGGAATGGCAAAGGTCTTGCTCAGAGACTTCTCCATAGCAATGTACAGCCTAAAGCCTGAGTTTTGGGAGACAGCCTTGGTCTTGATAAGAAACGCACCGTAGTTGTTGCTTTGGCTGCCATACCCAAAACAGGGTCAGTGTGTTATTTCCTATGGGTGATGTGCTTGAGATTTCCAGAGTCAAGGTGATAGATAAATGAGAACTAACTTCTGTTTTCTAGAATTTCTGACAATAATATAGCACAATGGTCTTCAGATTCTGAATTGTCTCTGCTTTTCTAAACATCTTGGGGAATTCAGCCACAATTATTTTTTCTCTTGCCCCACTGCAGTCAAACTGGAACATCAGGCAGTGGATGCCAAGAACAATGTCCCTCCTGGACACCTCCACCCTCCAGAGATGTCAGCTTTAGACATGGTACTCTGTAATCCAGCTTCCTGTAGGCGCAGAGGGAACAGAGAGGTACTCTTATCCAGTGCTGGGAGCTGGTTTGGGTGCAGCCCTTTTGTGAGCTGGGCAGTACCATGGCTGCCTCAAGCTTATTCAGCACTCATGAGCTCTAAGTTTAAATTCAGAGGTTGTTGCTGTTCAGTTTCCACTGCTCCATGAAGCAGAACCACACCTCCATGCCTTTGGCAACCTAGGTGTGATGACCGTGTCCCAAAGATTAGCCACCTAAATGTTAAAAGTGGCAGAGATACCTGCAGCCCAGGGAAAGTGAAAGCCCATTATCAACAATGCCAGAAGATGCTGAAGGGCACAGACAGTGTGGCATCCTTTGCTTTACAACAGCCCTTTTGGAAGCACAATGATCTATTGAAGAGTGACTATCTCTGCTCTTGAGTGGATCAGCATAAAGATAGGTTAGGGCAGCACTGTTAGGCAATTGGTTCATGCCATAAAAATTGAAGCTTAGAAAGCTGAGAGGAAAAAAACAAAACCAGACCGGAACACACAGCAATTAAACTTCTCTAAGGAGTGCATGGAATAAATACTTACCCTTCTTGCAACTCTAACAAACCTAATCAGGATTAATTACTATGTCTAACTTGAAAAATTTTCTCTGCCATGTGTCCATTTTTTTCTGACAGATTCTCTCCTGATATACTTATATAGCTGAGGCAGGCAGGTTTCAAAGCCAAAAGGCTTTTTCTAATGCAAAAGTCCCCAACACAGCCAAATTAAAAAAAAAAAAATCCTGTCTTTTAGTTCCCAACATCTCTTTCCTGATTGATTTTGGGCCCCACTAAACACATTCATGTGAAGGAAAACAAATACCGGTCTCTGTTTGTTTAATCTGTGGCAGTGAACCAGCTGAACTGGTTCTCACTGTAATCTCTGAACACCAAACTAGACCTTTCCTGGGAGCACTTTGGAGGTGTCAGTGTGGTCAGTTTAGCAGTAAACTCACAGATTAAAAAAATTATAGGGATTTGATTTCTCCCTGAAAGGCAGATTTCCCACATTGGTAAATCCAGCTGGTAAATGGACCCAGAGGGGAAACCTATCTGCACCCATGAGTGCCCAGTGGTCCTGTCCTTGTTCAGTGCTGACACAAAAGTACATGTACATACATATAAAATTAGTACAGATTGAGCAAAACAAAGAGCTTTAAGGAACTCATAAATTCCTTCATTCCAGTCCTGTGATTACCCCACTCCTCTAGGCATGCAACAGCTGCCTCCAACTTTCAGAGTTCAAGCTAACAGTAATATTAAAGCAAACATTGTGGGAAGTGAAGTCCTTTAATTAGTATAACAAATATATTCAGAAATAAATTATGCAGAGGTATTTTTTTCTCAGACAATGCACAATTAGCCTGAGGTACTCATTACCATAAGATATAAACTTTAAGAGTGTCATGGAATTCAGTAACAGATTGTTTGTACAGAAGACAGTAATATCCAGTGTTAATGGGAAACAGTTACTTTAGAAGGGCTTAAACTTAATCTTCATGCAAGTTGTACATTTTTCCCCAAAACATTGACAGGTAGGGACCTTCCTTCTGAGCAAACATCTTGCTCCTTCCCTCTGAAAACGATGATGCTGGCTGTAGCCTTTGCTAGGATATTTGGTAAAGGGGACTGCAGGGATAACATTGCTCTCATCTAATTCCATCCCTGTAGCAACTGGTATCCAGGCTAAGCTGGTATTGGTGGGAGTGCAGAGACAGGGGTACCTACAGACTGTGACTTACTCAGCTTTTCCTAGATAACAGGTTGGGATGGGCCACTCCACAGTATTTCCATGTCTCCCCTGACAAGAGAGGGAAATTGGAGGTGGGAGACAACTCCAGATCACCACATCTACAGGTAAGTGTCTCTACGTGCTGGAGCTCCCACTGCAGACGGAGGAGATTTGGTCATTGATTCGTGTCCCCAAGCAGAGAGGACCATGCGGATATTGACGATTGCATTCCTCTTCTCTTCATCTTGGGCCACCTATCAGTTCTGTAGGCATGTCAGTCTTAACTAGGGGACATTTCTAGTTGGAGTAGACTTTGTCACAAAGGCTGGCCCCCTTCACTGGGGTTACCAAGCAGCTTTTAGGTGTTAGGTGAAAAGTAACTCACCAGCTGGCAAGGCTGGGTTTTAGAGGCTCGGTAGAAACGGCTGCTTTGGAGCATCACTTTGGAACATCTGCAGACTGGCCCTTGCTCAGTACCAGTTTCATCCATGGCACAGCACCAGTGAGCAGAGCAGTCTAACAAACAGCAAGAGCCCTGAGAGCTAAAAATCTGCATCGAAGGGCTTGCTCTCAGCTCTGGTTCTGATAAACACTTTCCTCTTAAATCAGCCGCAAAGTCAAGCTGGCAACAACTTGAAAGGATAACATCTATCAGAACTAATAAGAGCTAATCTAGCATGGAAGAGATAGCAACCAATTGACTTGGCAGGCGGAGAGAGGAACAAAGTCTGGCTACAGCACATTGAGAATCTATACAATTATAAATCATAAATTATAAAACAGCTCACTGCAGTATAAGGATACATGCACAGTAATAATTCTAATAAATATTTGAAACAATGCCTTGATTTTGTTAGTGTTATAAGATCTGACTTCAAATCAACTGCCTATACCTTAAAAAAAAAAATTTAAATCCTTACCCAAATCTTCTATTACTAATCAGAAAAGCTTCCTTCTAGACAATCAGTTTATTTAAGGAGTTGGCAGACTGTTGGCTGTGTGTATGTGTCACAACTTTGAAGCTGTCAGAGCTGCACTTATTTGCTAATCATACTCATGTACCTACAAGCTACCTTTTTTAAATGGTATAGATGAATAATCTCTTTGCTCTTGTGAAGGGTTTCTTATGGCTGTGCATCTATTTTCGCTAGACTTTAAAGCAATCAATATGCTGGCACAAAGGCTTTGGGATAATTCATAGCAACAATCAGTAGCAACTTACAGACTGATTTGGTTCCTTTAAATTGCTCTGATGAAAAAATTATTAGAAGATTCCAAATGCACAGTTGCCAAAAAAAAAAAAAAAAAAAAGAAAGAAGATGAGGAAAGAAAAGAAAAAGGAAGGAAAGAATTCTCTGTGTTATAAAAGCCTCAGAAACCTCAGGAGAAGAATTCTCTTCTCCTTAATAAGGATCTAAATGAAGTATGACCCTTTAGTTTACATGGAGACCTTCCAAATTTGTTCCAGAATGGCAAGAGAAGAATTTAGCCCCAGAAGTAACCCCTGCTCAATGACATGGATTTCAAAGATGCAGGGTAATGAGTACCAGCTCTTAGGTCATTTGCTCTGCTCACAAAGAAAGACAAAGAGGGGCACAAACTCCTGCATTTGCCTTTTATTGGTGCTTCTTTGTACTGAGCCTTTCAGGACCTGCCTTGGCAAAGCCAGGCAGCTCCTTTTGGTGATGAATGAATGTGGAGGTCCTGCATAAACACTGGAAATGGAGTGAGAGCAGAGCACTCCTCAGCCTGCTGCTAGTAGGTCACCTGGCACCTGATAATTCTATATACAGGTGATTATTGCACTAAACCCACTGGCATCTGCCACATGGACGAGTACTAAACAAGACACATTGCTTTTGCTGTTACCTCACTGATTGCAAGGCATAAATTAGTCGGTTGATAGATTTCATTGACTAACGTGAGCTCTAAAGAAGCAACACATTGCATCTGTGTTGGCTGGGGAACAAGGGCTCTTTGTAGAGGCTCTGTTCTTGTCAACATCTCCAGCAGCCATGGCACAGTCACTTTGCAGTGTGCACCAGGAGGAGGAGGCAGGCTGCTTCCAGGCTCTCTGAAGTTTTATCAGCGTAAGGAAGTACTGGCCACCACAGTGATATCCCCTACACCGCGTGCAGTGGGGGATTCAAATCAGTCCTGCTAAAGACATGGGCAACTGGTGTTGTACATCAGATAGATCTTTTTTAACTGAGCTCTCAGAGTATGGCCAGATATTTAAACAATGAGGAGAGCCAATTTTCTTTCTTCTGTATATGTGTGGAGACCTCCCCAGCTGTATCTTCTGTGCTTGTTCTGGAGAAGAGGGGGAGCTGAAAAGGGAGGATGTGGGTCAGAGATTTGGCATTTACACACCATTCTTCACCATGAGCTCCACTGATGTTGTGCAGCAAAGGTAATTCTGGTCCTCTGGAAGTACATGGTAAACAGTTTTCCTACAAATGTGAAAGCAAGGGTGTTTCTTATAAACACTGAGGAAGCTGAGGATTTTAGTGCTAGAGGTCTCGGATTTCAGTAAATCCCTTGTTGAATCATATGTTCAAGAGCACTGGCTGTCCTGTGATCTCAGAGAAAATCTGTGCTGCCAAACAGCACCATTTGTTGTGTGCATGGTCCACACAACTTATCAGACGCCACAACAATAGCTGATAGCAGGCGATACAGCTTTGCTTTTGCTTATTGTTATTTTCATCATTTATTTCTGACATTGGCATATCTGAGATAGAGCTCAGATGGATGTACTCTGGAGGGAGAAACCTGGCATTTGCTACAGGGATGGTAGCAAGTGGAAATAATGAGCAAAACAGAGGGGTACTGTGCCTGCTGGAGCAAATGAGCTGAGTGAAGATGAGCTGGTTATTTGCTGCATTGAGTAGAAGTACTTTGGGATGGAAATAAGGCGCTGGGAGGTCCCAGATTGGTTTGTAAAATGATAAGGGATATTAATTGTAGTGATTGATGTGACAAGGAGTGATGGGCACAAATTGAAAGAGGGGAAATTTAAGCTAGATATTAGGAAGAAATTCTTTACTGTAAGAGTGGTGAGACACTGGAACAGGTTGCCTAGGAAGGCTGTAGATGCCCCAACCCTCATAGTGTTCAAGGCCAGGTTGGATAAGGACTTGAGCAACCTGGTCTAGTGGGAGGTGTCCCTGCCCACAGTAGGGGGGTTGGGACTAGATGATCCTTAGGATCCCTTCAGAGCCCTTAACATTCTATGATTCCATGAATCTTAAGAAATGAGAAGATATAAATTGGAATATATTAAGTTTTGGAAGGGAGAGCCAGTAAACCTTTTACTGAGAGCGAGATGGACTGCTGCAGAGCATTCCTCTTGCAACTTCTGCAGATGCTGAACCGTGGGGCTGAATGTTGGCTTAGCTAGAGACCAAGCCAGTTTTCTCCTCACAGGGAGCAAGGAGACAAGGACAGGTAAAGATGCAGATGAAACCACAGCAATCCCAGGTACTGGGAATGAGGATAGCAAAAAAGTGGTATCCCACCCATCTGGGAAGCAGAGAAGTTAGTGCACAGTGAGAGACTTTCCTGGACACAGGGGTTATATCAACCTTCATGGATTGATTTTGTTGTATTGTTGGGCAGTGAGAACAGCTCCCGAGGGAGATTTCACATCCATGTTGCTGAGGCCTTGGTTCCTAAGTATCTGAAACTGCATGGCTCCACGCACAAGACCTTCCAGGAATGATCCCTGACTGGTGCTAGTTGCCAAGCTGCACCTGGGAATGGTTTGGGAAGGTAGCTACCCCAGATCTGAATCAGATTGGGAGCTACTGTAACATTTAATAGCACAGAGAACTTCCATTCCAGGCTGGAAACATTCCCTGTATTGTTTAGTTTTCAAATAAAGTAATGATTCCTGAACCTATCCTTTATTTGATATAACCAGCCTAAAAGTAGACCCTTACTCCTGTACAGTCGCACTCTTACTATCTGTACGGTGCTGCTACTGCTTTTATAAAAAAACTACTCACACTCAACAATTAAAATAGGCACAGAAGCAAAACACTTCCCTAGTTGATCATGATAGTTAATAAAGCTGTGAAAGCAATTTTTTCCAAGAACATTCATTAGAAATATCATCTCTTTTTGGATTAGTCTCCTGTCCACTAACTGGTCATGACTGTTAGAAAAATCCATCTGTTAGTCACAAGCACCTGACAAATAGTTTGCATACAATAAAGCTTAGCATGGGGGATTTGTCAGCTGGTTTGCACACACAGTCATTATTCATTGCATCGTGTGACTAGCCACTTCTAACATGTGATACGATTCCTTCTCTTTATTTACACAGAGGAACTATAAACAGGAGAAAGCCAAATGGATACATGTCTAGACACATACAAATGTGTCAGTAAAAATGCTAAATAACTAACTGTAATTCTGCAACCATTCATTTTTGCAAATGCCTAGGTATCTTTGAAAAGACATCTGAATAATTAACAGTGATGACTCACAGCACACGGTCATGAGCATGGTCTTCTATTTATAGCAATATTTCTATATTCATCTTCCTCTTAATAACAGCAGTAGCAACCGAAAATAAATCCCTGCATTAGGCATCCCTTTGAATAAACTCATACAGTTAGAAGCACTTTTCTTCATTGTCGCTGCTCTCATTCCGTGAGAAATTCATGGGAAGAAAAATGTCATATCAAGACTTCAGCTTTTTCAGAGTCAACAAAGGTAGTTAGACACAAACATGCTCATTGCAATTAATGAGTTGTGTGGCTAAATTCCCTAGTAAGCTTTGAGACTAATCAAACAAGATGTTTTTAATCTGTACACAACTGCATGACTAATTCTGACAGACCAACCGAGATCCTCAACACAGAGATTTTTGTTCCACATTCCTCCTCTTTCTTCCACTTGTCTAAACTTTCCATGCTCTGCCTCAGCATTCAGCTCATGTGCTAAGTAATGTGTTTTTTCATATCAGACACTATGGTCTTGTATCACTTTATCTCAATTTTAGGGGCAATCAGTTGAAGTTATAGAGAGATATAAGGCCTCTGCATCACCCCGCTATCAGATCCACTTTGCCATTTATCAATTAAAGGTCAGACACAGGTTAGTGAGGAAAAACTCTCCAAAATGCTGTTCTGATAGCATTATTACAGCTTGTGCTTTGGCATGGGGTTAGCAATATGTCAACTGTGCAGCACAGTGTATAGAAATGGAAGAGAAATTGTAGGTTTCGACACTGAGAAGTAAAATGGAGCTGAAAAAGGTATAGATAAATATGCATTTCCAATGTTTTGGGGACAAATATTTTGTTAAAATAAGGGAGTTCTGATACCACCTCTTTCACTGATTATGCTAAAAGGGGCAGACAAAGATTTGTGTGCAAGTGAAGAGATTTTTGGCTTTGTTGGTATTGTCAGGGCTCTGCTAGATGAAAGCAGCTGGAACAGCCTCCATTGTTGAAAAATTTGCCATGGGGCTCATTTGCAAATCTCACTTGGCCTACAGGATGGCCAGGGCCATCTGTATGAAGCACAGATGCCTCTGCTGCAGTGTCAGCAGCTCCAGCCTCATCCTTGGCAGGAGTGCACCCATCATGTTGTCCTGGCCAAAATTCCCTCAGAAGAGGGAACCCAACCCACAAATATGACATGAAAGGTTTTGACACATTTTTCTCTTAATCTGCATTACATTGGTCTTGTTGGTGAAGTATTGACTCAAGTCCTTGCCATTGCCCTAAGCCTTAAGTGCAGCCTCCAGGGCCAGCCTTGATGGCCATCCTTCACTGTGGAGCTGCAACTGCCAGCGGTGCCCAGGACCAGCTTCATAACACCCCTTTAAAGCATCTGTGCCCAGACTGATCATGATAAGCTCCCATCCCCCTTCCTCACACATTGCTTCCTCAGCCTTCTCGAAACACCCCAAGAGACGAGGGAGGCATGATTTACCCTTATGACTGCTCTGTTAGTGTGTCCCTGTCACAGTAAATGCATCTTAGTGCTTTACAGCTCTGCCTTCAGAGGTGTTAACAGCTATTTCTCCTGGTACTGTCACTGCCGTGACATCGAGCCTGGTGCAGGGTTGGATATGGCCGTTTCAAGGTGTAGTAGCTGCAGTTAATGATTCACTGAGTATTGGAGTGTCACAGCTTGGGTACTCCAGGCTTTCATTCATTCCTGATCCTCAGAGAAATAAACCATGCTGTTACCAGTCAGATGCAGAGAAACACTGTGCCATGACTCACTTCCTGTTAAACATAGGCACAAGCAGAATACGAGTGGATTTCTTCAGCAGAGGGCTCAGGTTGAAGAAATAAAGACCTTAGGAACAACAGAAGCATCTCGGGTCATGGGTCATGCTGGGGAATGACAGCATAAGAAAATGCTACCTCTGTCCTTCCCTTGTGCCTGCCTGAGGGCTGTGCTGCAACTGGCTTATTGAACTGATTGGTGCAAGAAAAAAACACTTCTTCCCAAAATTGCGCTGGGAACTCATGAAAGCACCATTGCCGCTGAATCCTCTCCTTTATCATGAAACTGCTATCTCAGACTGCCCAATCTTTTTGTCAGCCTAGTGTACAGTTAATTTGGGGACCAAGCAACACAATGCAGATAATAGCAATAGCATTTGCAGGCCCTTCACTGTCTGCCATGGGAGCTGAGGGAGATATTTGCTGATGATACCTGTCTGGTTATGTGAACATGGTCACTAAGCATGAGCTCCACTGTGTATGATTATTCATGATGTGATGTGTTCAGACGGACCTTATTTGGCAGCTGTGTTCTATGTAGCCACCACGCTTACCTTTCGGAAAACAGGAAGAGGATCTGGGATCCTTCTATCACTGATGGATCTGGACACAGACTTTTCTTCTCTGAAGACCCGGGTTTGTGGCAGGCTGTAGGAGAGTTTCAAAGCCAGTAAGAAAATGTGTGAGGATCCAGTTATGGCAGTTATTGGCAGACAATAAAATGACTCTAAGGGAATTTCTCTTTCCATGGGGTAGTCAAGGAGGAACACTTGGTTTTGTGGCACTTAGTTTTAAGTAAATTCATACAAAGTGGAGGAAAAAGAAAAAGAAGGATGCTCAAGGAAGAAGCATCTGACAAGCTCAAGGAAGAAGTCTGGGGAGTGTTAGTGTGGGTAGTTCACTGTGTTAAAGGATGCCAGCAGTGTAAAGTAGGATTTAGCTCTGCCAATCCAGGCAAAGATAATGTCTCACTGTTAGCTTGTTTTACATTTTTATAGACACAATTCAGTAAATACAGCTGTACTCATGGGGAAATCTTTTATCCCAGATGAAAAAAGTCATAATGTACACAGCTGTACCTAAGCCCTGTCTGGTTCTTGATACCTTTTATGTTAAAGACTGCTATCACTTTGAAAATAACTAGGAATCTAGATTTCACTTTGGATATAACAGAACAGTATAATGGACATTCATCAAAATTACTTAAAAAAGTCTAAAGTACTAAATGGAAATCTATCCTTTATTTGGGACTTCTGAATCACCTCTACAATTCTGCAGCAAGGAGAAAATTTTCTCTTAGATATTACAGATAAGGTTGTTAAGTTCCATCACGTTACTGTAAAGGCACTTGAGAGTGAATTATTCCAAACCATTCTCAGAATTATACCAAAGGCAAAAGTTCATGACAAGAGAAGGACCTAGCATTTTATTTTTCCTCTTCTGAAACCATTTTTATTACCTGCTGCCTTCAGTAGTTAATCATCTAAAAGCCTTTGCTAGAAACCAGTCTTATGCTGTGTTGGGTCTATTGACAGCACTGGAGACAGTTTTTGGAGCTGCCTGATGACTACCATGGCAAGGTCCTGCTTTGCCTTTCATGTAGGTACAAATAGGGATTAAATCTGTTGCACTGATTGACTTTGGAACACAAGTTTAAAACCAGGATCTGACTGGAATGCTGTGAAGTCATCTCTACGCTGATTCCCTGGCATATGCTATCATTGATGGGTGTCTTCATCCATTATTCCCCTCATTGTACTGATAAGGATCGATGCGCAGGTACTGTATAGAACTGAATCTTGTCATTTGTCAGCAAAAATGCTGGTCTTCTGGTGAGGGGCTAACAGAACGTTCTGGCATTTTTTAAGACAATTTCAATTATTTACGTATGAATATTAAGTATATCGGAGAAAAGTCTTCTCTAAAAGGGACCAGTTATAAAGGCACCACTTCAGAATTGTCCAGAATAAAATTCTACGTCCCAAACAACCAAGTTTGGTAGATGAATCCCTGGGGAAAAAACACCTGCGCTTTTAGTAGAACAAAAGATCAGAGTTGGAAAAGATTTATCAGGTCATCCATCCCATCTTCCTGATAATAGAGCATTGTTTTCTTAAAGTGCATTTTTTTCTAGTGCTTTGACTAGTTTTAGAAGACTTAAGTGATGGATGGTGTTTTTATCATTAACCTTGGGAAACGATTCCAGAGCCTAACAAATCTCAGTGTCAGGCTTCTCCACATTAGTACCTCTGCTTTGTCAGTAATTTCATAGGTCTATACTGGTTGCTTTTTCTCCAAAGCATAGGCTCCTGCTGAATTTAAGAGCAGGATTAGATATTGTGGATAGATCTTGACTATCCATCCTCATGCTGGTGGGTTGCTTCTTCTGCAAAACAGTCTCCTGGAAATCCGAGAGTATTTCTTCACCAAGTGAGCAAGGGGAAATTCCAGCCTAGGCCTGAACAGAAAATCATTGCCTTGCCAGCTAAGTTGCACAGAACAACCTCATCCATGATCCCAGTGCATTATAATGGGAAATAAACTTGGGATAAAGCTTAGCTTCTGCAGCCATAGAGGTGAACCAGCTTGGCATTGTAAGGGACAAGGAACACACATGTTGCCAGAGATCGGCTTTCTGCTACGAAGGTGGGAACATTTTACAACATGGCCATCATGATGTCTGGTTGTCCCTTACCTGTTTTTCCATTGATTTAAGCATTTGCTTATCTTTTAAGAGCACTGCTCATTCCAAGAGATTTGGATGCTGTGGTAGAAAAGCCCCTTGGTCAGAAAAGACGAACCAAGAAAGAACTATGGAAAAAGAGAGCTCTGTGTGCTGTGCAGGCTCTGCTCTGCACCCACCATGGGATTGGTTTCTGTGCACACATGCAACATGAAGGAAAGCGCCAGGAAGAAGATAAATACTGCTTGACCTTCAGGACTGCATCACCCTGAAAACATAGGGCAAAGGCTGGTTGTGAATAAATTGATGTTGGAAAATGGAAGTGTTCTGTTCACATGGGGAAAGGACAGGAAAATAGTTTCAAGAGGTAATTCAGCAACTCTTTGAAAGGGTTTGCAAGATCTCTGAGAATCATAAATCATTAGGATTTATGGAAAAGACCTCTGCCTAATATCTAATCTAAATCTCTCCTGGAGCAACTTGAAGCCATTTCCTTTTGTCCTGTTGCTTGTTACTAGAGCGAAGAGACCATCCCCCCCCATTGCTACAGCTTCCTTTAGTAGGTAGTTGCAGAGAGAAATGGGAAGGAATACCCTGTTCAGCTAGTTAATTTAGTTAAAGAACTGAAATTTTAGTTTCTATTAATATAACCCTAATGGAACAAAACGGAGACTCACACTCTCCTCTTTCATTGTTTCACAGATCAACTCACATTGTTAAACGTGAACTTCCATTTAATTAAATCCATTTGACTCAAAATTGTTTCCCTGTTGCTCAGAGGCCAATACAACCCTTTTCACAGCATTCAGGCTTCATTTAACATATCATTTGCATCAGGGTTTGATTTTTGTAAAGTAAAACAGAGCTTCAGATAGATTACCACAATTAAAAAAAGGCAACACTTGCTGTGTTTACAGCATGGGCAGACGTCAATAAAAATTTTTCTCCTAAAGAAGACCAAAAGAAGTGTTTTGGATCTACCAACTCATTTTATTTTAACAGGTTGCTTTGTGGTCCATGAGTTTTCCATTTGCCATTGCATTTGTAACTTGTGAGTAAGATAACCCATAAACAAGGGGAGGAGCGCCCCACAGTTTTTCTTATCATGACATTATTTGTATCAAAGACTTGGACTTGAGATGCGTGTTGAGAATGATGCTTTTGCACAGGGAAAGGACAAGCAGGATCTCATCAGCTATCTCTGAGCCAGGGACTGAACTCCCACTTCCATAGGAACTACGCTTTCCTTACTCACATCACTTCAAGCATTGTTTTGTGGTGCAAAAGAGAGTGACATACATGGGTACACTGCAGTGGAAAAGCTATACTCTTCCACCAGAGGAGGAATATGACACTTAACTTTGACCCACATGGCCGGGCCCGGAGGGTGGTAGTGAACGGTGCTGCATCCAGTTGGCAGCTGGTCACTAGTGGTGTCCCCCAGGGATCAGTGTTGGGCCCAGTTCTGCTTAATATCTTTTTCGATGATCTGGATAAGGGGATTGAGTCCACCATCAGCAAATTTGCAGATGACACCAAGTTGGAGGGGGAGTGTCAATCATCTGGAGGGTAGGAGGACTCTGCAGAGGGACCTGGACAGGCTGGATAAATGGGCTGAATCCAATGGAATGATGTTTAACAAGGCCAAGTGCTGAGTCCTGCACTTTGGCCACAACAACCCCCTGCAGTGCTACAGGCTGGGGACAGAGTGGATGCAGAGCAACTGGGCGGAGAGGGACCTGGGGGTTCTAATCAACAGGAAGCTAAATATGAGCCAGCAGTGTGCCCAGGTGGCCAAGAAGGCCAATGACATCCTGGCCTGTATCAGGAACAGTGTGGCCAGCAGGACCAGAGAAGTAATTCTGCTCCTGTACTCAACACCAGTTAGGCCGCACCTGGAGTGCTGTGTCCAGTTCTGGGCTCCTCAGTTCAGGAAGGATACTGAGGTGCTGGAGAGTGTCCAAAGAAGGGCAACAAGGCTGGTGAAGGGATTTGAGCACAAGCCCTATGAGAAGAGGCTGAGGGAGCTGGGGCTTTTCAGCCTGGAGAAGAGGAGGCTCAAGGGAGACCTCCTCACTCTCTACAACTCCCTGAAAGGAGGCTGTAGCCAGATGGGGGTTGGTCTCCTCCCAGGCAACTATGAGTAGGACAAGAGGGCATGGTCTTAAGCTCTGCCAGGGGGGGTTTACGTTAGACATTAGAAGGAAATTCTTTACGGAGAGAGTTATCAGACATTGGTATGGGCTGCCCAGGGAGGTGGTGGAGTCACCGTCCCTGGAGGGTGACTCAAGAAGAGACTGGATGTGGCACTTAGTGTCATGGTCTAGTTGACAGGTGGTGTTGGATCAAGGGTTGGACTTGATGATCTCAGAGGTCTTTTCCAACCTGGTTGATTCTGTGATTCTGTGATTTTGTGATTGATAGTAGTGGTGTTGTGAGGAGAGAGGTATGATTAAACAGTCTTCCCTTTAGATGAAGAGCCAAACCTAAATGGATTGTGACTAGAAACTAGTGATGAAAAGCAACTCTTCTGGCTGTCATAATCTGTAAAAATGCTCATAGGCATGACAATTTCAGCATAGGCTTTCTGACATGGATTTAGATAAAAAGTAGGAAATAGAAGACAGGAATAAATGATCATTTATCATCATGGAGTGGGGATCTACAAGGACGTGTGTAGTGGTCCATTCTAGTCAACATAGTTGTCAATGATCTGGGAAAGAAGGGCAAACAAAGTTAAGATAACAGAAACAAAGTCCAGCTCTGAATAACTGCAAAAAGTATTGCCCTGGCAATAAAATGGTAGATACATTCAGTGTGAATAAATAATACAAATACTTAAAAAATGGTCCCAACCTTTCTGAACGAATGATGAGCTGGTATGATTTTATCACTCAGTAACACAATCTCTGGGTGTCTTGTTGCCAAAGACAGTATCTTTGTAAACATTGTCTGAGTGCTCACACACTTGGAAAAACAAATGTAATACTAAGGAGTTTTTAGGAAAGGGATAATGAGCAGAGTAGATGAGTATGTGTCATGTTTTAACTCCAGCTGGCAACTCAGCCCCACACAGCTGCTCATTCCCTCCTCCTTGGTGAAATGGGGAAGAGAATCAGAAGAACAAAAGTGAGAAAAAACATGGGTTGAGATAAAGACAATTTAACAGGTAAAGCAAAAGCCACATATGCCACCAAAGTCAAGCAAGGAATTCATTCACCACTTCCCATGGGCAGGCAGGTGTTCAAGCATCCCCAGGAAAGCAGGGCTATAACACATCTAATGATAACTTGGGAAGAAAAACACCATCACCTTGAATGTCCTCCCCCTTCCTTCTTCTTCTCCTAGCTTTTTATGCTGAGCATGATGCCGTATAGCTTGGGATGTCCCTTGGGTCTGTTGGGATCAGCTGTCATGGCTGTGTCCCCTCCCAACTCCTTGTGCACCCCCAGCATCCTCGCTGGTGGGGTGAGGAGCAGAAATGGCCTTGACTCTGTGTAAGCATTGCTCCCTGTGTTATCAACACTTTTCCCAGTTCAAAGCCAAAACACAGCCCCATATCAGGTACTATGAAGAAAATTATCCCAGCCAAAACCAGTACAGTGTGTCTCTATATAAATACCACATCTTGCTGTATGTTCCTGCTCCCTGGGTCTCAGAGAGGATATAATAAGACCGAAAAAGGTTCAGAAAAAGGCAACAAGGATGATAAAGGTGTGGAACAACTTCTCTGCAAGGAACAATTAATCTGATTAGGAGACCTGAGGGACTCTTCAGGGGTTGTATGATAGAGGTCTGTAAAACCACAAGTGGCCAGAAGTGGGTACATAGGAAATTATTATTCCTTGTCTTTTCCAAGAAAAGGATTACTGGGAACCAAATGAAGGTAGCAAATGATAGGTTCAAAGTGTGCAGAAAGAGAGGGCTCTTTAGGTGTTTTGTGACTGAGCCATGGAGCACAACATCACAGGTTATTGTGAGTGTCTTATGGATTCAAGAGCTGACTACCAGATCATGTGAAATCAGAGGGAAACAGAATGAGTTTATGAAAAAAATTCACTGGAGTCTACTGAATACACAGATGTGACTGCTCTTTCATGAAGATTTTGTACTGCTAACTGTTGGTAGGTAATAAAATGTTTGGGGAGGTAGTATGTTTGCCTCCATGATTAAAACATTTCCCTAAGAATCCTCTTGACCACTTGCACAGGCTGGAAATTGCTGGAAACTAGTGATCTGACAGTAATGTGACACCTATTTTCTCATGCTGTGGTACTTCTGGAGTCCTGCAATCAAAATTCTTGGGAAAATACTTTGTAAAGATGTCCACAGTGAAGTTGTCCATAGTAAAGATATTAAAGCTTGTGTCTTCTCAATCACCAAGTTTTCTTAAAGAACAGAACATACATATTTTCAGAAATCACTAGCAGAGCTTCCACATTAAACTCATCTATATTCAATTACTAAGCAGGCTGGAATAAAACTTGCAATCCAGCCCAGTATAGGAGAGAGCTCAGCTGCACTGCCCTACGGGCAGGGCAAGAAGCAGACAGTCAATTAAATGTGACAGTCAGAACAGAGCACAGTGTGTTTGCTAGATAGAGTCATTATCCCTTACTACTTAAATAAAACAGAAGGGCACTTTGTATAATAAAGGAGGAGTTAATTGTAATGCAGCTCTGTTTTCTGACACATATAATCATTACTAATCTGTCAAATCAGAAAACACAGATTATTTTATGCAACTTGTCTTAAAATATGACCTTTTTACCACTGTATGTGTTTTTGTTTTTTTTAAGATAGGTTGTGATATGCTGAGGTCTATTACAACAAAGTTTCTCTCTGCTTGTGAAAGAGGATGTGCTCCCTTGTGACTGATCTAATCTGTCCTGCCCCTCCACAGGGTACCCCACAAGCTTCCTCCAGGGATAAAACTGGCTTGAAATGTTACTGCACTTTTTGAGCTTTATAGACAAGACACATTTCTCTCCAGCTAAAAAGCCCTTTTCTTAGTTTGGTTTCCTCAGCTGGAAATATCTGCAAGCCTTGTGGCCAAGTGTACTGACAAATGAAGATAAATCATCATCTGATGAACACTCAGTAAGGCTACTTTGAACCCAGCCTCAACATAGCAAAAGCCAGGCATGGGGTTGAAAGATAATTGGTGAAAGTACCTCATGTATGTAAGTTTCCTCTTGGTACACTGTAGATTGACCTTGAGTTTTTGAGCTTCTCCATGGAAGAGCAGCTTCTTTTCTGCCTGAGAAGATCCCAAGATATTCTCACTGGAGGCTTTAAACAATAGTTAAGACAATTTTGTGAGCTTCTTCAGTCCTCCTCTGGGACATGAGCACTAGGCTACATGAGCCTATTTTGTGCTATTCAAGGATTTTCCAGATCAACCCATTCAATGTATAATTTAAAACGGAATTTGACACAAATCTGCTTCTATGTCTCTACAACACTGAATATACACTCAAGGATTTTTTCTTTCAAATCATTTCAGTTTATGTGCTTTCAATTAAAATGTTATAAAACATTTATAGCTTCTTGCTGCAAAGCATCGAGGACGTTTACGTCGTGAAAGACACTCTCCATACTGAGTTTGTGGTGCTCGCTGCTGTATTGCTTGCAGTCTTGCCTCCAGTTCTGTATATTTGCCAGCTGTTTGCAACACAGTCCTTGAATTTCATCGAATGTTCCCATATGGATGCTTTTTGGAGCTGAACCCTCTGAGTCTATGCTGTTTGTTTGGATTCCTTTGTCACCGAACTGTTCATCAGCGAATTGTATTTGGGAATACAAATCATCTCTAGTCCCTATAGCACCATGCTAACAAAGGCATGGGGCACAGTCCAGTGCTTGTTTTGCCACAATATTTCCACATGGCCACATGAATTTGTATCTTAGTTCACAGTGGGGCACTTCATGTTCTCCTACCTCAGAAGAGTTTCATGGGGATGGGCACGTCATGACCAGGGGGCTGGCTCTGGTGAAACAGGGAGCAGGTGAGGACTGTGGGTAGCTGTGCCAGCTGATCGGTACATGAGTAAAGAGTAATGTACAAAAAGTGGACCTCATGATATGTGTTGAATTCCCAGTCTCTCTATACTGCTTGCCTTTGTCCTTTTTCAAGTCAGATAGGTCCAGGTCCTCAGAAATATTTAGTTAATGAACTGATGGGAACTTTGACAACCTGGGTTTCAGGTTTTGAAACCCTGACATCTAAACACCTTTGAGTTTAATGAGAAGATGCAAAAAGGAGCTCCAGAGTCAAAGACAAATCCTCATGGAGGTACAGTCAATGATCCGTTTATTGCAAAAATCACACACAGTATATAGGGTCCTACAGGGTTCACATGTTCTATCCTAACTCTCTATTGGTTACATCCGTTTTCACACACTACAGCTATAACTTTATTGGCTCACCTATCCAAGGCACACACTCTGACATTTCCAGGCCCTCCCATCCTCTGGTTTCTAACACCCTGGATAACATTCTTTCTTCTTGTTTACCTCCATGCAGCTTTCTCATATCTGCTGCTCAAGGACACACATCTGCTCAAGGCACACGGTTCTCATCATCCTGCATGTAGGCTGGATTGTGCAGGCAGGCCTGAAGCAACATGTTATGTCCTGTATTGTCTAAAATATTCTCAACATTCAAGTCTGACTCTTCGCTGCAGATAAATAACAATAGAGATCCTTTCCCTTAGAAAACCAAGTCTATGACCATTCTGGGATCCCTTTCAACTCTACTTTGATATACACTCACCATGATCTTCAGCCACGAGTTCTCTATGAAGCTCCATTTGCACATAACAAGGTTCTGTGAAACTACAGCTACAAGCATTGGCTCTCTTGAAAGTGCTTTTGTTACTTCTAGCTGTCATTTTCTTGCCAAACCCACACTCTGAACTATCCCATCTAATTATACTCACTGGCCATCTTTCCCCTTTTTATTGGCAATATTTTTCTTGTTAATTGTGCATGCTTGGTTTTAAAGAATGGTGCCTGCCTTTCCTTATGTGACTCTGCAAGGAATATTTCTGCATCCTGGGTAGTTTCTCTGACATGTTTATGCCTTTCTGGTTACTGTAAAAAATGCAAGACATATTCTGTATTGCAGAACACCAGGCTGGCACTTTGCAGCTTTAACATTGTGCCTTATTGTATAGTTAAAATAAATGTACCTGGTATCAGCTTTATTACTCCTATTAGATGGTCTAATGGCTTGATGTGCAACTTCCAGCAGGATGTTAAAGGGAAATCACCTGCTGCTTAGCACAGCCCCTGTACTCAGTAGCACCCAGGGAGCAATCAGGCACTCTGCAGAGCAACACAGGATGCTCAGCTGGGCCTGGCGTAGGGCTCTGAAGTCAGTCTTTTCCCTCCAGATAGTACAGTTAACATGTGATAGAGTGTCAAAAGAGTTAGCACCACAGAAAAAAGAGAGAAGGTCTACAGAATCTGTTTGTAATTGCTGTCCATTTCTACTTCTCATTAAAAATATTACACCTTTGATCTTGCAAAGGCTCCCCTCTGAGCGATGCTACAGCAGTCACACAGGAAAGGTTTCTTCAACACTGCTGAAACTTTGTTCAAAAAGCGTACCTGTGTGGTTTGAAATATGCTGCAACCATTTCTGACTGACAGCTATATAAAGGAACCAATATGACAATCCAGAGCTCAGTACAATTTGCAGTCTTGCGAGTTCCTGCAATTCACATATCCTCACCATGCCTTGATGGGGGTACCTACACCTGAACAGGCCACCCTGGACCTCAGTGATGTTTAGGGTGCAATTCACCTCTATGCATAACTACATTCTGTGTTTGGTCAGATGAATCACATCAAAATATCTGTTGACTGTACTGACTAAATCTCCACTGAAGATCCATAGACCAGATACTACCTGAGATACAGACACTTGTATCAGAGACACTGAACATTAGGCCAGGTAAGTTCCACACAACACATGGGCTTTGATTTACATATATTCTCTAAACATTCACTTTGTTCTAGTTGTCCCTGACTCTCTTTTACTCTAATTGTCACTGAAGTGAATACACTGGAAACACCTCTGTTTGGTCAGAGAAACCCTACTCTGTGTGTCTCTCTGGTGGAAAGTAAGCCTGTGGTAATCAGTGCTGAGGAATTTGCTGAGGAAGGGTGGTGAGTTAAATGTTTAGCCCAAGGAGATTTCAAATGAGTTGTGATCAGGGCAGGTTGCTATGGATGCACCTCAATGTTTCTCCTTAGCAGAACTAGTGGCTTGCCACTGCTGCTTAGCAGAGATGCTGAATTTTTGAAGAAAATGCTGAGGGCCATGTGACAGCATAAAGCACATCGGGGATCAACTAGTCATTTTTAGCAGAAGTATTTTTTTCCTGATCATGATGGATCTAGAGGTGAGAGGAAAGATCCTGTTGGCCATGTGAAAAGCCCCATGAACACTCCTCCACATGTGCACATCTGTACTCCCAGGTCTGGAATACTTCCTGTGGCAGAAAGGAAAAGGGATTCACCATAATATTAGTTCAGGGAAAGGTCTGACCAACAAGCAACAACTTATATTTCTAACATAACATCTCTGGGGGTGCCCAGCAAGGAGGCCCCAGCACTGAAAAGATTAGCTTTGCCCATACAGAGCAGTGCTTTCGAGCCTAAGTTCTGCTAAGTATTTTCATAAAAAAACCTGATTTTGTTAATTCTACCACTTTAACCAGGTTTATCCAGTGCTCAGATGATCTTTTTTAGACACTGTAATTCACTGGCTCAGGAGAGCTCAGCTCAGACTATGTTTGATCTGCAGGGAAATTGTTCTTTTCACTCAATTTCCCAGCTGAGTTGCCTCTGGCACGAAGGGTCACGTGATTTGAGACAATTGTCTTTTGCTCATTCCGGATCAAAGCACAGGTTTTACCTGGTTCCAATTTTCTTCCACTCACATTGTTAAGAGATCAGGGAACCTTTGGCATCCAATCCTCAATAAATGCAATAGGCAGTGATAACTGAAAGCAGCAAAATATTCCTTTAGGCAGATACCAGCAGATCAATAGAGGACCAAGAAAAAATTAGAAATATGAAGGAAGTGCTTCAATCTTCTCAGTCTGAAGAAGCAAGGAGAAGCAGCAGATGAAATGTGTTCCTGCCTAGGTGGGCCAATGGAGAACAGGGTGTTTGTCTGTGGTGCCAGGGGCAGGTGTAGAAGGAAAGGATGTGCTGGTTGGTGCTATGCAGGTGAGGAACTCTGAGCTCTCTGCTTTGGTTAACACTGTCTCAACTTGTGTTTATGAAGGATACTAAGCAGAGGAGTGGGTGTCACACCCCATCTTATCTTGTCTCATTGAGTATTTCCAGGTAAGACATTGCTTTTGTGTCATTTGCAGAAAAGCCAAGAGAATATATCTATGTCTCTGAAGTAATCACTCTCAATAGGCATTATGGGACTGTCAGGAGAGGATTTGTGTCAGGAGAAGATTTGTACCCATATACATTTCATTAGACTGTGTAGTACAAGGATTGGATGAACTTTATATTCTGAACATTGCAGTGGTCACATTATGCCCAGAGAAAGGTCAAGTGTAGAACACTGAGAGGACAGAACATCTTCAGGAAGAGGATAGAACACCTAATCCCTCAAAACAAAAGAGGCTAGCAGTTTTCAAAAAAATCATGAAGGGAAGATTTAGATACAATTATGACTGGTCTAATTTCTGCCATATTCTATGTTATAAATTACATTTTCTGTCTAATCTAAGGGACAATTGAACTGTTTTGCAGCATCCAGGTCCTAGAATTCTTGATAGATCCGAACCAGGCATCTACTGCTGTTTTCAAAGTGATACCTCCTCTCCAGCCATACCAATAACTCCCTTCAGTTGCCATGGATTTTGAGGAAATGGAGGTCTAAGTATCTAATAAGTATTTAAAATAGGTGGATGTGGATTAATATGTTGTCCAGTTCCAAAGATTTTAAGAAGGCATGCTGAGACTTGCCAATGCCAAAGGAGGGTTGTGATACCAAACACACTACACTTCCAAAACACAGAGGGATTTTTTCAGTCAAGAAGATAAAATGTTATAAAATGTTATTAGAGTGGCCTGTATGAACTGTCACAGCCTATGTGAATATATATATGAATACATATTTTATGACATTTCTTATATTTCCTGTATTTAGTCAGTCCTTTTGCAAAAAGGTGGTGGTGTATATTTCTCTGATCCTTGACAAAACACAGAAGTAGAAAGACCCATGACAATGCAAGGGAAAAGATCATTAAAACAATTTTGACTCTAAAAGTTCAGGGTGAGTTTGCAGTGAAAGTTTGTGAGTGGGAAATTATGCATTTCTCATTAAGTCCAAACGAGTTCTCCTGTCCCTGTTGATGATCTGCCCTTGTTTCAAACCAATTAAGCTGGAGCTAATCTCTCTGTTGGTTTGAGACATGCTGTCTTTGTTACTTATAACTCCTTTTGTGCACAAAGTGGTAATGGATTTTTTTGTAACCTACATCCATACTGGAGAATAATCATCTTTGTACAAACAAAGAAGATCTGGTTCGTGAACCAGACAACTTTGAACTTGATTCAGGGCCAAATGAGGGAAAACTGAAAGGTTCTCATTGATTTCACTGCATATTAGATCAAGCTGTCACTGTCTATATTCAGCCAAGGACATACAGTAGCTAATTTAAGGGCTATATTGTGAATAGGCTGAAAAGCCAATGACCATGCAGTACACATTCTGTTTAGCACCTGCCCTTGGTGAAAGGGGGCTGGAGAGCTTTTTTGAGGAAGACGTTTTTGAAGAAATTTTGAAGAATGAGCATTCAACATCACCTAACTCTAAAGGAGTTCTGAGGAGGGCTTTTTTTTCTCCCCCTGGGAAGTAGATAGAGTACCAAAGGATTATTAAATGCAACAGCAACAACAACAAAAGAAACCCCCACCAGAACAAAACAAACAAACCCCCCAAACCTTAAAAATCCCCTTGCTGAGAGATACATCTGCTCTTAGAAAAACTCCAGGATGTTTTTGACTGGAAAGCTACACAACCCCATAAATAAAACAGCTAAACAGTGAGTATAAATTCTGAGGTGAAGTGAGCTTAGAGGGCTCACTCTACAAGCATCCTTGTAAAAGACTTCTGTGGTAAATTTCCAGCTCTTTTAACCAAGTATTGGGTTCCTGGGAGCCAGGCCTGAAGGTTGAACCGATGGTGATACGTCACCACCGTGTGGTCGTTGCCAGGAAAAGAAACTGCCTTTGAATAAGTGGGAAAGCGGGAGCTGATGTTTCAAAACTTGGGAGTGGTTATTATGGTAACAAACATCTGACAGCACGTGGCCGCCAACACTGCTCTGATGAGAGCATGTAACAGACGTAAAGAGATTGTCCCTGTTGCTAGGAATTATCTTTCCCAAGCCAGAAATTATGTGTTTTGGAAAGCATTCTATAGTATGTGCTTTAGAGAAAAGTACTGCAGAATATAGCAAAGGATAACACTGACTTTCCTGTAGAGTTTAAAATTCATTTTCAGGAGGTTGTTTCTTTTGTTGTTGTTGTTGTTGTTGAGTTGGTTTATTTTTTGTTTGTTTTGTTTGGGGTTTTTTTTGGGTTTTGGGATTTTTTGTGGAAGGAAAGTTCCAGTGGGGTATCTGGGACAGTTCAGGATGTTACCCTTTCCATTAGGACTGTGTGCAAAGCAAAACCTTAAAAGATGCTTTTTTGAAAGAGCATTGGAGTCACTGTACAGAAGGCTGCACTCTCTGGTTTTTTTGTTTGCATAATGGGAGGAATATCATTCCATACTCTGCTTTTGTCATACTATTGTTTTCATCCCTACTCAGACCAGTTGGACTTTCCAGAAGGGAAACCGTCTTTATAGTAACTTTCTTCAACATTCGCTTATGCCAGTTCTCTCTTAGTAACGGCAGAGGGACCAGACTACTCTGGTCTTTGAGGAACTGCTCTGGTTGGGCCTTAATTGTCAGGCTTCTCGTCTTATTCTTCCCCTTCTCCTCACAAACCCAAGCTCTTCTTTATTGCAAGTTATAATGAACCCCCTAAGGTGGCTCTTAATAAAAGATTATAATTTTTTAAGGAAATTATTATCCCTCTGTACTCAGCACTAGTGAGGCTGCACCTTGAACCCTGTGTTCAGTTTTGGGTCCCTCACTATAAGAAAGACATTGAGGTGCTGGAGTGTGTCCAGAGAAAGGCAATGGAGCTGGTGAAGGATCTGGAGAGTAAGTCATGAGGAGCAGCTGAGAGATCTGAGGTTCAGCCTGGAGAAAAGGAGGCTCAGGAGAGACCTTATTGGTCTCTACAATTACCTGAGACGAGGTTGTAGTCAGGTGGGAATCAGCCTCTCCTCCCGGGCAACAAGTGACAGGACAAGAGGAAATGGCCTTAAGCTACGTCAGAGGTTCAGGTTGGACATCAGAAGGAATTTCTTCACAGAAAGGGTTGTTGAGCATTGGAATGGATTGCCCATGGAAGTGGTGGAGTCACCATCTGTCATGGTTTAGGAATGGTATTCCCCAATTTAGTGTTCCCACTGAAACACTCCAAACTGTGCACCACTCACTCACTCTCCCTTTCTCTCCCCTTGCAGTGGGATGGAGATGTGAATTGGAGGCACAAAAGGTAAAGACCATGGGTTGAGATAAGAACAATTTACTAGAAACAACAAATGAAATAAGAAAACAAACAGTAACAGCAACAATATCAATAACAGTGTAGAAGAGAGGTGAATGATTCGCACACAAGTGCTCACCACGCAGAACCCAGTACTACCCTGACTGCTCACCCCCGGCCCCTGCACAGGACATGAGGTGGCATAGAATAACCTCTGGCTTATGGCCATGCCCCTCCTGGCTACTGCAAAAATTAATCCTGTCCTGGCTGGAACCAGGACACCATCCCTGGACGTGTTCAACAAACAACTGGACATGGCACTTAGCGCCATGTTCTAGTTGACAAGGTGGTGATCAGTCAAAGGTTGGATGATCTTGGCGGTCTTTTTCCAACCTAAGCAATTCTGTGGTTCTGTGATTTCGGTAAGGTACTTGTATATGCTGAATCCAGACATAGCTGCAAGCAGACTAAGGCAGCTATAGCTGTATTTCAGACTAAGCATTGTATACAAGACTCTGCAGAAACCCTGAAGGAAAAGCACTTTGACATGCAGGAGAGCCATGCAGGGATTCTTTTTACCTCCTGAAATACTAACCATTTGTGCAGGTGTATAACAACAGAGAGAAAATAGGTAACCATTCTCCAGGAATATATTCAACCGCAGCAAGAAAATGCCTCTGTTTAAATGATTTATCTGATGGTTTAATAGCTCATTGCTCCAGAATGTATTTTCTTCTCATCTGTATCAGCCTAATCCTGGAAGGTGCTGAAGCACTTGGTGTTCACATACCTGAGGGTGTGGAGCCATAATGAAGCTTTTCTCTGCTCTAAAGCTTAAAATCTCTCTCTCTGCAGCAGTGGTACAATGTAATCAAAATGCTCACCCATGGACAGAAAGCTATTTAAAGGGCACTATCACCTCAGTCATATTTTCCTCTAAGTGACCCTCTTAGGAGGGTGCTCCTTTGTGACACCAAGAACTTCACTGTGACTTCTCTCCAACTCTCTGAATTGTAATTTACGGTACCTGCAGATACTAGATATTCATTTGGGATATAAATTACATGGGCCAGGAACTAGAGCACTACTTTTTTGCATGGTCCCTCCACAGCCTTCAGTTGGGTCAGAGGTTAAATGTAATTGCCATGGAAGCATACCAAGACTCAGTCTATCAAAAATTAATCTCTCTTCTGGGACACTTTACAGCCCGTATATTGATTTTTTGGAGGAAGTTATGAATCTGACGAAATACTGGGCAGTAATTGATTTTCAACATAGTTGTGACATTTAGGTACGAGTTACCAAACCTGATCCATATCCTCCACAACAGTCAGTCTGGACAAAAATAGGTAAAAAGAACAGGTTACTGGGCAAGAAATTAGGCATGAAGTCCCAGTGTAATAGTCTAGCACAAAAAAGGAGAGTGGGAGTAGAGGCATTTTGCCTCTGGCACCTTTTGTGCTGTTACAGGCATCCTGCATTCATTCCAGATGTCAGAGTTTTAAAAAGAGTGTTCAGTGAGAAAAGGTAGTAAGGAACCATAAATGTTATTTGAAGGCTGATGAATGATGCTTTTCTTGACAGACTTAAGAACTTGAAGAGTTTTCTTTCCTTAGTTTATTCAAAAGGAGATTTAGAGTCTTGACAGAGCATCCTTCTGAAGGGCTCGGTCAGGGAAACATGTTAACTGGTGCAGAGGCAAGAGGATGAGAGCAACATTGCAATTCATAGAGATTTCTGTCCGTGTACTACTGCTACCACAACAAGACATGTGATTAGAGTGTGTGATCAGCTCTCAGGGGAGAAAACCACCAGATTTGGAATTTTATCTTCTAGAAGAAAACATAGCAAGAATTTTTGGTTGAGTGTTAAACCCAGATTTATTCAAATGATAATTAGCTAAGGGTTTTTAATATTGAGATTTGCCACCAGAATGAGCTGAAGGGAATGGTGGATCTACCAAACCTTGATACCCTCAAATCCAAATTGATTGTCTTTCCATGAGACAGACAGAAGTCAAAGAGAAATCACTAGACAAAATATGAAGGCAGCTGGGAAGAAAAAGCAGTCTTTAAATGCCAGATGAGAAAAAAATGACACCTCCTAGCTTTAAAATGTTTTAATACTTGAATATTCCTAGGGAAAGGCTTCAACATAAAACATTTTGAGCAATGCCAAGTTTTTATATTATTGGCAACTGCCAAAATAAACATCACATGTGTATCTGCTTTTCCTCTGTCTCCTGATTTTCAGGAAAAGAATGAAATATCTGATTAAACCACAGGGGAGAGCTACCTTCATTATTGCTTCAGCCACAGGTCACTCTTTCACATTCAGCAGTACTAAGGCAAATAAAATTGGAGGATCTGGAAGACCTGCAGAGCTGTAGGTCTCTAAGTCAAACTTTTTGCTACCTTTCCTTTTCCTTGCTTCCGTGAACTATTTCTCTCTTCCTCCTTCCAGCTATGGATGATAGGAAATCCGTGAACTAAAGGTCTATCATACTTCTGTAGATCTTGATGAATACACCCCTAAGGCATAGGTCCAGATCATCTTTAACCCTCCCAAAGTCTTGTGGTAGTTAATTTCAACATTTAAGGAGGAGTGGGACATGTGACAAAAAGGATCACTTTTTATTTTTAAGCCTGTGGCTAAAACCCCATTGGTCTCCCTTCAATTTGCCTTTTTCAGAGTAGAGTTGCTGCATGAACAATTACTCCAAGGTCACTTTTCTGAGTGGTAAAATTTGATTTAGAATCTAACCCTGTGTCTAGATAGAGTTGCATTTGGTTTTGTTTATGTTCATTACTTTAGATTTGTCTTTGCTGAATTACATCTGTTATACTATCACCCACACTTAGTGTCTTACGATTCTTCCACAGCTCTTCCAGGGCTTATTCATTTTAACACAACACCTTGTGAACAAATGGCAGTCAGCTTCTGTTCAACCAGGGCACAGAAGGTTCACAGAAATCTTGCACCTACCTGCAGTACTCCATGTGCACGTATCTTATAAAAGCCCTCAGTGTACTCTGATAGGGCTTAGAGAACTGTTGGAGACAACCCCACCAGCTTGGGGTGAGAGAGCAACAGAAAAAGGAAAAGCCTAAATTGACATAAATAGTTCTATTTCTCTCTAGTTTTCCATTTTTTCCCCCCAGGCAATTTGGCCTGATAGTGGGCAGTTGATTTTCCTCTTTCAGGTTAACACCCATGATCTGACTCCAGAAGGTGAATGGTTGAATCATTACAGGGAACTCTGAACTGCTTACTACACTCCACTAAATTCTGAATCTTGAAGAAATATATTCTGTAGTTCATCAAATTTATCTGCACAAGAGGCAGGCACAGGTTATGTACTGCCCAGTGCTTATTTTGGTCACTGCAGATGAAACATGTGTGTTCTCACTGTAGCACCAGCAAACTTTCCTGGCAGCATAGGATGCAGCTCAGACAGGGTAAACAGACATCATTCCTGAAGTGGCAGAGCTGACAGGGTGGCCATGTCCTCACTATGCTCATAAAGCTTAGTAGTATCTCAATTATTTGAATTCACAAGATGTTTCAGCCTCTTCAAAGCCAAGATAATAAATAAATTAGCCAGTGAGAGGGAGTGAGGGAGTCAAGCGATCCAACTAACCTAATGCTTGAAAGTGGGACTATGCCAGTTGAACAGAGCCTGTCAGCAATGACAGTGACCGTTTTGGGGTTACAGTGTGTTCATTACGACATTTTGGTAAAAAACATCCTTGCCGTTAGAGGGCACCAAATCACTTTAAAATCTGCCTCGCTCCCGGGAGTCTTGGATTCGTACCCAACCTGTGCAGAGCCTGAGCCTTGCATGCTCTAACCAGAGCTGAAATGATTTTGGTGTCATACTTGTTGAGTCTCAGTGTCCTCCACTTGATTGCTACCGTTGTGGCCCCAAATCCCACCAGTGTCACTGGTAAGTTTTCCTGTCATATCCAGAGTGGAAGATGCGCAGCCTCCTGCCTGCCATGGGGAACACAGGGAAAATCTTATTTACATACATTTCTCCCCCTGTCAGGCACATAGCCTTTGGGAATGGAAGCTACACTGTGCAAACAGCAGTAAAGTTGTGAGATTTGAAGGGCATGACAGGGAATGTTACCTATTAAAAGATAAATAGGCTGAAAAGCATGGGAGCGTGTGGAGTACAGCTGCTAGGACACTGCCTTACTGCTGTTATCTGGAGTTATTCTTCTCAGCTACTACTCACCTTTGCTGATACTTGTTTTACTTTGGTCACCTTACTCCTGGGTGCTTTCTTTCATTTCTATTGTTTTGATTACTTTATGCCTTCCAGTCTTTTCCTGAGCAAAAATCAGCTTCAGATAAGGGATAGGCTGCACAGAGAAGTCTCCCATGAAAACTTTTCCATCTGGACCATAGCTGAGAATCTTGGGCTAACATTCAGTCAAAGCCTTGACCTATGATTAGGGTTAGGACAGAGACAAAGCCTAGAGTTGAAGTTGGGATTGGGCTGCAGAGGAGCTGCCAAAGGATGCTCAGATTGCTAAGCGTCTTCTGACAAGTGATACACAGGCTCCTGTTAATATTTAATAGAAAAAAAATGTATGCTTCAGTCTGTAGGGAAAGTGGAACAAGGCCAAGCAATTAGTTAGACTGCTGGGAACCTGGAGTAGCTCTGCTAAAATTAAATGAGTTGCTGTGGCTGTGATTTACTCTATTTCACAGCCTTTTAATTCTGTTCAGTTTGGCAGGGTTATCCCAGATCTATACCAGGGTGAAATGTCCTTTGACTCTGCTCTGAAAGCAAAATCTGGTGCAGCTAAGCATAAGGAAAGTAGTATGTTTTATTATGGAACTGAGTTCTAAAACCTCTAAATTATGTCACTTGCCGAGAACATTCACTGTAAGTTCTTAAATATTTGAATAACAAAATAATTCTGAATTTCTGGCTGCCTGTGAGGATCAAAGTGTGATGTTGACATTAGTATTCTTTGAAGGGGGGAACTCATCACAGTGTTTGTGAGCTTTTTCCCTTGCTTTGCTTCTCATGGATATGTGAGATAAAGCAGTGCCAACTTCTTTAAAAATAGAGAAGAAGAAAAATAACCAGCACTTGCATGAGCATCTCTCCGAAAAACCTAAAGAACTTTGGTTAATCCAGCTGAATTCGTAGTGTTGAAAAATATCTCTTTAAGGAAGGACCAACTTTCCTCTTAAAGATGCAACCAACAACATGTAGAGGAGGCAAAACAAAAGTATGGAATACAATGGTGTTGGGAATGAGTTAAGTGTATCCAAGTGCAGGGAAATTTACATTTTACCTTTTAATAACAAGAATCCAAATGACAAGCTTTACCCTGAAGCATAACAAAGGATTTATGAAAAAATTTCCTTTCTTTTGTGTTTTAGTGAAAGTGAGATAATGAGATGGGATTTATATTTGCTAATTTTAGGTGTCTAAAAGACATATGTGTGCGGATGAGGTGTCCTCTGAAATTTGGTGGAGATCTAGTCAATAAAGTCAATTGCATTTAGGACGTGATTCACTGGACCAGATGTAAGAGTGTATTTTACTTTGAAAGCATACCCTAAATTACATCAAGTAACTCACCACTGACTAAAAGGTGCTTAGGCATTGAACATAAACATAGTTGCTTACACTGTAAACATCACATCCAGTCTGATGAATTCTGCTTTTAGCACCTCCGAAGCTGCTTATTTGGAAGAAATGCCAAGCCATCAACACTAGAAATGTTTTAAGTATTTCTTCTACATCAGTTTTACAATACTGTGTAAGTAATAGTGGCAAAAACACTGTCGAGCAAAATCATTACTGAGGACACTGTGACTGGAGGTTAGATGTTTCAAAAATGTAGCCTAAATTCATGTGCTTGGACAGCATTCAAGACAAAGACCCTGTCAAAGGAGAGGGTGCCACTTGCACGAGTCTGGTAAGCTCTGAGTCTCAGTAGTAGCTATAGATATAATGTTCTTTGTAATTTTTAAAAAAAAATAAAGAGAATTTCTGAACAAAGAGTTCAGGAATTGATAGAATTGGTAGACCCTGGCTTTGAGTCTAACATCTTCATTCTCTTCCCTAGACACTATTAAAAAAAAAAGAGTTTTCAGAAGAACTACAGCTAATTCAATTGCCATTTTCAAGGCCCAGAGTAGACACCTAACCATTTCCATGTGTTATATCATATACCCTTCAAGACTAAGACATGGGAGTTGAAGTGCTGGAATATTGAAAGTCACACATCATGTGAGAAATAGAGCACTGTGACTTCAAACTCTTAGTCTACTACATTACAATGCTATATCTAGCAAAAATAAAAACATGATGCTGGTTAACTCCTAATACCATTGCATGATGGAAAGGTAACCTGGCTGGGTGGTCCTTGTGCTCACAGAAAGGATTTTTTTCTAGGTAGAGCTTTTCTTTTTTTTTTTTCCAAAGGTAGACAAAACTCTGCAAGTTGTCACTTGCCTAACTTGTCAGGCAGGCTAAGTTCTCTGTTTTGCTGCTTTTTTAACCTTCTGCCTTTCCCAATACTTTTCTCTACTCACACAGCTGCTGGTAATGGACATAACAGTTGATTTCAGACAGGAAGATGATATCTTTCAATTAGCATCTTGAAGCATTCCTTCTGAAGAAAATAAGATAATCTCTTTTCCAGGTATCTCAGGTTTACTTATTCGTGGGAGCATGATGGGTGAGCTTTTTCTGATTGTGTGGATTCCATGTTGAGAAAAAAGTACACTAAAAATAAAAAAAATCAGAACTGTTCAATCATGTAATGTCTCATTCCACATCTTGTAAATCTCATAGGCTAGGGAAGAGGTATCTGTTGTTTTGTGCACATGCAGATGCAGATAAAATTTCCTTTGGCCAACTGGCATCCATGGGTTGGCTCACTTTAGGACTAAGATCTCAGAAAAAGGCCTCTGGAGTTTATTTCTACACAAATTACTCTGGTGATAAGATAGAACAAGGGCAAAGACGTGGAGGCCAGTTTAAGCAGTTGTTCTGAAAAAGTAGGCTCAAAACAAGTGTCTAAAATTTCAAACAGTATGGTGAGGTATATTGGGATCTGTTTTATAGGAATGCACAGTACCTGCAACTTTTATTGTTACCTATAAATTAATGTCTTGAGTTGTCAGACACTGTGTAAAAAAACCCAAAGTTGAAAATTTCCGTCTCACCAATTCACCATCTTAATCTTACATACCACTCCCTGCTTCAGAATGGTGTGTTGTGGCTTCAGACATCAATGGTTTTGAGCTGGGGTGATACTATGGTATCCTATAAAAATCCTATAAACTAGTGACTCCCAACTCAAGTCCCATTAGGATGAGGAATAGCATGACGAACTCAGTTTTTAGACCTGCTCCTAAGATCTTGGTTTGTGCTGGAGAGCCCCCAGAGTTAACATCATTTTTGAAAGGTGATTCTTCCTCTTCTGACCCCCAAGACACCTGCTTTTTCCTAATACACACTGTCTATATAGATGCTCTTGGTTATTCTTTTGATTCTCTGGAGAACATGTAAGGAGCTGAACATTTATGGTCCTCCTGCCGATAGCCTCAACAGAGGCCTGGCAGAGGACTACCTCCTTGTTATCCAGCAACTTTGAAATCACTTTGATCTAAAGATAAGGAAAAGTGAAAAGCAAATAAATATATTTCTTCGCCACATCCCACATAAACAAGATAAAAGTGATAAAGAAATTACAGCAATCAAAAAAATCAAGCCCTACTCCTCATCTCCAGTTATTAAAGCTTCCTTCATTTTGTCTCTTTTTATCCAGCTACCTCATCATGATTTTTGTGGCAGAGGGTAGGAAGAAATTTAAAACAGTGTTAAAATTGATTCTTTAGGGCGATGTACTCTTGCACTGTGCTTAGGTAAATTTGTTCAGATCACCTCCAACAGGCCATCAGTTTGTGCCAGGACCCACTGAGAGGCTGAACTGATGGGCGCTGGAAGTGGCCAGCCCCTCTGGGACATCCTGCAGGGAGGCTTCCTGGGAAAGGCACTCTGTTCTCCTGGCTTGCCCAGTGCCTACATATACATGCATATTCATGACTGGCTATTCTTTCAGGCAAAAGAGAAAATTTCTTTAGAAAATTGCAGCAGCAGAACAGGGCTGTGCTTTCAAGTATTTTGTCTTTCCCAAAAGAAAATAGCTGATGCCATGAAAAGTTTTGTGTAACTGTAAATGTGCTCAACTGTGCTGTAATGTTTCATGGAAGGGAATTTTCTTTCCCAGCCCAGCTGCTGAATAGTTTGTGCCTCCAGGCTCCATTGAGAAATAGGACCAGGCATCATGCTAATTTTTATCATTTTCCCCCCCATTTGCAATAATCTGGGACATGGAAATTCCCCTGTGTGACTGAGCATTCCTTCCTGCCTCTAGTCTGAAATTACATGTGCAGATACACGTACACACAAACATACACTTTTGTCTCTTCTTCAAGACATTTTTATGAAGAAGTGTTTTGGAGGAAAATCTCCACACCTAACTTCACACAGCAGTCTGATCAATGCTTTTTAAAGGGCATTGCAGTCAGCCTGGGACTACTGCTGACTCTAAGAAGGTAACACTATATAAATGAACACACACCTGTTTAAGTTTCCACTCTCTGCTTATATATATATGTAATATGGGGGTTTTTTTGTTTTGGTTTGTTGTGGGGTTTGTTTGTTTGTTTTGGTTGGTTGGTTTTGGTTGGTTTGGTGTTTTTTTTCTCCCAGCAGCAAAATGCTTCACTCAGTAAAAAGTGATCTGCTGATATGGAAGCTGGGAGATTTGGGATTTTCCTCTTTTGACCAAGACATCTCAGCAGATGAGGGGAACATTCTCAGAACTTGGGTTTGCCCTGAAATGTTTAGGTTATCTAGTCTGATGTTCAGCCATTGACAATGGAAACAAAACCTTCTTGTGTTACAAGCAAGTGTATAACTTTTGTAATAACCAATTAATTAGGTGCTTACCTGCAAATAAGTAATTTTCCCAAATTCAGCTGAATTGTATTCCTTGACCTGAGGATAAAACTAGAAAAGTTTCCAAGAGTCTCTTCAACAATGTTTCCAATGAATCCTTGATTATTTTAATCTTTTTCTGTAGGGATGATGTTCTTCTTCAAGACCAAGAATAACCCTCCCTCCTGTCTGTTCCCTTGCTTTTTGTGGTAATTGTACATGGTGGCCCTGAGTTCCTCATTGTCTCTGGATACAGAGGGACAGACAGGTCAATAAAAGACTTAAAAATTTTAGTAAATTTTTTTTGTTTCCATGTTCCTTTCATTCACGAGTAATGAGGCTGGGTGAATCAAAATATTTCTTTTAACCTTGCTTTATTTTTCCTCATTTGTCCTGTTGATCCAACTGTCCTGTAGAGTAGGGAGCTGTGGTACCACAGCCCAGGAATTTAATCTACTTCCTTGCTTTCTGCCATCACTCAACAGATCCTTACCACTGGAAAGGGCCACAGAAGTTTCTCCTTTCTTTTTGGTCTGTTTTGTGGAAAGCAATACTGTTTTGCCTGAATTCTGATTTTGAAATGGCAGCTACTGTGGGTGATTTCTTATCTGTCTCTCTGTGCTTGCTCCAGGAGCTGACCTCTCCATGCACTGAGAACACAGCTCACAGCTTCCCAAGGCCTCCAGAGGGCTGCTGCTCATTCCTTCACATGTGGCCTGTGGGGTCTGAGAAAGCTGCTTTGCAGGATTTTGCTTTAGACCATCAAGATCTCTTTTTTCCATTATTAGAATGACCTTGGAGCTCAAAGACACATGCCAGGGAAGACTAGTCTCCAATGAGGGGAAGGAATTTGTCATTGCCTAACTAGAGTGTCCTTTGCAAGCTGAGACTTATTACTGATGGTATGTTCTAAGTCTTTCACATTCTCATACTGATTTTCACACCTAAGAACAAGACAGAAGCAACTGTTTCTTATCCCCAAGATTTCCACCTACAGTAGGAGGGTGATTGTATATAGGAAGGCTTTAAAATGATCAGACACCTGCCAGATTGTCTTGATCCTGACTCTCTGTGTGAATTGGAGTTATATTTTTCTCCGTGTTCTAGCACTGATTGAGGCAGTTGTATTATAGAACCAACTGAAAAACACATTACAATGTTTTATAATACAAATGGGTCCTTTGCTAAGCCTACATCTCTTTCTCACTGCCATTGGGACTGTCTCTCTGACCTGAGTTGTGTGTGTCATTACAGCAGCAACAAGAGGCCAGTGGCTCTGTTGCCTACAGCTCCCTTTACACTGAGACCTAATAGGAACCAACCTAGTCCGCTCCTCTGCCTTGTAGTGAACACGTGATGCTGCTTGCAAAGGCTGAGGTGGGAATGAAGGACTCAGCCAGGATGGCCATGGCTGTGCCTAGGCTGTGCCCAGGGTGCATTGACAGAGTTGGCTCCAGGCTGAGGGGCTGGGAGAGCTTCTGCTTTCCTCCTCTTGTTACTCTGCTTGAGCTGACTTCTTTTGAAACAGTGTGTATGTGAGATGGACATAAACTCAGATTGTGCTGTGGAACAAGCTCAGATGACAGTGTCTTCATACCTTCAGTGCTGGTGCTGGTACCTTTTACTTCTGTTGATCCCATCTCTCACTACCAGATTTTTTTTTCTTCTTTTTTTTTCCCCCCTTTAATTCCTGTTTAATTATAAGGCTTTTAATTATGTGGTGCATTTATATGGCTATGTGTGTATCAGCAATGTTTATGGACTGGTAGGAGTGAACCTGCATAACGAAACAGCTGGTACTAAAGGTCCAAGGTCTATATTATTCACTTTTCAGTTATTCTATGCTGAACTAGCTCTACTCTAGTCTTGCAGAACTCTTTGTGGTACAGTACAATAGGGTATGATCCTGAAGCACACTTACCACTTTGTTTTTATTTGACAGGAATCTGTCTCATGGTCTGCAAGACAGATTAATGATGGAAACCAAAGCACCTAAGTGGAGATAATGTGAGATTTGCTTCAAAAGTGTATCCTTGATCCAAACCAAAGCCCTGATGTAGATACATCCTGAGTCATCCATTGGAAGAATTTGGAAGGGTGTCAGGCCATGGCTAATGCCCGGGATGAAGCACTGTCTCAAACAGCTTGCACTGCTGGAGAGAATGGACAGAATTTTTATGCCCAATGGTGGGCTCTGTGTAGCCACAAGGCATCCTCTGTATTCATAGCAATGAAGTCCCTGGCACCCAAAGAGGTTCCTCTACTTCCTTCTCCACTGAAAATGCAGTCCCTGTTTCAAAAGTTCTGCTAGCAAACTGCAGAAAATGCATGGTTACAAAAAGAAGCTCTGCTGGAGATGCACGTGTTGTATTTTCAACTAGGTAGGCAAATGTCTTGCAGTGTAAGGGTCTAATGCATGGTTGGACAATGTGATTTAATAAGAACTCAGAGTTTCACAGATGGAGACTGTTCTGAAACAGTAACTGACACATACAGCAGCTGCCCTCTGCTTTTCAGTAATTTTTTTCCACCATTTTAATGAATGTTTTATGTTGTCTTTTCTTGCTGCTCGATTGTCCCAGCTCCTGTTACTGAACACAAGGGCCGCCTTTCACAACCTGTATCACTCCACACTGACATAATACACTTATAATTCTGGAAATTCCAAGGCATATATACACTTCACGGTAACTCCCAGGCAACTAAGCCCTCTTGGAGTTAGTAATTTTACTGTATTTCATTCCACAAAGGAAACTCTACTCCCAAAGGAAGCAGTAAGCTCTGGCCACCTCTATAGCTGATAACAATCCAAGACTTTCATCACATTTTTTTGACCCATTCTTGGTTTTCAGGAATAACAACAGCTGCTGAAAGCAATACAATTTTTAGTTGTGCTTCTTTACCTTCCCCCTAGCAAGCATCCTTAGGAGAGGCTGGGAGATTAAATAGCCTTGGGGTAAATCAATCTCCAACAGCTGTTGCCTCCAGCATTCTTGACTGTCAGTGACTTCATTGAAAACGTATGAGTGATCTTTCAGCATGTTCACAAGTGGAGAAATGTGTCAACTGGGAAATATCCCTAGCCCCAATCCCATCTTCATGAATGTACATGGATGGTTGAATAGTTTCTCAAAATTCCCAGTGGTTCCATGACATTTCTTTCTTTATCTCCTTGGTTTTGTTTGTTAATCTTTCTTTAATGGAAAGATAGCTCTAAAAAGGATGAGCATGAATTATGTTTTGTCAGCCTGAATATTCCCTTTGAGGGCCGTTTGTTTGGATATGTAAATCAGTTTTCATAATGTAAAAGGCTAGGGCAGAACTGACTTGATGAGGACTGAAGTTAGGAATGTGGACTGAAAACCAAACAGAAAACTGCAGACCACCACAGGCAGTTCCTGCTTCTCATTAGCACAGGCAGCTTTTACTTTGATAGTTGCTCTGTAACACCGCCATTCCTGAGCACTTAAGGCACAGATGGCACTTGCCCCCTCTTTCCCTAAACATGACCTCCCAGCACTGTCAGCTGGCATCCTGTCTCTCCAACACCATGTTCAAGACCAAGGCCTATGGCTGTGGGAACACCTCCAGCCCATGGTCCAACCCTGCTTCCCTCATGCCGAGACAGCATCGGCACAGCTCTTCCCACCCTGGCAGTGGGGACAGGAGGGGTCATGGAGGCAATGTGCCATGTGGATGGGATGGGCTGTTTCTTTGCAAGGATGGAAGGTTTGCACAAGTTAGACTCCCAAATCTGCTCTGCAACAGTGATGTCTATGGAATCTAATCAATTTTTTTTTGCTGCTCTAAACAGTCTAATACCCTCACTAGTAACTCCATACTCTGTGTGTACCTGAAGCTGTCCCTGGTTCCATTTATACCTTGATCAAACTCTATCTTAAGTTTATTCCCATTTTTCATACTGAGGAGACTCCCTTGATAGCAGAAACTTGCTTCTGCTTTCTAACCAAATATATCTAGGCAGAGCTTGCATGCATTTGTTGGTATGATGAACATTATTTTTAAGCTTAAGTAGCTTTTGTCCATCCCTGATTTTTGGAGTGGCATTTGTGCATCCAAGATTTTTGGTGCATCTAAGATCACCCTTGCTTTTTCTTGTCACCTTGTGACAGCCTGCTATGGTAAGTTAGAGCTGTAGGCTGGGACTAAGTAGGACTTTTCAAAATGGTGAATTTCTGGCCCAATAAATAGTTTCTTTGAGCTTGAACTGCATCCCCAAGCTTCAATTTAAATTAATAATCTGAGAATTCATTCCTACTTTAAACTTCTGGTTTCTTCTGGATGGGAAATAGTGAAAACGCTCCTAGAGTAGCATAAACTGGGCATATTTTACTTCCTGAAGATTTTGAATAGACAGAAAGATTCTCTCTTGGTTATGGGTTTACTTCTTCCCTTCCTCAATTAGGGCAAAAGTAACGTTGTTTGAAATGTTCTATTAAGCACTTGATTTTACTAAAATGCGACTTTCAATGTATATTCCCATCTGAATTCAGGAGAAAGCAAAGAGTCTTTGGCTATGTCTCACTTATCAAGTCACATAACTTGCCATTGATATTCTGTGTCTGAAATCCTAATCTCGCATCCACCAGCAGTGAAACATTGATGAGCTTCAACAGAGTGAATATTTCATACATCAGGTTTAACAGATGTGAACACTGCAAGGTAATTATATCTCTCATAAAAATGACTGGTCTCTTTCACTAGAATCATAACTCAATTAAGGATTTGGAGAATTATTATCTCTTCTAAAGAGCTTTAAAAGCAGACCAGAGCATCATTTCTTCAATTTTGGAATCAAGGAGCTGCTGTGTCTGGTTTTGGGGGAACTGGGTCAACCAGTCTTTCCATAATGCTTGCCCAAATTAAATTTCCAGTTGTGCATAGTTTTGGTCACCTTGAAAGGTGATTCTGCTGGAATCACTGCGTTGTCACATCACACAGAAACCCAGTGCAGTCCTTGGCAGCTGTATGAAGAGTGCTGAAACAGTGAATCTGCACTGTCTTGGCTGAGGATTTACCAGGCACTCATGCTTATCGTGCTTCTCCTCGGGAGTGAGACTTTCATGCTGACCAGGATTCAGATTTGAGAGGTGGGGAATTTCTCTTGAAACCACCTTTATTTTCTGCTACAGTGTGATGGTGAGGTGAAAAAATGAAAAATTATCAATGGGATAGACCTGCACTGTATTAACTGTCCTTTACTAGAAGATTTGAGGTCTTCTGAAGCATTAATAAGGATCAGCTGTGCTAATTTATACTTCCAGTACACAAAACTGTCCAAGCATCTCCTATGCAATGCTTCAAAAGTACCCTGAGGGAGTAAAAATACCCTGAAGTGTAAACTTTTATGAATAGATATCTTATACTGTGGGACACAATAGTTATAATGACTAAATGATGGAGCAGAAGGAAAGGAAAATTCCGTGCATTGATATGTGAAACTTTGCAGCAAACAGTATTTATTATGCATAGGACTCTACGTGATTCCCCTGTAGCCAAACTGTCATCCTTGATGATAAGATACCTACTGCATGGTATCCCAATTATTGGGTAAAGTGAAGTAGGGAGCTGAATTGCCTGGCTTGAGGTCATGCAGCTGATCAGTGGATGTCAGAGTTATTTATAAGAAGCCCAAAGAACTACTCATTATGTTCCCACAGCACAAAGAGCTCCAAAGGGACTTATAGCTTACAAGTTTTACACTCTCTATTTTGTTAAGCCAAGAGCATGAAAATTTTGTCCTTGGGATATACATTTACTTTTCATTATTACAGTGAGAACAGGAAGAGACATTTACAAACTTCAGAAAATATGTGCAATGGCTTCTCACACCGGAGATTTTAATTTTTATATTTGACACCAATTAAAAGAAAAGGTGAAGTCTTTGTGGAAAAGAGATATCTTACCTCTGTGGTTCAAATGAACTGTCCGCAGTATATCAGCAAACAGTGCTCTTCTAAAGTACTTTCATGAATGTCAAGGTGACAATGTCTTTCACCCAATTAATCCCACAACTCCCATTTGACTGTGCTCCCACTCAAAAGACCTTAGGCCAGCAGGCCAGATTTCTTTTAGTAATTAGCCTTTAACCCTCCCTCTTTGCTTTTTCAATTGCCACCGACTTTGTGTCAGACGAAAGTTTTATGCTTCTTTTAAAGCCTATTTCACACTGCCTCTGGCTTGACCTTTGGAGTATATGCATTTATAAGGAAATTGTTTGAGAGAAATTTTAACCACTATTTAAGAAAGAAAGTGCTGGGACTTCCCTAGAAAAGTAACATAATGCCTGCCTGTATCTCTAGATGTGATTCTGTCCTCCTGCCTGCTTTAGATTTTGTTCTTTTCTTTATGAAGTATAGAAAACTGTAAATCTGCCAACAATCGTTGTAACCAGTCTGTGTATATTCCAAGCAAATAGGGGTTATTTTAAAAATTCAGAGATAGCATAGTGCTGTTCTCTAAGTTCAGCACTAACTACTCACTACTGTGCTCTAATTACTTGTGGAGAACATTCTTCTATACCAAACAGAACCAGAACAATTCAGCTATGTGTCCTGCACACTCCATCAATAACAGTTTCCTTCATTTAGCAATGGATAGCAGCAGAAGTGGATCTCTGGAGATGCCGTGCCTTTCTAAAGGCTGTGGCCAGCATCGTAATGAAGTCCCAGATGACCACCAGTTTCAATGGTGGATAAAAACCATTTAGGTCTCCTGGATCTAGGAGCAACTATTCAGGAATCAAAAAAGCACAGAATCATCAAGGTTGGAAAATACCTTTAAGATCATCTCATCCAACTGACAAATCATCACCACCATAATCACCCCTAAACCAATCCCAAGTGCCACATCCAGATGCCTCTTGAGCACTTCCAGAGATGGTGACTACACTGTCCTGGGCAACTTATTCCAATGTCAAACCAGTCTTTCAGTGAAATTTTCTTTTCTAATATCAAATCTGAACCTCCCCTGGTGCAAATTAAGGCCACTTCCTCTCATCCTGTTGCTTATTACCTGGGAGAAGAAATCAACCCCCACATTGTTATAACCTCCTTTCAGGTAGTTGTAGAGAGCAATAAGGTCTCTCGTGAGCCTCCTTTTCTCCAGCCTAAACACCCCCAGCTCCCTCAGCCACTCCTCATCAAACTTGTGCTGCAGACCCTTCACCAGCTTCATTGCCCTTCTTTGGACATTTTCCAGCACTTCAATGTCCTTTTTTGTAGTGAAGGGCCCAAAACTGAACACAGTACACAAGGAAGAGAATTAGTCTGGCATTTCAACCCCAAAGAAATACTTTTCGAAACAACTCCAGAATGAAAAACTAACTTTTCGATTTTTATTTCATTTGGTAGGGTCTTCTCCAGGTCTAGAAGCAGTTCTGAACGTTGCTGACTGAAGTTGATGAATCTAGAGATGGATGAATATTTCCTGAAAAACAACAGAGATTCCTGGGTATTCAGTTGAACTAAACTTATTTGAATGTGAGGAGTTGATTACAAAGTTAGGGTGATAATAATAATGGCCAGTCTTCGCGAACGAAGATTTTTGGGAAAGGTCTTTTACCTTTCCAGCCTGCGCAATGGATTTTTTAGGTGAGACACAGCCTGCGCTGAACTGAGCCCACCCTTTAATCCTAAGGTTCATCTGCCGGGGCCAAGCAAGCTTGGACAATGGCAGTGAGGTCCTCAGGACGTAGGTTTGTTTAGAGTGACCTTCTCATAGATGGATGGCCTCACAGGGCTAACGAGCTCCATCTGCCCAGGGGACTGGGGAATCGAACCTGGGTTGCAGCAGTGAGAGTCCTGCATGCTAACCACTAGGCCACCAGGGGTCCCCGTTATGGTGATATTCTTCTGCAATTGCCCTATACGTTTGTTCACCACACTCAGATGGTTTCTGAGACTCTCATACTCCTGTATTTTCTCTCTTCTAAATGAGAGACATAAGAGTCAAAATAAACACAAGTATGTAAGAATAGAAGAGGGCTTTATACTCATGGAGCTTCTATGGAATGCTCAAATAGGATTTTTTTTAAATCAATGAAAATTTCATCATGCCTGAATTCAGCCTCCACAGAAATTCCGACAAGTGATATGGGGACTCTTATAGGAAGGATCCTGGACCTCCTCATCTACTGCCAATGCCCTGTCCACAAGGGCTGACAGAATTCCTAAAGGCAACTATGCTTATTGATGACACTCCTGTAAGCACTCAAAAGCTGCTATCAGATCCTCCAAATGCATGCTATTTCCCAGGCTGAGCAAGTCTCTTTTCACAGGTCAAGCACTCCAGCTTGTAACCATCTTGATTGCTCCAAAAGGTCCTGAGTTCTGCTCATGGTGGTGACCTGGCTGCAGATCTACTCCCTGTAAAGTCACCTATTTTCCCCGTCCTGGTAGAATTGAATTGCCAGCTGTAGGTGACTGCATAGAGCTTTGGTTCCCCCCCACAGACAATCCGTAATCACAACTAGATATCAATTGCATTCTGACATGACAAAGATCCTGAAAAAACATAGCTGATCTCCAAAGGGGAGGCATAACTAAAGAAAAAGTCATGAACAAAGCAGCTGTTGCAACTGTGCATTTTTCCATGAAGTTTTTAGGTTGCACTCAAATTTTAGCTATTAGTAATTAAACAAATTGATTGGCACTTAGTTATTCTGCTCTGAATTACAGGTATGCTTACCTTAACAATATGTTAATAATAAAAATTAAAACCAGTTCTTGCTAACTACTCCTATCACTCACAGAAAGATTGAAAATTATCTACATAGCCCTGGAAATTATTTCACTCCCTGAAGCATTTGAAATGGAGTTGAGCAAAATCTACTCCATGTTATGTGAAGGAACTGCTAAAATTAAACTACCAAAAAATGGTGGTAAGCAAGAAGTAAATTAAGTTCTATAACTACAGATAAGTATCTATAGCATAAGTCTTTTTGATACCTTCAAAGTCTACTAATTTGCTTAGCTAGTGTGCCTGTTTTTAATGGCTCATGTTTCAAAGCAACAATAAAGCATATATTCCTGAGGTTTTAATGATTTTTTCTTTTAAGTCCTGTGAAAAATGTGCATAAGTAGCATTTCACTTGCTTGGAAGTAAATTTTCTGTCCTTGAGCTTCATTTGTCTTCATTAATATCATTTCAGACTTTTGCACGTTATCATTAGGTGCATTTTTTCCCTAAAAGTCAAGTTCTTCTGAGTTTGGTGTTGTACATCTGATAAAGTGTACAAAATGAACTTATCCTAGATAAATCTATTTTTACAAGCTTGGTGAACTTAATTCACCAACATACTCCAATTTCCAAATGTATATTCCTGAATATAAGAATGAAGATGAAGCGCTCATATTTTCAGAAAGCTCACTTCTTTTTTTTTATTTTTCTCTCTAAGAGCTGTATTTCTCCTCCTACTGTGGGACAGGTGAAGGAAGGAGAATAAATGAGGCAGTGCCTCAAATTGAAAATCTCTCCCGTAAATAAGTTTCTCTGTATTCTTTGTTTCACCAGTAATGGACTTTAGTGGAATTATTTACGAGGTGCCTAGTTCACCTCAATATAACCACAGACATTATTTAGACAGTGGCATAATTGTGAATAGCATTTTCAGGGAAGTAAAGGTCACTGTCTATAGCAAAGAGCTTCTCACCTAAATTAAGATGTGAAAAGGGAAGTTATCAGCCTTCAGCTGTTCCATAAGTGACTGGAAAAGTAAAGCCATATGTACAGACACTCTCACAACTCCTATCTCTGCTTTTAAAGGAAAAACTGGGAGACAGAAATGCATCTTGGAGAAGGAACAGCGCATGGCAAATTGAAGTGGAGCGGAGATGCTACGGCACAGGTATAGTGTGGTGAGGCAAAGGTAATTTAGCATGTTGACAACTGATAGACTTTGTGTGTGATTGCAGTATAGGTAAGCCTGAACTGGAGAGCCCTGGTGCTAGCTCAGGGAAAGCCAGATTTCCTCGCATATGGCTTGGGTGCTAGAAGTCCACACTAAAGCCCAGTTTGCCACAGCTCCACTGCTGTGAGTAAGCAAGCTGGTCTATTTGCTCAGAGCCTCTTACAAGCAGGGGTTCAGAAAGCACCATATGCAAACCTGTTTCTGTTTGGCTGGCACATCTTTCCAAAGACTATTCAGATCAACATCATCACTTCCAAGTTTATTTTCTTTCCTGAGTAATTGTTAATGCCTAGAATGTCTTAATGGTCCTTTATAGTAATTAACTTATGAATCAATACAATCAGGATCTTGATACCAAACTCTTTCCTGATTCACAAACAGCACAATCTCATTAAAGCCAATGAGTTTCCATGGGGAATCTATCAGGAGCCATTTTGGCCTTGAGTTCTCATATTAAGTAGAAAGCAGTGCCTAGAGCAATGCCTCTTGGCAGAGTCCAGCATTCCATCAAAGAGACAGACAATTAGCAAATGATTATTATTCACAAGCCATGAGAAGCTGCCAAAAATTCTTTTCTAATAGGATACAATGACCTTATTGGGGTAGATTTTTGCTGGACTGAGAGTTCCAGCAGTCAGGCTGATTGTACTGGGGACCATCTCCTGTTGACTTGTCAGAGACAAATCCTTCACAGAAGGATGACTGTGCCTTTACTCAGGGCAGCACAGGGCACACATAGGCTGGATGCTGTGACAGCAGGCATGGGAAGTTGCCCAGGAACCAAATACTCTTTTATCATGAGGCCTATAGGGTGGCTCCTTCTGTTCAAGCTGGTTCTGCTTATCCACTAATTAAAAGGCTTCGTATATAATGTAAAGTGCAGAATAGACCCTAGAGGAGACTTAGGCATTGGGGCAAAGTCATCTTGGCTTGGCAAAGTGATTAGTGCATAGTGAAGGAGCAGTCCAGAATAGTCTAGAAGTAGTGACTTCTGAACTGCAGAGCTTGTACCACGTGTTTGCCTATACATCTTCCAGAGAATACTCCACTGACAAAAAAAGCATGAATAATCCCTAAAAGGAAAGACTGGAACTCAGGACTCCTCTGCCAAGTGAGTGATCTCACAAGACTGTGAAGCCAGGCTTATTTCTGCTTCCTTTACCTCACCCAAGAGTCTTGAATTCTCTTCCACGCAGTGGGCCAGCTTCAACAGGAAGCATGAATAATATGTCACCTCCAAAATAACCGCTAGTGTGAAGGCTACAGGGATCCGTTTTCCTGAGAAAAATTATGCCATAAAAACTAGGGCGAGGAGCACTTCTCCTCTGGTGGTACTTAGTCTTGAAGCAGAGGTCAAGCTGCACAGGTACAATACATCCAAAGTCCTTCTGGACTGCAGGGCACCGTCAATGTGAGTTCATGTAGGAAAGCCAAGTCATGTACTCAGGTACTGGGACTTGAATCTCCACACTGGCCCTAGGCATGAGGTTTATGTAGCTACTCTGTTCTGCACTTGTGAGAGTTGGCATAAGGCCTCTTATTGTCGGTTGGCTCAACAATACAGAGACCCTGGAATATTTAGTTATATGTACATGTAATTTTGATGCTGGAGGTGAACAGGCTGAATAAACCACTGGAAGCTTTCTGCTGACTATCAAAAGAACATAAAAAGGGGTCAGCCAAGACCAGAGTGTTGGGTTTAGGTGGATAAAGCTCCCATCGATTATTGTGGAGGCTGAATTGATATAACGAGATGATTGGTAGGCAGCAGCCACAGTTCCATAGCAGCTACAGATTTGTGTTCAATCACAGATTCAAACTCTGGCAAGAACTGATAGCCTGCCATGGAGCACTTTAATTTTCTCTAGAGGAGTTCCCCAGAAGCACACTCCTGGCATTGTGTTCTCTAGCAGAAGAACTTGACCACTTTGTGGCAAGACAGCAGTGCAGTTACCTTTAGCAATGGACAGATCTCAAGCAACTATCAGAGAGCAGTTGGAGCTGGGTGGCCAGGAGGATAATGTGCAAGATATAAAGAGCTAATGGAGAAACCTGAATAACCTTAGGCAAATCAGGGCTAACACAAACACATAGGAGTGAAAGTCAGAAAATTTACATTTTTCTCCTCCCTGAAGCCACTCGAGCTTTCCCTGAAGTTAAATACAAAGTTTTTACTGTGTTTGGTATCTCAGTTGCTTTGAAGGGGCATCATGGCTGAATCCCACTTTTTTAAAGTCCCTTGGATAAATCAGAAGACAGCATGTTATGGTTTAACCCCAGTTGGCAGCTCAGCTCCACACGGTTGCCTGCTCACTTCCCCCCTCAGTGGGATGGAGTAGAGAATTGGAAAAGTGACAAAAATCATGGTTTGAGATAAAGAGAGTTTAAGAGATGAAGCAAAAGCAGCATACACAAAACAAGGAATCAATGCACGCCTTTCCATGGACAGGCAGGTGTTCAGCCACCCCCAGGAAAGCAGAGCTCCATCACGTACAACAGTATCTTGGGAAGACAAATCCTCTTTCTTCTTCTTCCCCAGCTTTATATGCTGACCATGATGCCATATGCTACAGGATTTCCCTTTGGTGTTTTGGGATCATCTGTCCTGTCCATGTCCCCTCCCAGGTCCTTGTTTCCCCCCAGCCTCCTTGCTGGTAGGGTGGGGTGGGGAGCAGAAAAGGCCTTGATTCTGTGTAAGCTCTGCTGAGTAACAACTAAAATATCCCTGTGTTATCAACGCTATTTCCAGCACAAATCCAAAACACAGCCCCATGCGAGGTACCATGGAGAAAATTAACTCTATCCCAGCCCAAAGCAACACACAGAGCCACTTTGAGGATGCTGAAAGCACATGACCAGAGTCCATTAACTTGAAGAATACAGCCTTGGCATGCAGGTATATTGCCTTCCCTCCTTGGGCTGGTAACTGAAAGCCAACCCAGCAAAAAGCAAGAGCACTGAAGAGAACAAAACATACTAGAGAAAATATTACTTCCTCACCTGGAAGTCTGCATCCAGCAGTAGAGAGACATGGCAAAAGATGGAGGTGGGGAGTGGCAGAGGTAGGTTTCAGAAGTTATCATAGGCATGCAAAGCAATCCACACGTGGGAACGGACAGACAAATTCACAAAGGATATCCAGCATCTTTCTATAGATTTGAAGGAGCACATACAGACACTTGGAGAAAGGAGGATGTCAGAATAACGTATATGCAAACATTATATGGAATAAAATAAAAATGGGAGCTAATTTTTAGCACTGCTATTAGTCAACAGTATGTAGACTTTCCGTGGAATGGAATGATTGAGTTTGCAACTGAGAAAAGAACATTTTCCTAAGTTATACTGAATGTTACAGGGGGAGTGTCAGCATCATGTGAAAGAACCAACTCTACTAAAATTAAAATAAGTGCATACATAAATAGACCTTTTCTTGGTCCTGTGTGCTTGAAATTATGCACTTGACTTCATGCTCAAGCATTTGCATTAGCTAGGGTTTTTAACATCCATGTTTGTATCAGGGATGTTGATACTTTTGGTCTGTGTTTGGCCCAGCCACCTGTGAGAGTGTATCTTTTCCCCGTCAAGTTATGAGAAAACAAGCACTGATAAAATGGGAACTTCACCCTTGAAGAGAGTTCTTGTATAAACTATATTTAATTGGTGTTCTACGATTGGCTAATCGCCTTTCAAGGTTACTTGAAGGAGAGATTGAGGAGGAGGAGGATGAAGTAAACCCATCAACTCAATTAAGAACCACCACCCCAGGTGCAGTACGCAGGTGCAGGGAAATCCACACTTGCACAGAAGAGATATTACTTGCATCACGGGGGGGTGGGACTGAAGGCCTCTGATTGGGCAGTGCTGGCCACACTTGCCCAGGTAGACATCAACAATTAATTGTATAAAAGCAGATAGCTGTTTTTTGGAGAGGAACAAGCTTCACATCAAGGACAACGTTGCCTTGTGTGGGGACGCCTGCCAATTTGTGAGCCTACCGACTCTCCGGGAATGCAGCTCCTGCTATGGGTAATTCTAGGCATTCTGGGTCAGTAAGATACTTTTATAAGAAACAGCTGGGTAATTAGGGAAGTCGTACTGAGGGCTTATTTTCCTCCTCCTTCCTTTCTTTTGGGTTTGTTCGCTTTGTTGGCCACCTCTTTGTAATAAATATCAGTTTTCGTTGAGCTTTCAATGGTGTCATGGTTTCAGTTTCATTATGCTCTGAACTCTCCTTATTACAATGTTCAAAAATACTAGTCCAAAATTATTTGGTAAGAGATGATTGTCAATTCTGTTAGAGAAGACAAGTGTTGTTATTGAAATATCAAACTGGCAAGTTACAGTTTAACGAGGGATTTATTCAGGGGCAGAATCAGCTACATCCGTGACTGTATTGCCTAACAACTATAGCACAGACTGTCAACACTGCACCCTGTTAGTAGCTTTCTATTAGCTCACCACCTCTAACTCAGTGGTCCATTACCAGCACAGCCTTTTTGCCTTCAAGGCTGGGGCAGATGGAGTCATCCCAAGCTGCACTTCAGCTGTCTGAGCTTCAGGGTATTCAAATATTAGGCAGAGAATGTGAGAACTTGAAGTTTACTCTTAGAAAGCACTACACAAATGTAAGGTATCAGCAAAAAGATGGAGACTGTCACAACACTGATTGGTGCCAGATCAGCTGTTTTTGGGCTGTGCAAGTACTGTCCCTCCAAGTGCTTCCAGGCACCAGGGGAACATAACAGGCGCAAGGATAAGCTTCCCTTTGGTACTCAGTGACCTTACCCAGCCATTCAAATGGATCTAAAATGTCTATATTCTGTTCTTTATACAAAGTGTTCATATCCTTCCTAATTACTGATCTATTCCCACAAGCATCTTAACTTCCTTTTCTTAATAACCTTATAGATCACAGCAAATAGACACTGAAACAATGGTTGCTACCACTTTGTGCTAGGTGCAGGATAAAAATAGAATAGGAGGGAAACCTTTCTCTGAAGACATCAAGATCTAAACAGATTGAAATAAATTGTGGAAGGGGAAACTCTGAGGAAGAGGATGAAGTGACCCGCCTATTTGCAAAATAATTTGGTGGCAGAGAAAGGAAAAGGATGTGCAAATTCCTACCCTTAGGTAACAAGTAGTTTATCATTTCACTTGCTTTGTTTCTGTTACTGATTCTGATGAACACACTTTCCCTTCTTTCCCCAGAACAAGTGCACCTACCCAACGTGCCAACAATTCCACAACATTTTCTGCCTGAGAGGAGGAGACTGACTCTTCCTTCTTCCCCCTCAGGTTGTGCTGTGCAGCTGTGATACCAGATCTTTAATCATAGTGACAAGCAGAGAGGCTCTATGCAAATGTAAGCAAATAGCATTTGACATTTATATGAAGATGATAAAGACAAACATTGGGAGCTGTTTTGAGGGTGGAGAATGTTTACACTATTAGTAGAAGAGAACATGGAAATTTAACCAAGCAATTCTCCCAAGTCTGAGCTGACATGAGTTCAAAGATGGAGTGACCTTGCTGGCTAAGTGGATGCTCCACAGGCTGTTAAATACATTAAAACTGAAGTGCAGCATCTGGCTTAATATCACTCTTTTCAGGATACACCTGCCTTTATCCTTCTTCCACCAGCCTTTCTAACAGATTCTTATGCATCATGTTAAACCTTGTACTGATATTTTTGTTTGTCTGTTCCCCCCATGTGAGTTTAAAGAGAGAGGCAGAAAAGAGTTATAGGTATCTACCTTTTGGGAACTTCAGAACATCTCTGGATTGATCTCAATTCTGTCAAAGGATTTTGCTGTCGACTTCAGCAGGGACTACCTTATCCTATTTATACAACACCTAACACAGCTGCAGACAAATATTAGAGGAAATATATGGGCGCTCCTGTAATACCATAGCAACAATAAAATAATATTATCTTTAACAGTACTAGCTATATGAATATGGATTCTCCAGCTACTCTTTTTCTGTGGATGCTGGTGGTTGCTGCATTTCTGTTTCTAACCTGAATTTGAGGCAGAGAAGTGGAATACAAAAGCAATGTTTGCACAAGTCATTTTGATGCGCCATGATTAAATTCCTCCTGTCACCAGATTAAGCCCCTTTCTGCTCCAATCTTTCTTTAGAGGTAGTTGCAATGTATATCCCTGCAGTTGTAATACTGACCTCCAACTGGAGGCACAAGGATAAGGCTCACACTAAGATTCTCTCAGTTTTAAAAGTGAATCCTGGAGGGCATTCTGAGTCTTGTGTGTACAAAAGTAAGTGTAAGATAACTCAGTTCAGTGCTTTATTACAGTTTGTAGCAATTGACTGGAATTTGCCCAGGTCATTTTACTTCTGCTGTCACAGATGAAAGAAGAATTCATTCATGAATCCTGTGTCATCTTCTTTATATGCAGAGATTCACCTGTTTTCCTCCAGCTTACTTTGTTAAACTATCTTCTTAGCATCTTATATATCATTTCCTTCAGAGATGGATGGATTACCTGTGAAATAATAGGATGTTGTCATTTATTGGATGTTTAGATCTTTGTTGTGTTGCAGGGTCCTTTATTGGAAAGCATTTGCATTTTCCCAGGGGATTGATTGACCCACCAAGTGGCTGGAAAAGTTTTCCTTTTTTTTTTTTTGGCAAAACTAATGAAGCAAACTATGGATGGATATTCATCTGAGGGACCCTGTAGATGTTCCTCACGTTCTCTTTAGAATAGTGGGAGCCTTGACAATTAGTTTTAATGAGACAGCCAGCTTTAAGGTATTAGATCTCATGAAGAAGAAGAATAAACAAAATACTGGATTGTGTTTGAAGAATATTGAATATATTGTTGGTCACACGGACAGCAGGATTGAGTGCACCCTCAGCAAGTTTGCTGATGACACCCAGCTGTGTGGTGTGGTCGATGCACTATAGGGAAGGGAGGCCATCCAGAGGAATCTGCACAGCCTGGAGATGTGGGCCTGTGCAAAAGTCATGAAGTTCAACAAGCCCAAGTGCAAGGTTCTGTACTTGAGTCAGGGCAATCCCAAGCACAAAAACAGGCCTGGTGAAGAAGCATGGCCAGCCGATGGAGGGAGGTGATTCTCTCCCTCTACTCTGCTCTTGTGACACCCCACCTGGAGTACTACATCCAGCCCTGGGGCCCCAAAAACAAGAAAGGGATGGAATTATTAGAACAAGTCCAGAGAAGGGACAGTAAGTTGCTCACAGGTCTAGAGCACCCCTCTTATGAAGACTGGATGAGACAGTTGGAGCTGTTCAGTCTGTAGAAAGGAAGGCTCTGGGGAGACCTTATGGAACTTTTCATACTTGGATTAATGCAAAATAGGCCTACAAGAAGGATGGAGACAGACTTTTCCCAAGGGTATGTAGTGACAGGACAAGGGAGAATAGCCATAAGCTGAAGTAGGGCAGGTTTAGATTATATATTAGGAAGAAATTCTTTACTGTGAGAGTGGTGAGGCACTGGAAGAGGTTGCACAAAGTTGTGGTCTCCCCATCCCTGGAGGTTTTCAAGCCCAGGCTGGATGGTGCTCTGAGCAACCTCGTCTAGTGGAAGGTTCCCTGCCCATGGCAAGGGGTTTGGATCTTTAAGGTCCCTTCCAACCCAAACCATTCTATCATTCTATGATTCTACAATATTCAATATGAGAAAAGGGCAGTAAACTTTTCAATTGGAACGTGTGTAAATTCAAGAAAAGTAACCATTATAACTATATGTAGTCCATTAAATGCATCTTTTTGCTGTGGCTGTGTGACTAAAGGATATTCTTTCAAGGTTACAGTTTAGAAATGCTTTTTTGGATCAATGACCCAGAAGAGCTTTGCAATGTCTCTAAAGTAGCTGTTACAATCTATTATAGTAGATAACTTAGGGAAACTTTAGTTCACAAATCATTGTCCCAATAAAATCAAACAACTCCTTTCCTAGTTGTCATAGTTATTGTATCAAGGCTCTACTTAATGTAGTTTTAGTTGCTGTGTCATTGATCCAATTGATTGGAATGACTTCTCTTGAGCTTTTAATTTACACAGGATCTTTGTGGAGGAGAGGTATTCAGCCTGAGCACTGAAATAAAGAGTAAAGAGTAATTCTAGTTAGTCAGGAAAGTGATTTATTTGGGGTTTCTTACATCTGATTTCAGTGACTCTGAGATCACATGTATGGGTTAAAAACAGTTACAGCTTCACTGAAGGTAGAAGCACTTATGGTTGCTGTACTAATATAAATAAGGTCAGGAGAAAGTATTGAGTCTTATGTGCTAAAAGGATTCTATTAACTGTGGCTTTCCTCACAGGGATCCATACATCAGATACAGATCCTAATTGTTCTGCTCTGCTCTGATGGACCAGAGCAGCTGCGAAGGAAGCTTATCCAATTCCCTAAAGCAGGAAGGGAACTTCCAGTGATGTTGGATTTAACTTGCACTGTCAACTAACTTCTGTAAGAAAGGAGATGAACTAGGAGGAGGAAAAGTGACCTATGGCTGTTTGGCCTGTGTATCTCTCAGGTTCATCTTGGGTGTGGGTTGTGGCTGGAGTGGCAGCAGGATGTAGTAAGCCATTTATAACAAACTTGTCCTGCACTGTGTTATTTTAGGCATTCTAACTGTGGATTAGTCAGTGAAATCAAAATCCTTAGTGCCTTTGGGGTGCTCTGGATTTCATTTACTTACTGTCGTCATCACTTCAGAAGCAGGTGAAAGCTCTAGGAAAGATCTCACAAATGATTTTATTTCCATCAGTCCACAGCTGAAGAAAAATCTTAGATGTATATAGGTACAATTAGTTCCTTGTATTACTGCTAACAGGACCAATTATTTGAACACTTAAAAAGCTGGATGTGGGGAAGTGGGTATACCCTGCCTTGGATTAAGGAATGAACCATACACACTCTTCAGAATCTTATGATATGACTCATCTCACTTGATTTAAAGCATCTGCAAGTTCAACGCATAGTGTTTTTGTCATCTAGACTCCTTGCAGGCCTTGGGAGATAGGTAGCTATAGCTGGTAACAAGAATCTCTCTCTGGAGGTGTCTGTTTTCTCTGCACTGATGACAGAGATAGATATCTGGCTTTTAGCCTTCAATCAAAATTGAAGGATAGATTTTTGTAATTCAAACTAAAGAGATGCTCCTACAAGCAGATAGAAACATACTACATTTAAAATAATTTGCTTCTCATTCTCTGGTGCAAGAGAATGTGTAGAGGCAAAAGAAATGTGTTTTAGCACAAGGCTATAAAAACTTCATGCAAATTCCAAATAACTTTCAAAAATAAGCAAGCCAGAATATTGGAAAATCCTAAATTCTTTTGTTTGTTTATTTTTAGATTTTGAGTTTAGTGCTTCAATTGGCTAAATTCTCTGCAAGAATTTGAGAGGACAGACCTAAGTTAAGCAGGATTCAAAAATTGCTTAGACTTAACTTTTGGTCTGTAAAACTTATTAATGACTTAGAAAATCTTTCTTCTCAATAGTAGTAGAATGTTATAAAAGCAAAAGCTGTTATAAAGGTATATCCTCTAAGGATGGCCAAGTGCTTACAGGGGTAAATTTGTTGCAGGCAGCAAAGAAATGTGAAATTAAATCAACTGCATGCATTAATTACTTGGCTAAGTCCATGGATGTCCTGAGAACAGTGAGAAAGGATAGTGGGAAATAGATAACATATTCTTCTTTCATATAATTAATAATCTGTGGAGTAAAGTAAGAGAAACTTATGAAGAACATTTTCTTCGTAAACATTTTCTTCATAAAGTCTTTCTAGCATTTACAAAAACAATGAGGAGGTGACACAGGACACACGGTATCCATTGAGACCCCTACTCCTCATAGTGTACCAAGTATAAGGATAAGAGGATTATGGAATAGCTTGAACAATGAGCTTGTCCCTGAAATACATCAGCCATTACTCTTTGACGATCAGAAACTTGTACTCGGTAGACATTTTTTTTGCTCTAGAATGTTCCCTATTTTGGTTCTCATGCCTATGTGATACCATGATAACAGGAAGAATAGGGCTCAAAAAATATGGTTCTGAAATCCCCCAAGACATAATACTTCATTACGTACTTTTCCTGGAGGCAAAAAAAGAAGTAGAAAAAATCCTGGGAGGTTGATTTGGCTGCCTTTCTGAAGGCAAGTCAGCTGTCAGACTTTTATTGTTGCTCAACTGATATTTCAGCGAATATTTTATTTATTGTAAATATATGAAGTGGATGAAGGCAATGACTCGAACTAGATTGGGTCAGAAAAAGAAAAAGACAGTCTTGTCATTCTGATAGCTCTGAAACAGTTCACATAACCTAGTTATTAGCAGTATTTTTTTGATTATGCATATTTAAATAATTTTTCCTTCATTAGGGAAATACAAGGGACAATAGAACCAGGAAAACAATGGACACAATGAACACGTACATGGAAGAATGTTATGAGAAAGGAAAACCACACAGTTCTGGAAAGACAATTGTTGATCATTTTCCTTCGCAGGTTTTGGAGGGCCAGCAAAGAAAAGCATTGAAGTTTTACACTAGTGAAGGCCAGAATTTCCTTAGTCCTTTAGTCCTGGTAGCTTGACGTTCAACTTGACCTTCATGTTTACTCCATGGCTTTATTTGAACAGTAAAATCATAAAAGATAAAGTCTAAACCTTTTGTGGCAGAGACTGACTTTGTTTATAAAGCAACTATCAAATTAGAAATTATTGCAACAATAATAGTAGTATAGCATGTGCCAATTTGCTTTCCCAAAATCATGGCATTTTCAGAAGTTCTAGACAAGTTAAAAAACAAATCATAGCAAATATTTGAATTCAGATTTTGACACTTTATGGTTTACTTTAATCATATTTTCTAGCTGTTTTTGCTAATTTTAAGAACAATAAATTAAGTTTCTTTCATTTGGTTTTATGAATGATGACTATGGTTCTTACTGCGTTCACAAAACTACAGGATCTATGGTATTAAGTAAAATGACAATTTATCATCATGAAACAGCAAATACTGGTAATTATGTGTTGGGAAAGCAGAAGATGACAACTCCTCATCTTCAAATTACTGTATATATAAATGTACATTGCAAAGAGGAAGTGTTAACTGCTTCTAAATACCGAGATGAGTTCAATGCTGTGATTTTGTGTCAGCCTTAAAGGCAAGATCCACTCACTACTGTATATAACATTTAATCAAATACAAACGGTTTCATACTATTCCTTCTTCCTAGTTCTCTGTCTCTTCCCTTTATGCCTTGGGGATACTTCCCTCCTCTGCAAGAATATTAAAGTAAATATATATTCTCAGATTTCAGAAAGCAGTAATTACAGAATAGAGAGATCAAATTTCCACAGCTTGTAATTTTCATTACTTCAACCCTTGCTCAGTGATTTGAACAGACAAGCTCCAAAAAACAGCTGAAGACTAGTGTGGAGGACTAATTTTACCATGAGAAGAGGAGGGGGGATTAAGTGGGGTGTAAAGGCCTTGTGAACAGATTCAGATGCACAGAAGAGATGGGGAGAGGCGTAGGGAGGGATACAGCAGAGGGGGGTGATTTTTGTCATAAACCCAGAGAATTAACTTCTCTTTTGATCACCAGACCCATCAGCACCCCAGTTAAACTGGTTGTAGGAGAAAAAATTGATGGTGAAACACTCCACTCCCTTTGCCCTTTTGAGGTGGTGTAGGGTGTCCTCTTCTCCTATTCCCAAATGTGACATTGTTATTTCTCAGACAGAAAACTCATAGAACTGGGATCAGCAGATTTTTAGATACATGCATTTGAAAATGAGCAGAAATTAAAAGACAACCATCACCCATCTGTAGGCTGCTGACATCCCACAGCTGTCACTCTTCCTTTTGAATTCAGCAGTGCTAGAGATTTCCATATCTTTCTGTGGGGTCATCCCCAAGGATCTGATGGGACTCAAGCTCTTGGTTTCTTCATTCCCATTGACACTGTCTGTGAAGAGAAGAGATCCCACCAGATCTCTGCTTGCTTCAAGGTGTTCCCTACTTTCTCTCTGAAAGTGGGAGAAGAGTGCACATAAGAGAATTGCTGTAGGAGGATGAGTCTAATTCTGAACATGGTCCTCCTGTGGCTTCAATCTTTTGCACTCTTTTGAAGGTCTGAAAGGACAATGGGCCACACTGCATTTAAATTCCCAGAGACATTGTGGAGCAAAGTAGAACTTTTCAGGATCCTCATCAAAATAAGGACAAAGTATAATTCCGCCTAGCTGAAAACTCCACTGTAAATTTGTATTGCATTTTGAAGTGTCTGGGAGTCCTCAGTCCTAGATCCCAAAGCCCCTCATCAGCAGGTACCGGCAAGCAAAGGAAAACATAGAATAAAAAGACCATCCTGGACCATCAAAGTAAAGGACTCAATTAGTCCTTTACTTCAGAGAAACCCAGTATTTGCACAACTCTGTCCTTCAGAGGTAGCTGTCAGTACCCTCCTGATGAAGAGTTTGAAAAATAAGGCACAATTTCCTGCAGTGGGGGAGATTTCTCCCTTGAAGGTCTTCAAGATACCCACAAATTCCATTCCATGAAACACCAGTGGGCCCCATATCACAACTGATGGCCTCCAAAGTCCTTGTCCCATCTTCCCTCTTACTCCCTGTGGTGGAGGCTTCCTCTCCTTCATGTTGTGTTGGGTATGGTACCTAGTGGGGTGTCTGATCTGGCTAAGGCATGCTGTTTCCTCCCCGATCTACACACACACACACACACACACACACACGCATGCACACAGATATGCAGGATGGAATTTGCCAGCATATCAGCCGGGGTTTGTAACTATGATTTGTCACTCTCCAGGTTTAGTCCTGTTCTGAAAAACAGTTCAGAGTTCACAGAGAGAAAAAAACCCCCAACTTTGCTTTATTCCTTAGTAATAGAAAATCCCTGACCTCAGTTGCCCACACTTTGCATTTCGTTTAAGATCTTGGCTAATCAATAATAAATGTTCACAAGTGTATGAAATGCTACAGGTAAAGTTGACATGCAGGATTGTCAGGCCTCTTGAGTGGACATGAAGATCCATTTGACTATTGCCTCACTTACCTTTCTGGGATAATATGAAGTGTCAACTTGCCTGCAAGTGTAAGATGTGTTCTACTGGACAGGAAGTTGGATCGTGAAGTTATAGATAGCTCAAGGTACGGAGCTGTTACTGGACATCTGACACTTGGAAGATCCTTGTGCTTAAGAGCCCTGTTCTAGGACACTATCCTGTACCTCGTTGCAAGCTCCCCCGTAAGCCAATGTAGCAGACACTGTGTATCTCAGGATGCACTTTGGTTCCTGCCTTGATATATCTTACTGTCTTTGCAGTCAAGCTGGCATCTCTTGCAGTGCAATTACCTGGTGACCTGGATTCAGGAAGAAACCTATTTTAAATTTAAACAGACTGACAGACCTTAGGGTCAAATCAACAGGGAAGCAGAAGGGTTTGGATTGAGCGGTGGAGGGCAGGATGAGGCAGAGGTAACTGAGTTGAAATCACCAGTTCTACTGCACTAGCGGGCTCATCCTGCATACTGACCTCCACTCTATAAGAAAGATGGGGACAAAGTTTTTAGTAGGGCCTGTTGCAATAGGACAAGGACCAATGATTTTAAACTGAAGGAGGGACAATTCAGATTAGCTATAAGGAAGATGATTTTACGGTGAGGTGGCAGAACACCGGCACAGGTTGCCCTGAGAGAGGTAGGTGCCCCACCCCTGTAAACATTCAAGGTCAGATAGGACAGGGCTCTGAGCAACCTGATCTAGTGAATGTCCCTCTGCACATGGCCGGAGGAGTGGCGTAGATGATCTTTAAAGGTCCCTTCTAACTCAAGACATTCTATGATTTTGTATGAGAGATATAAATAGGGGGGAATGCTCAGGGATGACCATGTTCTAGGCTGTGATTTCTTCAGTATTTTATTTAAATACATCAGCTTGCCTTGGGTGTCACCCCTACAGCTGCAAAACTCTCACTGATTTGGGAGGATCAGCAGCTTCAAAAAGGAGAGGTGGAGTTGGGCACTACCATGGCATCACTTAAAAGATCTTTTAAAATCCTTAAAAATCTTTAAAAATCAACTCTTTGTCCATCAGAGGGGGAGGAGGAAAAAGAAACGGAAAAGGGACCTAAGCAGGGAAGCAGTGTTCTCCTTTCCCTTCTGTGAAGAAGCCCTTTGCTGGAGGTCAGCTGGGCGGAAGGTTAACTGGAAGAAGACCCATAAACTGGGGGGCACCGCGCCCCAACGCCGCCTGCCCGGGATGCTGCGGGCGGCAGAGAGGGCGGGCGGGGCGCATCCCCCGCATCCTCCACAGGCGGATCCGCTCCTCCCTCTGTCCCAGAGCATCCTCTGGCCCCCGAGCGGAGCAGCGGGGGTTGGCAGTGGGGTCCCCAGGGGGCGCGGGGTGGCGGGACCCCCGTGCCCGGTCCGGCGCTGCCGCTGGATGGCAGCATGTCCCCGCCAGGCACAGCCGGGACCGCCGCCCTGCCTGCAGCCGGGAGGAGGGGAGCGAATGGAGGAGGCATAAGTTAGTGTTTTCCTTTGCCAAAGCCCTCCTTAAAAGCAGAATGAAAAGATAATTGCTCTAGATATATATATATTTTTTTTTTTAAGTATTCGGTGTTAAATGTCATGAAACGACAGAGCCAACACAGGTCTTTCGACGTTGCATCCCCAAATCACCAGCGTCAGTCTCTTGTGGCCACCTCCCCATCACTCGCAGCTCCTGATCTGGGGCTGGATGGGTGGATCCTGACACACTGGCCCCTCTGGCACGAGAAAATACGGCTTTTCTTCCAAATTGTACTGTGAGGTCTTTTCTAATCTAAATAACGCCATGGTTCTATAGAGTGGAGAGCCAGGGCTTCTCCTAAAGAAACATGCCCTGCTTGTAGAAACCCAGCAGGCCTGAGTCTGCTTCTTGTGCTTGGGGCAAGAGAGAAGAAAGAAGACAGACAGGCCTTTCTATAACCTTTCCTCTTCCCCTCGCTCCTAGGCAGCCTGGGGCTGTCCAGATCTTTGAGCAGCCACGAGAAGAGATTAGCCAGAGCACTCTGGGCTGCAGCTGCAGCTTCCTCCACCTCCAGCCTGCCTCTAGGTTTTCCCAGTCAGAGTGGGGCAAAACTACCCAACATCAGCTCTGTCCTGGGTCACTGTATGCCCTGCAACAGGAGCACTGTGCTAGGCTGGACCTACACTGGGACATATTTACTACACCTCATCCCCGTCTCCTAGCTGTCACTGGCTCGTTTTGCTCACCAGTGACCACAACTCAACCTGTCATCCCAGACCGAATAACCTGTTTTGCTGCAGGGAGAGAGCAGCAGCCAGCAGAACTCGGACATATTTGTCCTGACCCTACCTTTTAGACAGGCATTGAGAGGGTCATCATGTTCTTCCTCACCCATGCCCTTGCCACAGCCATCTTCTTATGAGCTGTTTCTGTCCCCTCAGTGAGGTCACCTTTCTGCCAAAGCTGCAGAAAGGGGCTTTAATGCAGTTTGAAAGTCAATCCAAATTATCCTGTAATTACCATTTGTGCTTATAACAACATGAAGGAATGCACTTCCTTGCCCCTGGGCAGTAGTCCAGCCTGCCCTTGCTTCCTCATCTGCTCCCACTCTCCAGTCTATCAGAAGTGGCTGCCAAGAGCAGGATCACACAGGAGCCATCCTGAATTTTCCCCCTGTACTCTGAGAGCTGGGGGGATGTATCTTACAGCAGCTGCTTATATTCAAGGACATTAAACTTAATTAACTGCAGTCTCAGAGGGCAGAATCTGGAGCAATGGACCACCCTATTCTGTGCTATGTGGATACCTCTACATGGTCAAATCATCTGATCTATATAGTTCCCTTTTCACTTCTTGCACAGACAGATGACCTATGACAGTGCTGAATGAGGAAATGGCTACATGAATTCCTATGTCTTGCATCATTCGGGTCAAATCTGATGGCCAGAGACATCCCTCTGGCCTTAAATTGGCACAGTGCTTTGGGATGTGAGGCTCAGTTAAGAATTCTGAGGACCTTGCACACCTTAGCATTGCTCATAAGGTTTGTGTCTACTCTTAAGAGAGCTGGACTTGACAAAATTGGCCACATATTGACCTGAATGAAATGGGATAGTAACAGCACAGATGGAAAAGGCTGTCATGCAAATTGTCATCTCCAGCAACCAAATGCAGACCTCATCTTTGACGCAGAAGACAGTGCTATCAGCTGTCAAATCACAGAGGAATACTCACTGAAGAATGAATGACTAATCAGAGTGGGAAAAAATAAATAAATCTCTGCAGCACGTGCACTTGTGGACCAGGGTAACAATGTCAAGATGGAGCAGATCAGATAGTCCACAAACAGGACTGACCAGGTCCAGAAGAAGGAGAGAGGCAGTGGAAAACAGGGACTGTGCTGTAAATGCAGGAGGCACAGCCAGAGGTGTCAGGAGGTAGCAGTATCTGGAGGAGGAGGATTTGGCTGTGTGAATCTCACTCTTGGCACATGAATGTTGGCAGGTCTTGCAGGGGAGATGAATGCTGCCTGTATATGACATGTCTGAGGACAGTGCTTGGCTCTAGTAAAAATCTTCCGGGATGTGGTTCAAAAGCTCTTCTCCTGTAAAAACGCAAAAGCACTCAAAAATGCTTCATCTGGGTGTTCTAAAGCTTCTTTTGCCCCCAAAATGCCAGAAGTAGCCTCAAGGAATAGTGAAAACTGAAAGGAAATGTTGCAGCTTTTTGAAAAATACCAGCCCAGCTACAGTTTGGAGTGGCAGCTAAAATCTTACTTCTGTACACACCCGGCAGTGTAAGGTCCCTGCGTGTTTATTATATAAACCAGCTCTAAAATCATGGAAGAGTGAACAAATGAACAGAGGGAGAATGTTAGACTCCAGGACTGCAAGCTCCAACACGTTCCCAGCCCAGTGAGACAGCTTGCTGAACAAGGGATATTCAAAGTTTCAGTCTTCTCAGCACCCTCCTTGTAGTTTTTTCAAATGAAAGGCTTGTCATGATTTTTAAGCCGTGAGATATTTGCTATTTGTGGAGGCTCCCTCTCCCTCTTGCCTGACCCAGCACAGCTGTATCAAGTGACAGGCTCAGCATTAGGAGTACCCTTTCTATTCTGTGGTTCTACCCACTTAAGACAGTTGAGTTGGTTGCATTAAAAGTAGCTCTCCATGACAGCTGTAATAGGTAACTTTTGATATCTGTGCCCCCATGTTTCCTTGCCATCAAAATTTCTAAAGTTTTGCCTAAAAGAACCTACTAAAGTCTCCCATCTTTGGCATCGCATTCTTAGGGAGTGAGTTACTGGAAATCAGAGCTGGGAGTTGCCTCAAGCCTGTGCTATAACAGCACGAAAATCAAGAAGCATTTAAAGAAAGAGTCTGGGAGGACAGAGAATGGCTCTGGGTGTTTCTGTATGACTGCTAATATCAACGATCAATTACTGACTTGAACTATTGTACTGTACTGTTTTAATTTGAGCACATTAGAGAGATTGCTCATAGTGACATTGTCTTTAATTCCCGCCACACTCAGCAATGCCCAAGTTCAACATCCCAGAGGAGCAAGACTCACAAGAATGTGTGGCCACTTCTTCACTATGGGCACTGTTTTAGATTTTTGAGTGAGACTCTTTACTCATTTAAGTGAGAATCAACCACTCTCTGAAGCCTGTAAATTTTGTTTATCACTTCTCATTGCTTATCTCTTGAAAGAAAAATGCATTTCCATATGTACAGAGCAGATTTCAGGTGACTTCCTAGGTCAAACTTGAGTCGTGTAGAGTTTTAGATGCTCCCAGGTGGATAACAACTGAATAGAGGGTGTGTACTATTATCTGTTAGGTGGGTCCTAGGTGGAATCCAAGCACATGCATCCTTAAGCGGTTGTAAGCCAGAGCTATTTGCCATTCCAGAGGTCAAATGCTTGAGCATTGCAGAATGCAAGTGACAAGGATGAGAGCAAGTGCCGAGTAGTGATTCTTATATTCCTATATTCCTCTTCCGTTATTTTTGTTTTCTGTGTATCTGTATCCTTTATGATAGTTTGGAAGAGGAAGATTTTTTGGTGTTTCCACTGGTGTCAGCTGCACAAGGGGATAAATGGTGATTTAGAAAGGAAGCCAGGCAAAAATCCAGCCTAGCTTTTTTTTTTTGTCCTATTTGGAGAAGAAACAAAAAACAAATTAGTGGCGTCAAAAATAACTACATCCTCTTGGAACCTCAGCACAGTGTACTGAGTCAAATTCCCTCAGGTGTAATACATTAAAGTACGTACTGATTTGCTTATCAAAACAAAGAATGAGTATGCACATGCCAGGGGTGGGGTGCTGAGTGGTGAAGGTGTCTTGCTGTGGAATGGAAACTCTAAGTTTGAGTCTTGTAGCAGACTCATGCCAAAGGACACTTTCTTCCTCTCTCCAGCTGTTCCTGATCTTGCAGGATAGAAAAGTTCAAACAAGCCAGATGCTGTGCTAGTCACATAGTTCCCCTGACTCCTCTTGATGTACATTAATATTTCTAACCTGCACTGTATATAGACTTGAGACCTTTGTCATAGAGGCTGACCTAACATGAATAAAACAGCCTTGAACTGCCCAGACCTGTCATCTCCTTCTTTCCTGTAGTGTGAAACCAGTCCTGCTTGTGCCTGGCACACGCTGATCTCCAGCCCTTACTCTTCCTTGACACAGACTTGTTTTATAGTCACATACCTCCTCTTTTTTAATTTCCTCTGCTTCTGCTCCTTTGTCTGGTCCTGGTGAAAGACAGAGCAAGCACAGAGTTGTGAGCAGCGATCTGGGGAGAAATCAATGGGAGAGAAACCTGTGCTCCCTAACCCCTGCTGGATTTTCATATGTATGTCACTTGCGACACGGGCCATTAAATTCACTATCATGTGTGGGACAAGACTGTTCAAATTACACTTTTCCATGCAATAGAATTTTACAGAATGAAATGCTGCTCCTCTATGCAATGATTCCTGGGCCTTTGCTATTCACCATATACTACAGACCTGTCTCATATTTTGTTCTGATAACAGATAATCAGTTAAACAACATTTAAACAGTTGTTGTTATAATGTCTCCACTTTCTACTTCACTACTGACCCAGCTGGGTAATTGCAACACTACTGAGTCTCTTTCAGGTTTGGCAATAGGTGTCATGTGCTTGAGTGATGAGTAGCTCCAGCTCTTGTGTTTCATTTTATTTATTTAACCTGAACTCATGTGAATTCAATAACATCTAATCTACTGAGCACTGAATGAATCATGCAGAACAGCCTGTAAAAATCCTGGATATAGCTTCAGAGTATGCAAGCCATTTTCCTGGAAGAAGTTGCATAGAATTTCATTAGCTGCATGAATCTGGTAGGAAGCTCTTCATGTGTGATGTATTGTTTCTCTGGGATTTTTACTGTGTTGTGAAAGTCTGCTGATGCAACGCTCATCCTTTAATTTGAAGAATAAAAAGGAAGTTATTTTTATCCTGAATAGTTTTATTTGGAAAATATTATCATCAACTTATTACTCTTGTATAACATCTTCGGCTGATTTTCTGTTGCTAAATGCTTCTGTGAATATAGTCTTACATCAGGGCTTATATATTCAGCCTTTGCAGGATGAGTTACAGATGACCTTAGAGGATCCTTTAGAGGAGAGAGGTGGCTTGTGGAAAAATATCTCCTCCTCCCCAACATGAGTTTATCTTAATAGGGACCACTGAGAACTCAGAGCTAGAAAACTAACCAGATTAATAAAAAGTTTTCTATGGCTCAGGGCAGAACACAGCAGGTTGGACAGTGGTCCATTTCCTGCATTGTGCTGTAGATGTTCAAAAATTACCACCCACAGCAAAATTAATTTGTTTGTTTCTCCTGATGATTCAAGTTTCAGGGTTGTTCTTTCTTTTAATTGCTCTATAGCTCTGATTTTTAATCTATTTATTTATTTATTTATGTGTAAAATCATTCATCAGAGATACCTCTTCTTCTTTAAAAGATAAGAAGATAACCGAAGGTCTTCGATGCCTGCTTGTCAAGCCTTTGCTTGGAAAGCCTCTCTTGATTTCAACACTACCTGATGGTCAAAGACCAAGTAGTCAATGCTGTTTTTTCATCTCCATCAAGATTACATCAATCAAAGTTGCAGAAAAGCATAAGTAACCTTTCAAATGGGAACACCAAAACAACTGTCCTTTCCCCTTCTCTCCCTCCCAGGCATTTGCAACAAGTCCAAGCTGCCTGTTAGCAAAGAAGGATTTTTAAGAACCAGTGTAGGGTGGCAATGTTTGTGTTAGGTCATGGTATGGATCCTCTTTTCTGGTTTGCTTCAGATGTTTGAACCTACAGAAACTCGGGCTGAAACAGTATCCAGGACTATGTTGTTATTTTTGGGAAGGATTGTGCCAGAAATCTTTTCTCCCAGTGAGACCCAGCAGCATCCAAGACAGCTATTTTAAAATCCATCCTTCTGACTTACTCAATAGCAAGTGCCAGACTGCATGTATTTCTATTAATATTTTCCCAAAGAAACTGCTGAAAGATGGCTGTAGATTTCACAGACCAGGTACTCTGCCAGGTATGTAGATGGACTGCAAGGCAGGGACTGGGGAAGCAAAGTTCCTCCCACTATAAGACAAGATTGTGACCACCTGAGGAACCAAAACATACATAAATCTATGGGACTTGATGAGACACATGGTCCTGAGGGGATTGACTGATGTAGTTGCTAAGCCCCTCTCCATGATATATGAATTCAGGTGAAGTTCCTGGTGACCAGAGAAAGGGAAACATTGCCTCCATTTTTAGAAAGGGTAGAAAGGATGACTCTAGGAACTACCAACCTGTCAACCTCACCTCTGTGCCTGGGGCGATCATGGAACAAATTCTCCTAGAAGCTAAGGCACATGGAAAACTGGGAAGTGGTTCAGGATAGCCAGCACAGCCTCACCAAGGGCAAGTCCAGCCTGACCAACCTACTGGCCTTCTATGATGGAGTGACTACATCAGTGAATGAAGGAAGGTGTCATCTGTCTGGATTTCCGTAAGGCCTTTGACAAGATCCCCCACTACATCCTTATCTCTAAATTGGAACCATATGGATTTGGTGGGTTGAGCGTTCAGTGGATGAGATATTGATTAGATGGTGACATCCAGAGGATAGTGGTCAATGGTCAATATGCCAATGGACATTGGTGACAAGTGATATCCTTCAGGGATCCATACTGGGACCAGTGCTATGGGATAAATGTCTTTATCAATGACACAGACTGTGGGATCGAGTGCACCCTCAGCAAGTTTGCCCATGACACCAAGCAGTATGGAGCAGTCAACATGCCTGAGGGATGACATGTCATCCAGAGAGACCTGGACAAAATTGATAAGCGGGACCATAGGAACCTCATGAGTTTGAACAAGACCAAGTGCAAGATCCTGCACATGGGTTGGGTGTGTTGTCAATACAGGCTGGAGGACCAAGGATTGAGAGGAGCCCTGTGAAGAAGGAGTTGAGGATGACAATAGAAGGAAATCTGGGCATGAGCCAGCGGTGTGAGCTCTCAGCCCAGAAAGCCAATTATATCCTGTGCTACATCAAAAGAAATGTGGACAGTAGATCAAGAGAGGTGATTGTCCCCCTGTCCTCTGCTCTGGTGAGACTCCATCTGGAGTACTGTGTTCGACTTTTGAGTCCTTAGTACAAGAAAGCAATGAAGGGAGCCCAAGGGTGAGCCACAAAAACGATGAGAGGGCTGGAACACCTGTCCTATGAGGAAAGGCTAAGAGAGTTGGGGTTGTTCAGTCTGGAGATGAGAAGGCTTAAACTGAAAGTGAATTTATTTAAATTAGATATGAGAAGGAAATTTTTTACTGTGAGGGTGTTGAAAGAGTGGAACAGGTTGCCCAAAGAGAAGGTAGATGCCCCATAGTGTTTAAGGCCAGGTTGGATGGGGCTTTGAGAAGCCTGGTCTGGTGGAAAGTGTCCCTGCCTATAGTAGGGTGGTTGGACTAGATGACCTTTAAAGGTTGCTTCCAAACCAAACCATTCTATGATTCTGTGATTCTATGATGCTCTCATTTTTAAGAGGATTTTGAAGGACTGGTAGTCTCTCAACTATGAAGCTATAGGCCTGCTTATCCTTTGACTACAAAACACTGTGTACATGCTTCAACATTTAGCTGGGCAGATTTTGCCATTAAAAAAAACAACATCATTTTCAGAAGTGGCAGGGAAAGAATCAATTCCTACCTAAGTAACAAGGAGTGTTCTCTCAATAACAATACTTTTTAAATAGCCAAGAAACATTAGCAGACTAGTCAGGGGCAAAGCTTGTCTGCAAGGTACCAGACTGGAAAGTTGACACACTAGTGTTAGTTCCTATGTCAGCTTTCAAGCAGTTTCTGTCATAAATGTTTAATTTAGTTTTTTCTTCGATTACATTTTTGCATGAATAGACAAGAAAAAAATGTCAGACTTGCAACATATTTGGATATGTTAATTTCCATGGGCTAAAAAATCTCATAGGATGCTCTCTGAAGCATCTTCAGTAACTAAGTAAACTTAAGAGTTTTTAAATAATTAATTATTACATGAACATAATTTTCTGAAGGGGAATTTTGGTATTTTATTGGAACATCTAAAGGTTTCTTTTTTTTTCTCCTGAATACCCTAGATTTAGAAACAGAGAAATGTACAATTTTTAGATGATATTTCAGAATGGTTTGACCCAACTCACTTTGATTCACATGTGAGCCACACTAAATGCGTATGTGGCCTGCTCCCATTGCTCAGCTAATGAATGATAACGTTTAAACAATAATTAAACAAATCAGTTGTTTTCAGGCATTAGTATTTTCCCTTTTCCACATTGACACAGCCAGGTTCCTCTCAAAAAAAGCCAGGCATGGAAGAGAGAGAGATTGAATGATCTTTTCAGGTGAGGGTTTTTCTTGGGTAAAGTTGAGGTCTATAAGGTAGATAATCTCACTGTTTCCACAGTCCTTGAACAATACTGCACACAAATCTCTAATGCAAATAACTTCTCCTAGTAATACATTGCCATTGTACATGATGGAGCAGATCAAACTTTAGATGTAGCCTGACTGCTGGCTCTCTGGTTACAAAAATAACCAAATTTTTCTTTTTTACTTTGATCTATATATTTCTATATTTCCACCAATGTGAAGCAACAAGTTATGGCAAAATTAAGAGGAAAAAGAAGTTCTTCTGATACAGTCAGGTTCAATCAAAAGACATCAGCTTGTTGTAGTCATTGCTGTGTGAAGTTTATGTTGTATGATCCAAGGTGTCACAGTCAGTAATGATCCTTTCTAGCCTTAAAAGTCCATGAATTCCTCTTCTAATCAGTCAGTCACTCCTTACAGGAATGTCTTAGTCACTTGCTCTATGTAACAGACAAGCAATGGACAGAACTGAATCTTTCTATTTCAAGATGTAAAGTTATGTATATATCATGTATGATTCATGCACAAAAACCACACTCTGGATAAAATAAAGTGTAGACATTGATCATTTTTTTCCAAGCAATTGCTTATAAATTTAGTAAGCTGTCTGCCTTTTAACACTTTTCAGTCTGTTCTCATTACAGACATGGCATAAAGCTTTGTAGTAAATTTGGAATTTGCTGAGTGAGAAAATGAAGATTTATACAAAGCTAAATTGAACAAATGGTGAATAATTGATTTAACTGACCTGACAGCTCACACTGTGCTTGTAAATAATACATAACTTTGTACTATACTGATAATTTAGTATTCTGCGCTTCTACATTCCTTTTCGTAACTTACTGCAAGGACCAAATGATCTTTGACCACCCTAAAAAGGTAAAAATATGCTTACCAAGCATATTCTGGTACCCCAGTTGTAAATTGCAATAGTCTGATACCATGCTGATAAAGCAGCTTCTTAAAGAATTTCTGCCCTTTTGTCTTTTATGTCTAAAATATTGTTGGAGAGATAACTATTTCATACTATTCCTCTAGCCACCAGCTCCAGGAGCCAATCCCCTGTGTAAGTTGACCCAGCACTGCCATGGAGAACAGAATCACAGTGACTTGTAACAACAAATGCTCGTGACTGTTCTGCATTTCCTTTTCCTTCAGTGCAGACGTTTGAATTCTTAATCAAATGCATAAGCACAAGCTATTGTTAAACTGGTTCCTGAAGTATGCATACAACCCTAAGCTGATATGTATGTCTGATACCTTCATTGCCTTGTAACTACTGTAATAATCCATATAATAAGGGTGTGAAAGACAGCCACCAGGAATTGGCAGCCTTCCATACCTACCTTGCAGGAGTGCAGCTGTTTACAGAAAAGCACAGAGTAGTGGAGAATTTTGTCCACTTTATATTGAGATCTATTCTCTTGCCATTGAAATACATCCACTTGGAGAAGACAAACAGCAACTCTTTAAATGGCAGGCAGTGTAAGGAATTAATATACAGTGAATCTGCATCACATATGAAAATACAAACTGCTGTCAGAGCAACCAGCTGAAACAGTTGGGAGCTGCATGCTGCCCATGGATCCAAAAAAATTCTCCATAAAACCAGTGGGAAGCACATACTTTTCCAAGATCTCACTCTTGGAGAGAGGGTTGGTATGTGTAATCACTTTGCTGAACCTTTTCTAACAATCTCATCTCTGGGAAGTCACTATTAATACATCGTGTCTGTGAGCTGAAGCACACATATAGCTCTGAAATGTGAAATTACCATTCCCAGTGCAATTTTAAGCCCAAGTGCTGCACTTCTGTCATTTTAATACTGTATCGTTTTTATGTCTTAATATTTCTGTGCAGCGTGGCTGACTTATGATAGCTGCAGAAAAATTCTGGGCTTGATTCCAGCTGCTTTCTTTGAAAGCAGAAGACACCATTCTCCTCTCTGTCAGATGACGTTTATGTAAGGATCTACCTATTGTCCTTCACGGTCATTCTGCCCTCTGACTTCTCAAATTTATCCAGTCCTAGGACGTGATTGAAGTCCCAAAGTAGATTGTGCTTCTGGCATATGCTTTGGTAAGGAGCATGGAGCTGAGTGCAGCAGAGGAGTGTGGCTTTGAGGACTGGGCCCCAGGAACAGGAACATGTTGTCTGACTGCAGCCCAGTGGTAGAGCTTTTCTCCTATTTGTCCCCTGGCAAATCAGGATATGATAGATGAGTCATGGAGCAGAAGAGAGGCTGAAGCATCAAGTCATATAATTACATGAAGTCCAGTCTGAGGAGCAAGTAGAGGGAGTTCTTTGCTCAAATCTCATCTTCAAGTTTTCAAGACTCATCCCTTGGTCAATTTTTGTTTTTTTTTTTTCTGACTTTTCAGAATTTTTTCTCCTCTCTTCCAGCCTGGATGAGTTTTTTTTTAAACACTCCAAGAAATGGAGGTGAAAATTAGGGCTTACTGAGCTAGAAAATATCTAAACTCCGTGACACAAGTGTGATGCTTGTAGAAGATGGAGACAAAATTAGAATGATCAGCTTTACGATGAGCCTGTACACTACAAGGGCTTTGATTAAATGGGGCCAAAGCCCAACAGACTGGATCTACAAAGCAGTGAATGAGGAAGAGAAAAAAGACAGAGAGAAACTTGCAGAAGGAGAACTGTAGATGTCTGTGTCCCCTGTATACAACCCACAAACACCCAGCTGCAGAGCTCTGCAAACCCTCTGCTGAACCAGGCCTTCCCCGCTGGCAACAAGTTCTCAAGGGAAAGTCCGTCAGAAACTAGTATCTCTTTTACCTTTCTCTTTATCATGGTCTAGGTCAAATAGATTGGGCAACAGACAGGACAGGGCCAACTGACTTTGCAATGATGAATTTTTCATGCTGATTTCTCAGTGAAGATTAGAAAAATATTCTGGGTTTGTTGCAACAACCTTTTATTTTATGTACATACCTGACATTCTCCTGTACAGCCCCTCATATAAAGATTCTTGCTCTTCTCATGGTAAAATAACATTGTCTTTTTATCCCATACCCTTCCTTGTGTTTGATTTCATGCCTGATTTTTAGGGTGTCTGCACCAAAGGTAGTTCTCAATATGATAGGTCGCTTTCTCCATGATAGTGTGAACAGCAGTAGCTGATGGTAGACTGCAGTGTGCATCGTGTGGGACTAAACCAGAGTAGAGATCAACACTGCTTGTTTCTCTAGGTTTAGATTTTGCTTTTATCTTGCAGGTGTTTATGTTTCCTGATTCCCTGTTTGCAGGCAGGAGAGAATGAACAAAGTCCAGACACTGTGGACTCTGACCCCAGAGGAATGACTGCTTCCCCTTCATAGAGAGAGTCTGCAATAGGCCAATATTCCCTTCCTTCCCCAACACTTAGGAATGGTGTGTGCTGCTCTAACAAAACAGATGTGTTATCTAAAAGCTTTTGAACCTTACAAATGAATCCCAAATGCAGCATCTACCTCAACTAACAAAAGGAGCTAAAACATAGAGTCCTGAAGGGGGGAACGTACCACTTTGATATTGACAAGAGAAAGACAGGGTCAAGTGCCCAACACTATTTTAAGATAAGAGAGGAAAAGAGAGAACTTGCGAGGCTTTCTGGCCAACCTAGAACAATGAAACAGGGTTTTAAGGACTAAAATAGTCTTTTTGCATTTTTTAAAATCCTTCCACCAAAAGACCAACACATTCACTACCTTTTTTTTCCCTGCACACAGAGAAACTGAGGCAAAGCACAGATAAAGATTCTGTGTAGACAAGCACTCCTGCACACATGAACTGGTGGCAGCAGTGCCCATAGTGAAAGTCTATTTTCAGGGTCAAAAATTATATTCCCTCCCCTAGTTGTAGGTGGAGGGATGCTTGTATGTAGACCCAGCAAAACTCCCCTTTCAGGTGTTTCTGTCCTTCATATTTCTCAGGGACCTTTGTCTCTTGTTTCAGTCTGGTTGTGCTGAAATAACTTACCCGATCGGGCTGGGACACAGCTGTGTTGTCCATCATGCCATCATGCAGGATGTTCAGGGCAAGATGATGACCTGGATGAGTGTGCCTACTCCAGGACAAGTATACAACCCCCCAAATGCAGATGATTTTGTCCACCCTTTTTCATTGAATCACATCACTCACTTGGAGGCTATTGGTCTTCTTCTCGCCAAAAACTCTGAGAGTTGTGTCATCCAGTCTCTTCTGATGCCAGCTGCCTTCAACCTATTTACTAATTCATGTTTCTCCTCCTTCTTGCTTGGAGGGGAAGCCTCTTTGTCCCATTCTTGCCCCAAGGTCTCCTCTGCTTTGAGAGTTAATTTTGATCTTAGGAAGGACAACAGTAAAGTACTCTTTTACTCATGGTAGAAGCCATCCTAATTTGATCATTCTGTTTCTCTGCGCCTAAAATTCTTTCCTCCCTCATGAAGTTTCCCTGGCTTCCAGGCCTCTTCATTAATGAGTTTTTATTCTGTCTTGATAGAATGAGATTACTTCTCAGAACTCCACTTTTCATTGGTAAAAGATTTATTAATTGATATTTTAATTGATATTTTAATTGACATTTTATTTTATATTTATTTATTAATACTTTAATATTTACATAGTCTTCTTTGGTGATTTGGCAACATATAAAAAGGTCTTAAATCTTTTCAGTATGTTTCTAGAGGACACTGTAAGTGATAAAAAAAAGCCAAGGCCAAGGCACAATCTGAAGTAGAAAAATACAAGCATCCTGCTGGATGTTCAAGACATATGTCTTCTTGGTTTGATTCTTCTTTGTACTACAGAGACAAGATTCTTAAAAAGGTATTTTAGTACGCCTACATCACTTGGCAGAATGATTGAACATAAGAAATATGTCACCAATGCAAAATAAAATAAAGCTAATATCAAGCTTTCAGAGGTTCTATCACAATGGAAAAAGTAATTCATTTAAAAAACAAAAATCCAGATGACCTGAAGCGTAGATATGTTTCCATCAAACTTTTAAAATGGTAAATTTTTTAAAATGGTAAACTTTTTCAACAAAATATTTTTGAATGCATTTTATTTGCACCAGGTTTTCTGGAGCGGTGTTCAATTTCATAGCTTTACTGAAAAAGCCTGAAGTGCAATACCTTTTTTTTCCCCCTGTGTAAATAGGAGTGGTAATTCCAGGGTTTATATGTTAATCCAACCTTCAGGCTGTAAGGAAAACATAAAGTTTATGGGACTATCAGTAGCATTCTTGCAATGCTGAACGTAACACTGTGGAAAAGAAAGAAGTGTATGTTACACATAACTGAGTGAATGAAAAAATAAAACTGAGGCAGTAGGAGTTTGAGTTAATCAGGGGTAAGTAATCAAGCAAAACCAAAAAAGTAATGGCAGCTGTAGAAAAGTCAGCAAAAGAAGTAGTTTAATTGCAAACAAGCAGCAAGGATGGGACAAATTTAGATGACCTGCAGAATTCCTGGGGTTTATCTGAAAATAACAATAGAAGGCATTTAGAGTGCACAGACAGAACGAAGTAGTGAAGAGTTCTGCATATTTTACAACTAAAAAAAATAAGTTATTCAAAGACATATGCGCTAGGATTGAAAAATGTAGTACAAATTCTGTAGGAAATATTTCCTCAAGGAGAAATCAGGGGTCATTAGAAGGTTACTTTTAACTAATGCTGCTTGATCGGTTGTTAGTGTTCAACTTCCTCTGAAGTGACAACGCGTTAGGGTGACCGTTGCCCTCTTCCAGCAATTATTGGTGCTCTGGCAATTGCACTCAGTTTTAATCAATTAGAGTCCTGAATGGTGCTTTTCTTGGTTTCAAACAAAAGAGCCAACTGTTGGACCAGAGATGTCCACTTCTTTCTGGCATCTTCCTGTTTTCTTTCAGAAACTTTTTGAAGACCCTGTCGGGTTCAGGAATGATCATGATGAATCCCTTCTCCATTAATGTAGCACTAATTATGTGATCCGTGTTCCAGCAGAAATCCATATAGTCGACAGAAAGCAAGAAGACAAGAGCTGCCATCCTGGAACTGAGCAAAGGCCCATCTGCCATCTGGTTTCAAATCTCCCCCAAGGTGCAGGGATGGCTGTCTAGAGAAAAGTTTAAGATTCTCATAGTTGGGAGGTAAGGCATAATGTTTCTCCTTTTCTCCCCTTTCCTACTCCTGTTGGTCTGTTTTATATCTGTAATGTTTAGATTTTGGCTTTAACTTTGAAGAATGAAGTTGAACAACCAGGATGTATCAGTTAACAATATTTATAGCTCTGGATATTCTTGTTATATGTATGAATATAAATCTTATCATAACTCCACTTATTCACCTCTGGCAAGAATTCCTTGTTTCAGGTGCGTGTGTCATCAATGATGCATAAGCTATCTCAAAGACAGAACAATTGCTGGATTAACAGCTGAAAGTCCCCATGGAAAACATACACAAGCAGCCCTGGATGGACACCATTACCCATGTCCATTGGTGAGCCAGGACACTCTTTATCAGAGGTAAACACTCTGCAACACTTGTTTCAGTATGCATTTTTCACCAACGGGATCAGCTTGAAGTATTTTTGTTTTCCCACCGTGTGTTCCTGCCTCATACCTTAGCACAGCACCTTCTCAGCTGGGATAAGGCAGCAGGCTGGGTAGCTGTGTTGTGCAGTGGCTCTGAGAGCTTGCAGAGAACCAGGCTTGGAGAAGCTGGATTACTTCCCCATTCCAGTTCACAGTACAGCCAAGCAAACAGTTGTGCTGAGACTACATGGCTAACTTCTCCTCTGCTGTTGTTTTATGATATGAATCTCCTATTGTTTCCCTCCACTCACCCATCTGTATCCATCTATTACTGTGTTTAGAGTTGGAGAGAGCCCTTTTTGTTCATGTCCGTAGCAATTTGAGGACTGTGGGGTTTGGTCCCTGATTGAAACTCCTTCAATTCTTGCATTAATTGCAGTAGCTGAAAGACTTACCCCAAAGCTTATTGGAAGGCCGCGTGTTTTGGATGGCTTGATGTGACTGTGGGACAGCTATGATTGGCTCAGGGGAAAGTTTTCTTCCTGTCCCACGAGAGCTGAAACTCCTCTACTGAGAAGTGACTTCTCATTAAACCACAGTGACTCGAACACTGTGACTGTCTGTAGCTGAATTCAAAATGAAAAACATCTTTTCTGGAAGTCTTGCAGAAGAAAACGCCTGTTCAAATTTTATGGTGTTGTGGTGCTCATGTGAACTTATGATCTTGGACTTAAGATTCAGTCAAAATATAGTTGCTATAGATCACATTTAATGAATGAGTAGCTCACAAGGTAGTTTATATTAGGGATAAAAATCAGAGAATAGGGAATTTACTTCAACTACTCCACAGAAATCAAAAAAGCTTGTTCTTCCTCCTGTCCTCCAGCATACTTTTCCCACCAGATTATCCCTTGCCACTGGAAGACCCACTCCTGGGATGAATCTTGGGTTTTATTTCTTCCTCCTGAATTATTCATTGAAATTGATCTAGTGGTGTAAAATTTAGAGGCATCCAACTCACAGACTCATAGCATTTCTATATTTAGATAGCTGGTGCTTTAAAAAAACAAATTTAAGTCTCAGAGATTTTAAAACAACCTTTGACAGTTCTAGTCTCTAAGTGTGAAAGATTCAGTAGGTAGTTGCCAGATTATTCAGTTTTGTGCACTGAATAGTTAAGATGCAGTGGTCTGTGTTTCAGGAGAGGGAAGCCTTTAATTAGGAAATGAGTCATTAAAGAGCTTTCTATTGACACCTGGCACCAGCAGGAACACACCTGAGGCTGACCTGAACTCTGTTTCTTCAAGGTGAACTATGAAGTAGTGAAGAGATCTTTTTGTTGTTTTACAGTACGCAAGGAGGTCTTGATACCTGCAATGTCATAACTTATTCCTCAAAAAAGGCCTTCCTGGGAAAGCAGGGCAAAGGAATGCCTAATTGAGACAATAATAATAATAATAATAATAATAATAATAATATTGATAATAATAATAATAATAATAATAATAATAATACCCCCTCCCAACCTCCAAAAACCTGGTTAAATTTTACAAGAGGAGAGGGAGGTTGGAGTTTATTGTAGAGATGAGCAAGATACATCAATTTGCTGTGAGAGCAAGGTAGTTCTTATATTATCAGTAAAATACAGGAACCTCCTCCCAGCAGAGCATCCAGTCAAACTGCAGAGTAGCCTGTCTGCAATATTAATTAGTGCTGCATTGTAGAAGCAGATATGGACAGTGTGACAGGTTGTAGCAGGGACTCAGTGTTCACACTGTCAGCATTTTGGGGGGTCCCTGTAGACTACCTAGAATATGTTGGACTGAATCACAGTACTTAAGCTGCAGGTAAATTTTCCTCAGCTTTTGGTTCAAGGACAGCTTCATATCCCATGCTTAAGGGTAGAAGGCACACTTAAACACAGAAAAATCACACAACTAAGCATTTCTTGCCTTTGTTGGTTTTCCAATCAAGATATCTGTGTATAAAGAGTCCCTAAAGAAAGGAAAAGGAAAAAAAAATATTTTGGTAAATAATGTATCTTGGTAGGATGGAAGAGTAAAGGCTTTCATGGATTGACTAAGAGGTTTCTCTCTGCTGCATAATAGAAATTGTCTCTAGGGAATAGGGAAATCTTCTAATCTTCATACAATATCTGAGCAGGCTTACTTTTTCTTCACAGATGCTCTGTTTTTTATCCCACTAAAATTCCCTGCATCAGATCCTGAAGCAATCACTGCAAATTAGAAGTGATACAAGATTCAACCTACTGTTCTTGTGCACAAAGGTGGTGTTACCTTACAGTTTGTGATGTCATGTAACTGCTTTTAATAATAATAAAAATTGATTTTTATTTATTATTTTTATTTTACTTATTTAATGCCCAATTCTTTTATGGTTTTGATGGCATAAATCTAAAATGGAATTACTCCACATTTACATCCACCTTCCTGGGTCCTGAATTTGTCTTGTGTTGGTATGAAAAATGTCACATGTTTCTTCAAATCCCTTTTCCCTCCCTAGATTACGTACAGAGAAACTGTGTGAAAATTTCAGTGGAGCTTTTCTGATTTATACTATCGTCATGAGTGGAAGCCCCTCTGCCTGTGAGGAGGTCACTACACAAGGGGCAACCTTCGTATGTTTAGGATGAGCGGTGTGAAAGGGGAGACCCTGTTCACACATCCCAGATTCACAGTTTAACAGTTAACCATGAGTTTTAATAAACTTTTTTTTTCCTTTGGCAATCTAGAATACTGAAGGTGAATGAGGAGCTGTGAGGAAAACATCAAACAGAAAAATCCATGGGAGAGAGACTGAGTGCGAGTCAGTTACCAGAGCTGTGCTGTTGCTGTCTGCTGCACAGCTCCGTGTTCAGAGTCAGAGTAGAAAAGGTCTCCCTTTTCATACACCCATGACGTGAAACCCTTACAGGGGATTTTCCTTCATATTTTTGTTGGCTTCTGAGGGCTTTGGATCAAGCCTGTGTGCCATACATAGCTTACCATCTCCTGGGGAAAAAATAGAGAAAGAGTGTTAGCTTGACTGCAGTGGTTGGCAGTCACTGTTGCTAGACCTGGTCTCTTGAAAATCAGTGAGAAGTTGCTGGCGTGACCTGCTGGTGAACTGCAGCCACGGGGGAAGGAACAAATATTCCAAGGAGATGAAGCAGGTCATGTACTTGCATCTGATCTGAATAACTGCTGTACAAAGGAAAAGTGAATGCAGCCAGCACAGCCAAGCTGGTATTTCATGACCTTCTGATTGCAGAGTTCAAGATATCGTAATTTCTTTCTTGCTGGAGGCTTCTAAGTTGGGGGAGGAGCAGTTTGCAGTGGTGAAGCAGGAGAGAGTAAATTTCCTTTCTGAAAAATATTCTTCCGGTGGAAACAGTGTATTGTTTCTTGAAATGGACAAAGTTATTTTCTAACTTCCCTGTATCCTGTCACCTGGCCCTTCCTTCCTCCTCCTGATACCGCAGTAAAATACACAAACATACAAACTATGCATTATTTGCATCATGTCAGGATTTATATTCTGATCGAGGGTGGTAATTTATACTTGTCGGGTTCTCTACAGACCACATTCCAGATGTGGAATGAATTTTACTGGCATTTATTAGTCACTAGGGGTGACTGAGGATGGCTTCCTTTATACCCCTGACATTTATGCTTTGGTGTAGCTTCCCTTTTCCTTACAGTGATGTTTTTCCTTTTAAAAGAGTTAAAAACAAAAGGAAAACAAAAGGAAAAGAAGTCCATTCTATAGCAGTGCAAATATAATGGGACAAATTACGTTTATGGAGAAGGACATTTGGAACAGAAATCCCATTCTTCTAATAAGGAAAGAAAAAAACCAAAGCACTGATTACCTTTATTAACAAGCTGTTGTTGATGCTTCCAAGATTTTAATCACCTTTACAAATGCTGTGATGTCAGCACTGACTTTCTAAGCATGTCTGTTCTAACATTTGAGCTTTAAGTCCATATGGTAATAGTGAACCTTTTACTTTTCTCTTACAAATTAAGAGCTGGGTGAAAATTTTAACTTAAAAGGAAAGGTGTGAGATAAGTCTTCCCAAAAGACCAAGAAGACACAGCTTCTTGGATATTTTTTTACACATAGAATATCAAAAGATTGATTTTATGGCCAGAGCAAAAGAAACTGAGGCTTGAGACACTCCACAAGCTGCATGTGGCAAGGACCACGGTCACACTGCCTGTTGAAGGGAATGCAAGTAATGCAAGTTCAAGAGAACAATAATGTGAAATCTAACTTGCATGTGGTTTTCTTGAGACTGATGGGAAGCAGAAGGGAGCTGCTTTCTTCTTTGTGAGTGTTGTCACTGTGCATTTTTAGCCTGCAATTGAAATGGTGTAAACTCTGATGGATGCCACATATGACCCAAAATTTAGAGAGCAACAGAGGGAGTGATCATGGAGAAGGTAGGTGGGAGAAGGGGTAAGAACTCCTGAGAGAGGAAATTCTTTTGGTAGAATCAAACAGATTTAATAGAGGTGGATTACAAAGCCAAGGTGCGTTACATGGGGTTAATCCACCCACTGCTATTCCTCCCAATTTGGAATTTGATTATCACGTTGCAACTCTTGAAGCTCTGCCTAAGAAGCTCTTTTGTTTGCCCAGACCTGACATGCCAAAGGCTAAGAGAAGTCCGTTGTTGGGTGGAACGCTGTATTTAGTCTTGGTAGGGAATGTCTGATGAAATTTTTGCTTTCAAACTAAAATCAAAGTGTAAAATTCTGTTATAAACTGGGCACTTGCTGACAGCCAGAAGATGCTTTACTTTCTGTTTGATTCTGCTGTGCCCATGCTGCCTTTCTTATATTACCTTTCAGTGGGGAAAGAGGGTTTCCATGAATGATGATGAGTGCTTGGGTCTGGCTCTTTTGCTATTGACAGCCCAGAAATGGTAACCACAGGAGACAGGTAGACCTATTTTGTCATAGGCTTCTTTAAGAATGTACCATCAGATTAGGTGGGGTAAATCCTGTGGAAGAAGAAAACAACTCACCAGAGTTTTTCAGGGATGAACTCAGTGTGAGAGCACAGGATAAGTATAAACAAATAAGTAAATGAAGAGGTGACTGGAGCAGATAAGAGGAACAGCTCAGGGAATTATTTATAAGACATGAGAAAACAGACAGCATATGTGATGGGTTTAACTCTGATGGTCCCATTAGCTACAGGCACTACTGAGTTTAAAGAGTCCAAAGTTCCTGTGACAGCCAAGATCAATAGGAATCTGTTCTCTTTGGTATTTATTAGATGAAGGTTAGGTTAACGGATTAAATTGTCAGATTAATTTGATAGTTGGTTCATATGATAAATACTAGCCCTTACAGGGAAATATTAGTTGACTCTTTTGACTATGACCTAGCACATTAAAATAGGACAACTCTTTGCCTTCTGTTGTTTTTGAGAGAAATAAACAAATTGTGCGAGTGGGTTGGGAGTCTTATGCATATGTTCGTGATGTGAATGAGATTGTTTCTCATGGCCAACAACCCAAACAAAACAGTAAGCAAAAAACCCCAAAGCAGCTGATGTTATCATTTACTCTCCCGGGGATAGACTCAAAATAAGCTGGTTTCCACATGGGGATTGGTTCACTGATCCACCAAGACCGGCATGAATCCTTGTTATTCTTTCAACACGCACGAGACCAAACCTCTGCTTCTCAGACTCTGCTCTTTGGCTCAGCTGGCGGAGTTGCTTTTGCCATTACAGTTTGTGGGTCAGAATCAGGATCAGTGTCAGGCATTGTCACAGCCAAGCAGTGACAGCTGGGTGCAAAAATGATTATGGTGCTGGTGCTTAGTCACTGTACATCAGGACACAGGACAAGCAAGCTGGAGTCATGGGAGGAGTGGAAGGGGAAGAAAAAGCAACACTGCTACCTCAGTGCATTTCATCACCTCAGCTGGATTCCCCTGGCACAGTCCTGCAGCCCTGCTCAGCCTCTTCCCTACCACATCCATCTCTTGCAACCAGAGAAGCCAGCTCTCACTTGTCTCTAATGGGCCACACAACTCTGTTTTGTCTCTGAAAAGTCTTGAGCAGATCTAGGTTGGAATCCACTGTGTTAAAATGAACCTGTGTTAAAGTCAGGACAGTAAAGTTTACCTAACAATGCTTCTCATCACTTTTATTTAAAACAAAAGGCCAGCGGTGTGAGGTTAGTGATGAACTATTTCTTTGGTTTTGGAATAACAACCCATGTAACAAGTGTTGAGGATCCCAGTTCCATTAACAGCTGGGTCAAGGCGCTGTGTGCTTTAGTCCCGTATAAGTTATATATTAGTTATGTATTAGGTCTGTCATAGTCCACAATGCTACAGTTGTGTCTGCAGCCATCTGTATGCCTGGTGTGTTTTCCCCATTTTTCTCCCAATGTGTGCTGCAGCAGTCAAGATAATGCTGCTGTTAAAAAATACACTCTTGAGATTCTGAGATCTCTAAGTCCTGAAAATGAGCAGAGCCACTACTAGGGATTGACTAGGCTTTATGCATTTGATTTGAATATTGTAGCAAGCCAAATGTTTTTAATCATCCCCAGAGGACATTCCCAAGGCAGTAAGAGTAGCAATGGGCTGGTCTCATTAGGAAACCACTGGGAGAAGTCAGGCAAAGAGCCTGGGAAGAATTTCATCTCTGAAAGTGAACACGAATGAGGCAATGCCTGCCTACTGCATGCCACGGCAGAGATGGATGATGGCCTGCTGTCAGGAAGCATGTTGAGGCTCCTGAGCTGGGCCTACCATCAGGAGGGTGGCAGGGAACTGTGCTCAATCCCAGAACACGGGACAGTGCAGACTAATAAGGTCTGCTGGGGCTTGCAGCTCTCTGTAGCATTTCAGCATGATCCCATCCACTCAGGAGGTGTGATGTCCTGTGAGATATTCACAGAATTCCCATTCATCTCAGCCCTGCAAGCTCCTGTGTCTATGTCTGAGCCCTTTGCTATTGCACTGGGTTTGTGTAGCACAGTTTGGGTAGCAGGGACCTATGGGGGGGGGTTCTGTGAAAAGCTACCAGAAGCTTTCCCTGTGTCCAACAGAGCCAGTTCCAGCCAGCTCCAGGACAGACCCACTGCTGGCCATGTCCGAGCACATCATTGATGATGGTAGTGTCTCTGGGATAACAGACTAGAGAAGCTGGAAAAAATTGCTGCTCAACAGCAGCCAGAGAGAGAATATGAGTGAGAAAACCCCTGTAGACACCCGAGTTAGAGAAGAAGGAGAAGGAGGAGGTGCTCCAGGCACCAGAGCAGAGATTCCCCTGCAGACTGTGGTGAAGACTATGGTGAGGCAGCTGTGGCCCTGCAGCCCATAGAGGTCCACAGGGGAGCAGAGATCCACCTGCAGCCCATAGGGGACCCCATGCTGGAGCAGGGGGATGCCTGGAGGACACTAAGACTCCATGGGAAACCTGTGCTGGAGCAGGCTTCTGTCAGAACCTGTGGCCCTGTGGAGAGAGGAGCCCACACTGGAGCAGGTTTGCTGACAGAACTTGTGACCTCATGAGGGACTCACACTGGAGCAGTTCCTGAGGGACTGCACCCTGTGGGAGGGACCATGTTAGAGCAGTTCATGAAGAACTGCAACCTGTCATAAGGACTCACATTGGAGAAGTTCATGGAGAAATGTCTCCATGGGAGAGACCCCATGCTGGAGATGGGAAGAAAGTGAGGAGTTTTCCCCCTGAGAAGGAAGGAGAGAGAGAGAGAGACAATGAATGATGAACTGACCACAGCTTCCATTCCCCATCCCTTTGTACCACCGGGAGAGCGGAGGGAGAGAAAATGTTGAGTGAAGTTGAGCCCAGGAAGAAAGGAGGGGAGGGGAAAGTGCTTTAAGTTTTGATTTTTTTTCCTCATTATCCAGCTCTGATTTGATTGGGAATAAATTAAACTATATTGCCCTTGGTAACTGATAAGTGATCTCTCCCTGTTCTTACCTTGACCCATGAGCCTTTTGTTATATTTTTTCTCCCCTATGCAACTGAAGAGGGGAGTGATAAAAGCAACTTTGGTGGGCACCTGGTGTCCAGCCAGGGCCAACCCACCACAATGTTTGGAGACATTGATAGGTACATCACAGGGTTGTGAAGGCTGTTCACCCTTGTACCGTGTCAAGAGTATTTTTGAAGGAAAAAACTTGGGGAGGCCAGTGGCATCTTCATTGTAATCAAAAAGAAAGTAGCAATACCTGAGGCTGTGATTTGCAAAGAAATGCTGGCAGTAGCACAGAAAAAGACACGGGAAACTGAGCTCCCCAGATGACAGGCTCAGGGCCTTGGTAGTTCTTTCTGTATCTCCTGCAGAACATGGCAATGGATGTAGCTTTGCCATCCTGGTTTGACTGGTTTATCCCTGGCACCTCCAAGCAGAGGCTGAATGACCCCAGTCCACAAGGCACTTTGCAAGCACGAGGGTGTCCCTGTACCAGGAGATTGCTGAAGTAGCCCTGTGTCTAAGCAAACAAGCAAGGCAGTGCTTTACTCACTTGGATTGCCCTCAGAGTCAGCTGCCTTGTGGCATTCCTTAAGTCAACTTTGTACTGCATGCTGCAATCCATATTCTCATCAAAGGCTTCAGAGGTATAAAACACAGCTCTGCCTGCTTTTGCTAGACTTTCCCAGGCTTCCTTCAGAAAGATAAGTGGGGCCCTTGGGGTATTAGCAGAAGTAGGTAGAGTGTATTTCTCCCTTGGCATATGCAGCCAGAAGCCAACCAACATCTGTCCTGGAGCTGAATTAGAAAAGGATTGTGACAGAGGAAGATGCAGAGGCATGACCCAGAAGAGATGACTAATAAAAAATGACTTAAGAGCCCTTCTCCAAGGATCAAAGGTTAAGTCTAGGTCAATTGTAATAACTGCATTGCTTCACCAGTCAGGACATGTGCAGTGTCCTAGAGGAACATCTAAAGCATATTCTCAAATGGTATTAAAGTGGCTGCCATTTGCAAAGGATTGGCAGGTATAGTTTTACATCAGCCTGAAGCTTCTCAGTAACAGGGTCACAGAATTATTTCTTTTCTCAAAACCTCCCTAGTGAGCAAGGAATTTTCTCTGGGTAAAGCCAAGATCACTGAGTTCCCTGCAAGCACTTTCCCCTTCAACAGCGTGCTTGCAAAACATGGCAAGAAAAATGGGGAAATGTTCCCACTCCCATGGCTTAGACTATTATTGCTGCTCAATAGGATCTAAGCAGAGTGTATTTACTTATCCTAAAAATGGATAAAAGAGCGCAGGAATAGCAAAATGTGGGGAGAATTGATGAATAAAAAAAGTGGGAGTCTGCCTGTCTGCACTATGTAGAATAGTGCTGTGGAGAGATACCCAAGCCAATGCAACATAAGCTAACCAAAGAATCAGAAGTAGGGCAGCATCCTATACTGAAAGATTTTAAGCACTAGGATCCAATTCAACTCCCAGGCATCCTTTGTTCTCTGCTGCAAAACTTGGCAATACTGATGCATGTTTCAGTTTCACACACTGGTTTGGGAAGTGCTGATTCAATGAGATGTTTTTCCTGCCAGTGCCTGAGCTTGCTGCCTCACTGCAAATGGGAGTTTAGTCACAGCATTTAACCTGACACATACCTTCCCACCCTGTTGCCATTATCAGTTTAAGTATTTCCGTCTCACACAGGGACACACAGTAAAAATATATTACAAAGGCTAAAAAGATTTAGTCATCATCATGAGTTCAGTTAAGCCTACATAGTTGACTGCTCAGAAGAAATAAGATCCTTAATTGGATAGTTTTCTATTTGAAAAAGCAGTACGGCTTAATGTGGAGCTTCTCCTAATGAAACAACTGTCCAGAGGCATCAGTGGGCAGCACAGGAGGTGGCTAACTAGTCACTACAAAACCCTTCTGCTCATCAGCTACTTACCATTATCTTTTTAAGGACACTTTTTCTTTCTTGTGCAACATTTATTAGCACTATTAGACACTGCTCATTTGCACATTAATAGGAGAATATGTTTCCTTTTGGTCCAGCTGGATGATAACCATGTGCATTTGCAAGGTGAGCGATCTGCAAGGTTGCTTCTAGTGCCTGATACAGATGAGTTAATAGCTAGATGGAGCTCTAGTATGGACAATTCTTCTGGGTTCTCACTGCTTATGCCCATTTGACTTTGTAAAACCTTTTATTTGGAAAATGTGTCACCCATGTTTGTGTATTGTGTGTTAAATGTTAAGTGCAGAGCAAAGGCACAGGTAATTCTTACTGTAAGCACCGGGTCCAGTATGAGAGAAAAGGTCCTGTTCTGTTTTTCCCTATGGCACTAAACTGGGCTGGAGTTTTCACTGGAAGCAACTCTATTTCACTGTGAAACTGTGATAATGAAAACGTCACTTAAGCTAATTTTCCTTCACAGAACTATTATATAAGACTTTTCAGACTTCTATGTGGGGAATTTTTGCTTCTGTTTACTCCAGTAGAACAGTATTTGGCCAGTGCTGAGTGCTTCTGATAATACTCCTATAAATGACTGTGAGAGGGAGTCAAGAGATTTTGGCAATTTCTTCACCATGTGTGGCATTTATAGGACTAGTCCAGATTTTAAAGTAGGTTAAAACTTGGCTTTAGACATTTTAATAAATTATGCAGAGAACTGAGACCATTTCCCTTTTTTCCTGGCAAGTTTGGGAACAAGCTGGTATTTATATCTTTATTTGTTATTTGAATTTATTCAAAAATAGTGTTTTACTCTGTGAGTAAAATCCAGACCAAGGACTGGTCACCAATTACATATGACACATACTCACCAAAGACACTGATAATCAGAAGTCAGTGCGTATATTGTTTCTCCCGGCCACTGGAACTGCGTATTACTTTCTTTTCTTTTTTTTTTTTTTTTAATTTTAAATAGTCTAAAATTTTATAAATTCGCAGAGCCTTTCAGCAACCTGATGCAAGAAATTATCTACTGATGAAGGAGGAAGTGGAAGCATATGTGTGTAGGAAATAACTGAGACTAAAAAATTAGAAGACATGTAAGCCCTGTTCTTTATCCTTTTACAAAAGGAAATAGAGAATCTAGAGATAAACTCTCTGTCTGGTTGAGTTGTATCTATCCCAGAAGTCCTTCCTGCTGGCAGAGGAATGACAGGCAAAAAGCTAAAGCACTCGGAATGTTATTTATTGCTGACTAGGTTTTATATATGTATATTTTTTATAGCATAAAATTTTCCCATAGTTGCCTCTACATGTCTAAGTGCAGTACTGCTTATGGTGCCTTTTATCTTGTATAACTGCCATCCATTCATGGTGAAAACACTGACATTTCATTTTGTGGAATTTCATTTTCCCAAGCAGTATCAGGTTTGGTATATTAGTAGCTCATGAGAGACCATTGCACTCCCTGTGTGTTGTCTGAAATATACCTGAGAGATTTTTCCACTCTTTTCCATCACATGTGGCTTGGTAATGTCCTAGAACTCAAACATCAGGTGACTAAATGGCCTGAGGGTCATGGTCACCACCTCATGGGTCTCACTGGAGTGAAGTAAGGGAACATGATTATAATTTTCTGCTGTCTAGAGGGACTTGATGAGGGCTTTGAGATCCTGAGGTCTTCCTAGAAACTTCCCTGCTTTCTGGTAAGCTTTCTGCTAAGAATAATATCCAAAGAGTCTCATTAGTTTATTTCTTCTTTCAGTTCCACAACCCCAAAACAAGGTTATAGGTAACTAGTGTGAATGGTATCAGCATCAAGCTGAAAGGAGGTTATCTGGTAGGTACAGATACCCAAGGCAGGATCTCCTATACCCAGGCGAGTCCTGATAAATGTGTGTCTGACTTGTTTTGAAAGACCTCCAGCATAGAGGTGTCACAGCATCCTCAGGCAGTTCCTGTTCTTTGCTGTTCTTATCATTAGAAAGTATTTCCTAATGTCTGACGTAAATCTTCCTTGCCACAAGCCGAACTCATTATTCTTGTCCTGCCCACTGTAACCAGAAGCTACTTCAGTAGTTACCCACTCACGTCCTTTCCCAACGAATGCAATTTCGTCCTTTAATTCTGATGTAAAGGTGGATGGTGATTATGTTCACAGGAGTGGAACATATGTGTTGACAAGCATTCCTCAAAGCTTTGCTATTTCTTGGCATTAGGAACCAAGGCCATCATGTATAGTGCTGTTGTGTTGAAAATGTAGTTGTCTTCACATGAACAGGGATCAGAACAGACTTATAAGGCTACTGCAGGTATAGACAACACAGATAGAATACCAGACATCAAATTAAGTAATGCCAAAAAGGAAGAAAATTTTATTTTGACTTGTGTGCATTTAATATCTGCTCAGGAGTGTACTGAAGATAGTGAGGGCATGTGTACTTGGTAGCTTAAGACTGGACTAACAAGTCTTTCACTGAATCACAGAATATGCCGGGTTGGAAGGGACCCACAAGGATCATCAACTCCAACTCCTGGCCCTGCACAGGACCATCCCAAGCATCACACCATGTGCCCAAGAGTTGGTGTTGAAGGCTGACTGATGTTTCAGTCAGCTGGATAAACCTTAATACTATGGGAAGGCTCTGCCTCTGTCCAAACTCTTCTTGAACTCTGTCAGGCTTGGTGCTGTGACCACTTCCCTGGAGAGCCTGTTCCAGCACCCAACCACCCTCTGGGTGAAGAATCTTTTTCTTAATATCTAACCTAAACCTCCCCTGACACAACTTTAGGACATTCCCTCAGGTTCTGTCACTGGTCGCCACAGAGAAGTGATCAGTGTCTGCCCCCTCCTCTTCCCCTCATGGGGAAGTTGTAGGACCTATCCACCCCTCTAAGCCTTTGTCAAATCAAACCTGCCTTTCATAGAAGCAAATTCCAAGCATTTTGAATACCTTAACATAAGTTCAAGCTTTTTTTTACTCAGCTTGGACTTCAACTGTCTTGACCATTACATACCCATACACTGTCAGGTGCCTCAGCCTTGACACTTCTCAGCCTAGCACAGAGATTGTGGAAGGAATCCGTCTCTCCTAGGAGTAGGTGACAACAGTGTAGTTCCTACATCTAAGCTATTTATCATAGAATCACATAGTGGTTTGGGTTGGAAGGGACCTTCAAAGACCATCTACTCAACCCCCCTCTGCCATGGGCAGGAACATCTTTCACTAGATCAAGCTGCTCAAAGGTCTGTCCAACCTGACTTTGGACACTTGCAGGGATGAGGAATTCAGAACTTCTCTGGGAAACCTCGTTCACTGTCTTGTTACCCTAATTGCAAAAATTATTTATGTTTTTTTCTCATTCTTTTAGTTTAAAGCCATTACTCCTTGTCATTTTGGTAAAGGCCCCAATAAAAAGTCTCTCCTCATCTTTCTATAAGGCCCCTTTATACACCAAAAGGCTGCAAGGAGGTCTCCCCAAAGCCTTCCCTTCTCTAGGCTGTACAACCCCAACTCTCTCAGCCTTTCTTCATAGGAAAGGTGTTCCATCCCTCCCACAGTTTTTGTGGTCCTCCTCTGGAGCCCCTCTAACAGGTCCATGTCTTTCTTGTACTGGAGACCTGAGTTGGATGCAGTACTTGAGGGGGTTCTAAGGAGGGTGGAGTGGAGGGGCAGAATCACTTCCCTTGACCTGCTGCCCACACAGCCCAGGATGCAGTTGGGACGTGAGTCCACATTGCCTGCTCATACCTACTTTTTGTCTACTTATATCCCCAAGTCCTTCTCGGTTCATCCATGACCCTGCCTATGTGATACTGAGATGTTCCCTGACTCAGCTGCAGGACCTTGCTTTTGGCCTTGTTGAACTTTGTGAGGCTTGCATGGGGCCACCTCTCAAGCCTGTGCAGGTCCCTCTGGATGTCATCCTTTTGCCCACACCTATCCAGCATACTTGCTAGCCTTTTATCAGGGTCTGTGTCAATAGAGTCAAGTTCATGTGGGCAAACATAATCCTCTGCTTGAGCTGCATCACGTGCAGTCTGTGGGAATTGCATTGTTTAATTCTCTGTTCTCTGTGACAGCAAGTGAGGTGACTTGTGCAGATGTAAATGCCTTCATTTGAGACACCTACAATTAGCCACATGTATCTCTGATGTGAAATGAAGCCACAAGTATTCAATGCCAAGCCCAAGCCACTAATATGGACAGAAAGCATATGAGTGATAAGGTTTGTTATGCTTTCACTTTTTCTCAACTCGTTGGTTAGCACAGGCAGAGATCACAGAATCACAGAATATTCTGAGCTGGAAGGGATCCACAAGGATCATTGAGTCCAACTCTTAAGTGAATGGCCCACACAGGAGATGGAACCCATGACCTTGTCATTATTAGCACCAAGTTTTAACCAACTGAGCTAATCTCAGATGGAGAGTCTTTCCATCCATTTCAGAAGGGTCTGCATAGGCTCTAGTGCAGAAAGTCTGTTTGCCTTTGAATGAAAAAGAAAGACGAGTGGAATAACTTACTGTACAAGGGTGCCTCAGACTCCCAGTTAAAATCTGAGAATGGCTATGCAGGTTTGAGGGCTTTGATTTGCAGAAGGGCAAACTTCACTAGCAGCTTGATTCAGAAGTTCATTTGAATGGTTTCCATATTTTAAATTTATGGTAATATTAGTTGGGTAAGATTTAGCTACAAAACAAGAAGTCTCATGATTGTTTACATGTACAATGCAGACTGTGATTGAGAAGAATGTGAAAGTATTTAATGTGGTTGGTCCTCCTTGTCACTGCACTTCATTTTGACAAAGATATGAGACTCAAAGCTCTAGATTTCTTCCCAGGTATTTTTGCAGCTGTGTTTAAACCAAACATTCACTTTCTTTTAACAACACAATGACTATGTTTTTGCAACAGTTCACCAAGTCATGGATGTTATCTGGAAGAGTGAGCTGGTTAGTATCTGGTGTTTGTTTAAATGAAAATTTGGTTGCTACTGTATCTTTTCCATCATAAGGGGGTTTCTGTACTTGCCTGTAAACACATAGTTTGCGTTCTGTCCACTGGGACTCACTACTTTGTTCTGTTTTAAAGCTCAATTTTTGCAGCACATTAAAACTGCTGCAGAAACTTATACATTACGAGTCAGAGTTTACCACTCACTTCTGGGGAAAAATCCTGAAGGCTAGAATTACAGATGAAAAATTTCATCAAAGAGTTAAACACAGCCAAGCAAAAAATCTCTGTGCTTTCTTCTTTATTGCACACAGAAGCTGGACACACTATCATTTTGTTAATGCTGCTATTTAGATAGATCTTATTGGATGTACTTGAAGCACTAAGTATCTTGATTCAAAGATATTTTCTAAGCAAGGCTGTTTCTGTGACATTGAGTTGAACTTGAAATTGGAAGTGTCAAGTGAAGTATTTTACTGTTTTCTATCTAGCTGGCTGCAATTTATCTATATGAAATCTGATCTGATCATCTAAGGACCCTAACTGGAGAAAATGAAATGTTTTATCACCAGGAATCACTTGAGATGACTTTCCAGAAGGTGTAAAAGGCTGCTATGATGGGCTGTCCTCCTTGTACTTGTCAATGAGATATTTTTGCTGTAGCAAAAACTAGACTATTAGGGCACATGTCTGACAAAAACTCCTCATTGCACCTATGCTCTTATTTTGGCCCGATTCAGCAGCTCCCAAATAATTCATACTATAAAACAGAGTGGGATATGATCCCTTGACCAGTTCACAGTGTACTGCTGCCCTCTGTCAAGAAGAGGGTAGAGCTGGCTCCAAGGCTACAAACTCCTCCCTGACTCAGCACCAAGAAACCACAGAAGCTGCTCCAAGTTGTCCCTCATCTCAAGATTCCCTTACTTTTACTTGGCTCATATTTTGGCCTGATATCCAAAATTAATTTATCAAATCTACTTCAACGGTTTAAGCTCAAAACATATTCCCCAGCTCCTTTATCCTCCTGCCTCTTCCTAATCAGTTTTCACAGGAGAAGTTTGGGCATGGTTTCCAGTTGGAGATGGTGTTATCTCACCGTGTCTCCTCTGTCACTGAGTGGGTACAAAGGGAGGTCACAGTCTCTTGTCATTAGCTGGTAGTCAGATGTGCCTTTGCTGTCTGCCCCCACCTTACCTTCCTGGAGTGTGACATCCACAACACAGCTTAACTTAAGGTCCTGTGGGAAGGGAGAAGTATATTGTTATATGAACATCTGAATTTTGTTTATTCTCTTTTTCTCAGGAAGAACGAATTTTAAGTTCTAAGGAGGGTCAGTCCTCCTGGCCACTCCTCTTTGCTGCTGCTTCATGTCTGTAACTGGTGAGCAGATTAAAATGATAGCCCCCATCACATGCTCACCTTGGAATGGGGTTGATTACTTCAACCCCATCCTCAGCACTGGAAAAGGGTCTCAGTCATGACTTCAGGGTAGAGGACAACAGTTTCAAACCTGCCTTCATGATGCTAAGCTCACTGAAAATAGTATTAAACCACAAAACAGAGTAAGGTTCAAGTTACTTCTCAGCTGGAAACTTTGGAGAGACAGTAAACAGAAAGCCTGCTTTCCAGGGAGGTGTTTGTTTATGTTTTTCCTTAATGAAGCAATTCTAAAGAATGGAGCCCTGCACTCCCCATCGTGCAACGGCAGCCTTAACCCAGCCCCTGTTGTGATAAAAGCAGTCCTCAGAGAAAAGGAGGATGTAGCAGTCACTTATACCTTCCACTGTGTTTTTAAACATCAGTAAATAAATGTTTTTGAGAGTAAAAAGGAGTGTGAACAAGCACCGTTCACAACGTTTTCCCTCGAGGGCAGACAGCTGCTCCTTGCTTTAGCTGCCCACTGCAGACCCAGCACAGAGGGAATGTGGCAGCACTCTTTGTCAACACTGGGCAGGTGTTTCTGGCTCCCGGATTTTGTGCGTTAAAGTATCTTGATTATTTAAGAATCTGAGTCTGGCAAGTTCCTGCTATGCTGCTGCCTCCTGTTGAAGTTTCCAGCTCTGCGTGGGGTGAAAATTTCACCTCTTGAAAAGGCAGCTACTGCAACCCAGGACAAGCTTTCATGGCAGCAATTAAAATTTCCTATGAGGTATGAGAGCTGGGAGCTTCTTCTGAGGTTAGCATGGCCCCCAGAAACAGTTTTCTCCACCTCCAGCATCAGGAAAGAAAAATAGTTTTTTTAAACCCTTACCCTAGATCTCTATATGTTAGAAAGAAAGAACCACCCGGTTCATTTTTTTTCTGACATTCCTGTGTGTCACACCCTCATTACAACATCCTTCTACAGGAGCATTCCTGTGCGTGAGAAAGAGAAAAGTGAATCTGAAGTGACTTTACTTGGTGTAACTCTGGTCAAAATTTCTGCCTGCAGTTACTCCCACGCATAGCCATTGCTCAGAGGTAGACATGAAACTGGGAGTTAAGATTTATCTTCTCCTGTCAAAAGGGCTCAAAACATCAGAATCAAAAATCATGGCTAGGAGAGGAACATGGTGTGTGCTGGTGAGTTTGCTTAATTCACAAGTCAACAGCAGAAATCATTTCTGTGCCAGGCTCATGAACACCTTTCGTAAGCCATCCCAGTGACTCATACACTGAAGAACGTGTCAGTCGCAGCTGGAGCTGTTGCAGTGTTACAGTCACTGAAAGGGGCATCAGCTCAGGTGATGATCTTTGGGGTTTTTTCTCAACTCTGCTTGCTGGACGAGTGGGCTTACACCAGCCTGCTGCACTTGTACCAGAGCACCCACTTGCCTGCCTGTAAATGCTCACTCTCCCTTTGGGAAGCAAACCTCTAGCACATAGCAGCAGTGCCAGCCCCTAGGCATGTTAGATATATGGTGGCTGGAGTTTCACAGATTTTCTGTCATTTTTGTCAGGCTGAGACTTTGAACAATGGCTGTGATGAATGCTGAATTTTAAAACAGGGTTATACTTTTGCTCCAACCAGGTTGTTTGAAGGAAGTTTGAAAGAGATGCTCTCAACTCTTGGTAGGAAAAGTAAACAGTCATAATTTGGTGGAGATACTACATGCCTTCCCTGAAACAAATATTGTAAGCAGAAAGCCAGGTGGAATCTGATATTCATCAGTGCTTGGAACTGGGTATATTATACCCAAGAAAAGGGGACTGTTATATATGTCAAGCACACATGTAGAAGTATATGATGACACAAAATGTTAAAGGCTCTTGAGTCCCCTTCGGAGGTGACATTTTTCCAAGATGTTATTTTCAGGCTGCACAAGGAGCAGGAATCTTACATGTAATGTGAAGAAAGCTGCACCTTTAAAAGTCAGCCTCGTGATGCTGCTTGTCATGTGAAAGTTTCAGCTGAATGCTAATGAGGAAAATCTGTTTTCAGCTAAGCCAATGTAAACTTGGGGAAACTTCACTGGGATTGGTGAAGTCACTTCAGATTTGCACCATAGCATAAGTTTGATTGGAACATTTGCTTTCATGTAACTTTTGTGGCTTTATTTCATTCATTATATATGACCATAATTTATGGAGCTTCCACATGCACATGCAAGTTAAGGCAACTTGGTTTCTTTTATTAAGCTGTGAGTCTGTTTTATAATCAAAGTAAATCAGGCTCATTTGCACACCAAAAAATCTTGATGTGGATTTCTGTCTGGGGGAGTGGAGACAAAGTATCCTGCTTGCTGACTAGCCAAACTATGCATTTAGCTTACTCTGTCAATTTTCATGGTGACTCAGTGCAATTCATTTGCTCTAGTGAGATATGCAAATGCTAATTTTTAAGAGCTGTATTCGAATTTAATTCTTACCAAAGTACATATGAATTAATATGAAGGACTTCAGTAACGTTACACTGGAGTTCCACTATGATAGTTTAGAAGTGAATATGGCTTGACGTAGGGGAGAGGAGAAGCCACGAATGGATCACATTATAAAGTGGTAAATTTCCACATTAACTTTTCCCTGGCTGTTACTTATCACTCTCTGACTGTCCTGGAGATATCCAAGTGAAGATGTCTCCATCAGTACCACTTGGCCTCTTTCCCCCAAGGCCTGACGTGTGACAAAAAAACCTGAGATCCTATCTTATCTCTGACCCTCTAAATGCTGCATTGATAAAAGGCATAAACCCCAGTTCTTTTTGGTGCATGAGCTAAAACAAGAGCTAACCGCAAACTCATTGTGGCTCTGGCCAAACGACTGCATTTCTCTACATTAAGGACTGAGTAATTCCTTAAAGGATGGATTCTGTGCTAGGAAGAGCAGGAATTTCATTGCTGAGGAGACAGGTATATCTGACTTCTAGCTGAAGGGAAACAGCCTGCATCCTTACTACTCCTCTACACATAAGGAAAGCTGTGCCCTTCTTGCCATGTGCTGTGTTCTGTTTACCTGACTCTGCCTACTACACCCAGACCTCCCCCATGTGTCTACCAGATGGTAGAGCAATCCTAATGTTTCTCCCCTAAGTAGTGGAATGAAGGGCTCACAGCTCTAAAGGTCTTGGTTGGATTTAGCCGATCTGTGTTGGCTGTATCATGAATGCATTTGTGAGTATAGTGTAGGAAACAAATCTCTTAGAGGTGCCTGAAATCTCTTTTTCAGTGACACATTGCCCTAGATAGTTTTCAGAACTGGCATGCTCTCTGCGGACCTGATGTCAGATTGCTACCTTGTCAGGGTGGTACAGAGGTAGTGTACCTTCCAGGCTCTGAGGTCTGCAATAGTTTGCCCTCTTTATCAGAATCTTTAACTCCTCGCATCTCTGGTTCAGCAAAGGAGTAACTCTTTGACACAGAGGCCTCTTTTGAGTTGTCTCTCCTACTTCTGTGTGGCAAAATGGGTTTTCAATCCTTTCCCCTTCTTGATTAGTATTATACAACCTTCATTACAAAAAATCTCCACCCTTTTCCTGGGATAACAAGGAGAGGTTAAAAAACAGTCATATCCAAATGCTAGAGACAGTGGAGTTTTTTTATTAGTGAGGCCTTTTCACTCTGTGGGTACTGTCCTGAGTGGGCTCAACACCTGACCATTGCTGCAGATTGCATCTCAAATAGCAATTTAGTAATGGAAAGGCATCTTTCCACAGAAATCCTTGAAAGATTGCACTGTCTATCAAAACAATGAATATGTGAACAGATAAAAATGAAACACCATAAATAAAACATGCACCATCTTATTTCAGCTTGCCACAGGTCAGCCTGAAAAAGTCGACAGCTCTTGGAAAAGGCTTTGCAAAACATTTCAGCATTAAACCACTGTAGCTTCAACTGCTAAATGCCTTTGTTTATCTGGGCCAACATCCAGAACTCATACAAAATAATTATCTACTGACACACAGACTGTTTTCATGTGAGCTCTAGACATATACGTAGCCATATCAGATCCTTATTACTTCTCTTGGAACTGTCCTGTAGGGATGACTGTTGCCTTTGAACAAGGTTAATGAATGCTTGATCCTGAAGCTAATGGCAACTCCATTCTTGAGCTAGGATGGTTCAGATAAAACACACTATCTTATTACTGAGAAACAGGTCAGGAGAAGACATTTACAAATTCTGAAAACCTGACACTATCCCACCGATTCTTCCCTTAATAGTTCAAAATTTTGTAACAGAGAATATGTTGCATTATTTGTTGCTTCCAAATACTCCTGCTACATTCATTCTGATGTGTCTGTGTAATAGCAGTGTTCCATACTGAACAGTTCATACCCCCTTCCAAATTTTTGTGCAATTCTTCCCTTCAATTCTGCAGGGAAAGAATGATGCACTGGGAACACGGTATTTTTCCCTTGTTTTTTAGTTTACTATTTGAAAAAACTGAGGACTTTCCAATGCCAGCTGCATAAACTGTCCTTCATTCCTAACACTCTACCTGGCATGTTGGTTTGGTGCTGCTTTGTGCAGCCATGCTGCATTTCAGGGATGACAACCTGAAGTGGTTACAGCATAGATGTAGCTGTGTACACAGCACATTGGGGTCTGGAAACCATCTTAAAAGGTACAGAAAGACAGTGCAGCACAATATGTGAACCACTGGTTTAGGATCTATGAGACATGGCTCTTATTCTTGGGTCTGCCATGACCCCCTCATGCGACTTTAATCACTTCACTTATCATCCTCTGACTACTCCATCTAGGCTGTAGATTGGCTTAAGAACTCTGATACTTAGTAGTACTTAAAATGATGTCACCTTTTCAGAATGGTCCTCCATACATGGCATCACTAATAAAAAACTCTTAGGGGTTCATAATCATGCTGATTGCTCATTTCTTGAATTTAATACACTATTATCATCATAGTCATTATTACTGTTAAATTTTAGACTTAGATTTCTTTTAGAGGTATTGTTCCATTTCTGTTGCTTTTTACTCAGTAAAAAGTTTCCTTTTGAAAACTACCAATTATCAGTAGGATACCAACATGCCCTGGGTGAAGATATGCCATCTGAAACTGTCATACTGCTGAATTCCCCACCAAATAAATGTAACAGCTACACTGTTGATGCAAAAGACCTAAACCAAATATGAAATGAGAAAGAAAACCACTGCTGTACATTTTGTAGTAAAGACAAGTGTCAATATAACTTTGAAATACTATAATTTTCTGTTAAGGGAAAGAGCATGGCTGAATCCTGCCATACATTTCCTTTCACACACATACAGTTGGCATGCAGGGCAGAAGAAAGACATGTGAATCATGTGAGAAAAATTTTAGAAGCCCAGATAACTGGCAAGACAATAAAACAGGGCAAAAACAGGTCATAACTAGTCTGAACTACTATTTGTTCAAACTATCCGAAGACAGGTTTAAGAAGAGAATAAGCTACCTTCAGGGCAAAGGTAGAATGGATTTAGGTGTGCTCAGAATGTGTGTCATTCTCTGCAAAAGAAATCACTACTAGGGCTATAGCCAATAATGAGCCTGGATTCCAAGGCGCACATGAATACGCAGGGATGGAAAAAGCCTTTGAATTTCATTTCTCACTCTCTTCTCTGAGAGCTGCGGATGCTCTTACAGGTGTTTTAGTCAGCTGGATAAACCTTAAAACTATGGGAAAGCTCTGACTCAATAAGATTTCAAGATGCAGCCTCAGTGTGCAAATGAGGTAGAGTTATAAACTATTGGAATGGGATTTGTGACCATCTCCTGTCAGTCCTACTTATCAACTAGGCAATCCAGCCCCTCTCCTGACATGATTTTCATTGAGTCAAACAACAGGGCAATGTACTGAGGTGGCTGTTGAGATCATATTTAAGTAGGATGTGCAGGACTTATTCCAGGAACAGTGTGACACATTCCAGCAAATGGACATAACACAAAGCACACACTAATATTGACATTTTTATTCTGATACAAATTCCTCCCATCTTGAAAACTTCAAAAAGTTTACAGTGATTTTTTGGAAGCTGGCATGACTGGAATTGGTGCAGGATTTGTGTTGAAACCATATAGCATTTATGGTATGTTCCATTTGAACAGAATTTATACTGAATGCAATTGTAAGAGCAAGTATGAATTTTTCAGACCTCTTTTAAAATTTAAAACAAGAAGCAACAGTCTGAAGATCCAGCTCGTAGGTTTGCTTGGGTACAGCCCCACTGCTGTAAATGTAGTCACCCTGCACTTTCACCAAGGTAGATCAGACAAAGAGATAAAGAGATAAGAATGAAACCTGGAGATATTCACCAGATGTCTGTGTGATCCATCTGTCAAATGTTTGCCAAAGATAAAGCAAATGTATTTATTATTTAGTAATATAATGTAATAAAAATCTATTATTTAGCAATAATGCATTCCAAAATCTCCTTTGTCTAAAAAGGAAACTTGTTGATTTATCATGCTGAGATATAGTTTCCCTCTAGAGATCACAAAAATGAGAATACTTCTACCAGTAGTACTTACCAACCTTTATCCACTGTACAAAGAATACATCTCTCCAAATCATTATTTTCCTATTTAGATGTGGTTAAAATCAACCAAGAGGCCCAAGCTTGCTGTGTCACATAAGTACTTGGAAAAGCATTTGCTGTGTTGTCCACAAAAAAGACACTGAATTCATTACTTTTACAGCATAAAAACATAAATAGCAATTGTTGAAATTATGTTAAATTATGTGGAATCATAAAAAAAAATCTAACATATTCCAGTTTTATTCCTATGACTATTATCTTAACAGATGATGATCTTCAGTTCTCTTGCTTGCTAACTTTTGTGACTTTTGAATGCAAAAGTCAACTGATTATGATGTACTGGACAACAAAGTTAGTCTTTATTACTGAGAAAGTACAGCATATTATTCCCTTAAATTTCCATACATACTCAAGACTTACTTATTCCTAAATTATCACATGCTAATGATAGAGCAATTCAATCATCAAACCAAGTCATGGTACATGCAGGGAGCTTTTAAGTCTTGTACGGACAAATCTTGGTGATACTTAATGAAGATTATGTTTCCTAGCAAACTGAACACTATGATGAGGTGAGATGGGAGGTTATAAGTATGTATTGGATATCAGCATGAGAGTTGTGAGGAGCTCTTTATTCTAAAAGAAATAGTGGCATCAGAATAAATTGATGTTACCCTTAAACACATTAAGGCTAGAAATAAAACAGTTTCTAAACATCAGTGAAGTAAGGTACTGGAACTGTCTTTTAATAAGAGTCATCAATTAAATCCACTGTGAAAGTCCTCTGTCATTTTCTTGAAGTCCACTCAAGTATGATTGAACCTGAAGATTAAAAAGGTGTCTTTCCATTCCTTCTCCCAGTAGAATTTTGGTTCAGCACCTCTATATTACTACTTGGAAATAAAAGTCTTTGAAAACATGACTGGGGATGTAAGTCTCTATATGTGGATGATGGGTGTTACTTTTGAATATTCAAGATTTTGTAGTTTAACCCAGTGGGCAACTCAGTCCCTCAAAGATGTTCGCTCACTCTATCCTGTGGGATGGGGGAGGGAATCATAGGAGTAAAAGTGAGAAAACTCATGGGTTGAGATAAAGACAGTCAAACAGGTAAAGTAAGAGCCACACATACAAGCACAGTAAAACAAGGAATTCGTTCACCACTTCCCATGGGCAGGCAGGTGTTCAGCCATCCCCAGGAAAGCATGACTTCATCACGGGCAACAGTGACTTGGGAAGACAAACACCATCACTCTGAATGTCCCCTGCTTCTTTCTTCTCACCCCAATTTTATATGCTGAGCATGATGGACCATGGTTTGGAACATCCCTTGGATCAGTAGGGCTCAGGTGTCCCCTCTGTGTCCCCTCTGAACTCCTTCTGCACCTCCAATCTCCTTGCTGGTGGGGTGGGGTGAGAGCCTTGACTCTATGTAAGCACTGCTCGGTAGCAACTAAAACATCCCAATGTTATCAATGCTGTTTTCTTCACAAATCCAAAACACGGCCCCAAAATAGCCATTAATATAGAGAAAACTAACTCTATTCCAGCCAAAACCAGCACAGGTTTTGCTTTCTTTCAGTGGAACAGATTTAAAAATGGTAGTAGCAAGGATTATAGACTTGCAAGAAAATAATATTATTGTGTACCAGTTGTGACTTTATTTTACAAAAGCTTATACAACAACCTTCCTCCTAACCATTTTGCTAATTTAATTCTTCAGCCTTTATTAGAAATAATTCAATTCTGAATTCTTTATTAGAAAACACTGAATAATACTAAATCACAAAAGAGAACAGATTCTCAAAAAGAGCAGATTTGAAAACTGAACTCATTCACTTGACTGAAACAGAATGAAGTTATGAAGTTTCACATCTGCATTAGATTGCTGGACAGTATTTTGGGGTCACCAATGATCAAAAGTTATAGCGGACTCAAAACTTTGATTTGATATGTCAAACCCCATAACATCAGAGACAGTTAAGCTCTTGCTGCTGGTCTGGTCTAAATTGAGATGAGAAGCTGATTGATCTTAAATTCAAGGTGTCATCTTTTGAAGAGAGTGGAGTGATGACTGATGTTTTGGTTTTTATTAGAAAATCCCAATTTCTAGAACTGATTGAGCTATAGGCAAAGGTAACACTGATAAATGTTTCAATATGAAAATATTCAGGAAAAAGGTGGTAGCTGTGTTATTTTATTTCAAAATTTCCAAGTGTCATTGACAGAAAGAAGAATTTTCTGTGGAAAATGCTGGAAAGATTTATACTTGACTTGAGGCTTAGAATAATAACACACACACAAAAAAATGTTCCTGCAACTATTTTTCTAGGATACCATAAACCGTATTTCTTGTTCAGCTCAGTAGAAATCACAAATTTTTTTTTAATATCCATTTATTTCTATTTGGGACCTAAATAAGATTCAAATTCAAATCAATAGAGACCTAGATTTTTATTTATTTATTTATTTTTAATAGAAAATACAATTTATTCAACAGTTCTGCCTTTAATCCTTTAATTCTGTCTGTTCTGTGATGTAATTATGACACATCTGAGTTCAGTGAAATGTCCTGGGATGATATCAGAAGGAGTTGCATGTGAAAATGCAGTCTGTAGCTCTGACAGTGTGAACAGATGATGATGATCAAGACTGACATTTCAACAATATTTATGTCCTCTGTGTGCATGGGAGAGAATAAGAAAGAGAGCAGTAATAGGGGGCCAGGTTATTCCCTATACAGGAAAAACCTGTTTAAAGGACAGAAAAGTCCCATGGGTTTCCATTCACAACTGCTTCTTCAAAGTTATCTCACTGTGGGCAACAGGTTTTGCTGCTCTATTGAAATTCCTACGGGTTCAATCTGCTAAAGCAAGAGATGTGTCTCAACTCCCAATTTCCTTCCAAGACTCTTTCCTTCTCTGTTGTCTTCCTCTGCTAGCAGCACAGATCCTGCAAAGGCTGTGTTCCTACAGGCTGCCTTTTTGACTATAGAACACTTTCAGATCCTTTTCTACATCTGAAGGCAGATCCAAGCACATCAACTGTGTCCTAAGAACTTATGTTGTGAGGTATGATGAAGTCAAAATTTTCCAGCTGAGGAATCGGAAGTTTGAGCTTCTAACCAAGAATTGCTAGATCAGGAATAGCAATTCAATCAACAGGATGTAACTTTATCTGGATTGCGTGTATTTCGTTCTGAGTCTACTGACAAAAGTTAAATCCAGGGAATCAAGAAGTAAACAAGTTCAGTAGATATACTCTTAACCCCTGTTTTCCTAAAGAAACAAGGCTTGTGGGATCTTGCTTTCTGTTTCAGCGGCCCCACTGCTTCTCCTGTATTTGTCAGTAAGTTAACAGTCTGAGATATATGATGTCCTTAAAGGATCAATAGCAATGGGAGGATGTGAAGCCATATAGAAGAGAGCCTGTCAACATGACAGCCAAAGACAATGCTGCAATATTAACTTCTCTGCCAAAAGTTTCAGTTTGAGCTCGCACTGCCAAGAACCCCCGAGGATCCATCTGACCATGGCACAAACCCACCATAAGCCCGACCTTTTTGTTTCAGTGCTCACAGACTTAATTGCATATTTACAAAAACTTGTATGCAATCCCCAGATTACTAGGTTTTCCAAAGCCCTAGCATAGGTCTCAGTCCTCTTCCAGGAAGGCCAAAGGAAATTTCTATCAGTAAGTTCAGTAGAAGCCTTGTGAGACAGAGCTTATAGTAACACACAGTTGCATTGCAAACACTTTGAACACATGAAAATAGTTAAATCAGACATATTTTGATTAACCTGATGTGATTTGCACTTGTGCTGCAGAAGATTTTTTACCTTAAGAGTAAGGTGGTCAATGCACACATATTATTTGCATGGGCAAGCAGTGGTTTACATTTTCTAAAACCTAATTTAACTTCACATTCCACTTCTTAACTGGCTTTCTCTTTTCTTGGTTGTTAACATACAGGGTCAGCTATTAGCAAATGGTAAATTAAAGACAACACCAACAAAAGGTCAGTAGTCTATTCTCCCAGAGCTAGTTCATACCCAATCCAGAGATTTCCTCTTGCTCCATTTACTCAGAGGAATTAAGAGCAGGTGAAGGTAGGGTTGTGTGCAGCTGATAATATCAAGGACACACTTTAAAATGAAGTCTTGAGTGAGTAGTTCTGGCCTGATTGCCCTTAGTCTGCTGGGTATTGACCTGTTTTATCCTAAGTAAACCTGAAAAGAACCATTCTGAGCTATGGAAGAACAACATTATGGAAATGCCAAGTTACTTATTGCTATTATTATTGTGTGGCAAATCAGAACAAGAAGAGCAAAAATATAGACATATCCAACAACAGTTTCAGGTTGTCCTCTGTTTCCTTTTGTTAATCAGCTGCAGTGGTTTGCTTCCTTCTGGTTAGTGCACTGTATTATCTGTGTACTGCAAACAGGTTGCAAATCATACTTTGTTGTGCTGTGTGTAAGTCTGGAAGGCTCCCAAAAGATCTGTGAAATAATCCTACTAATTCTAAGTAATTGCCCAAAGAAAATGAAAAAATCTGTTTCTTCTTTTTAACATGCTTTTCATTCTGTTAAACCAATAAATTTTGATGTAAGTGCATGAATATAAGGATCTAGTATGTACAATATATCACGCTTTTTGATTTTTTTAGAAGATAGAAATATATTGAGGAAAAGACTATTTTAAATGTTCTTAGTAGCCATTCTGAAACATTTGTCCCTGACCAAATCTAAGCTCTAGTTGCTCTCACGGAGAAGGGACCTTCTCATGTCCACAGTTCTATGTAGAATCATAAAATGGTTTAGGTTGGAAGGGACCTTAAAGATCGTCTTGTTCCAATCCCTCTACCATGGTCAGGGACACCTTCCACTAGATCAGGTTGTTCAAAGCCCCATCCAAACGGGCCTTGAACACTTCCAGGGATGGGGCACCCATAACTTCTCTGGGCAACCTGTTCCAGTGCCTCACCACCCTCACAATAAAGAATTTTTTTTGTATTTAATTAAATCCTACCCTCTTTCATTTTGAAGTCATTCCCCCTTGTCCTATCACTCCTTGCTCTTGTGAACTCTCCAGTTTTCTTGTAGTCCCCTTTAGGTACTGGAAGGTGCTGTAAGTTCTCCCCAGAGCCTTCTCTTCTCCAGGATGAACAGCCCCAACTCTCTCAGTCTGCCTTTACAGGAGACGTGCTCCATCCCCCTCATCATCTTCTCTGTGTCCATGTCCTCCTTATGCTGGAGGCCCCAGAGCTGAAAGTAGTACTCCAGGTGGGGAGTATATACAGATATATAGGAATATGTATGGATAAATATATATATACAGACAGTGGAGTTGAAGGATAAATTAAAGCATTGTGAGTAAACCTCAAGTGTAAACTAATCTGTTCAGGAAGGAGTCTTAGTTTTAAAGAAAGTGAAAAGCTTTTTGTTAACAGGTAGCATACAGTGGACATTTTTTTTCTTTTCATAGTACTTAATGTCAGACAGGTAAGTGTTACAAGTAACTGTAACATGAGAATATTCATTGAATTAATGTGCAAAATGTGAAGAGGAATAATTTTCCCAGTGTCAAAAACCTGCATTATTGTCATTCCTCAGTTCAGAAGCATGTACAAAGAAAGGGGAAATTAGGTTTAACACCATTTTCAAACTGCAAGTCCTTTTTGACTTTTCCTTAATAATTTATTCTTTTCAATCTGTGCATTTCCCCCTGCTTAAAAAGACTCTCAGACTATCTCCATGTGCTGAAATAGTCCCTTTACTGTCTAGCAAATATTTTGACTGCTGGTTTTTTTTAAGTGAAAACATGCACACACACAACACAGATGATTACATTTTATCTGGTGGTCATGTAATGTCACAGTCTCAGTTGAAGGCAGTTAGTACCAGTCTATAACACACACTGCTCAAACTTAACTTATCAGTCTTATGGGCTAAACATGTTTTATTTCACATACAAATAAGTGAAGACTATGAGAACAACAAACATAAAATGTTAATGACTGCAGAAATGTCAAATATTGATCAGGAAAGGCCTTTGTGTACTCTAAGTACAAAGAGTTCCCCAACTAATACTTTTTTCTTGTCTGATGGAAGGAGTGAAAGGAAAGCAAGTTTACATTATAAAGAAAAGAGCAAACACAACTTTTATGGGTGAAGTGATGTAAGTAAAGAAGGTAGCAAGTAAAACATCCTACCTTTCTTATGCCTAGGAAGATTACTTTGAACATAAATATCCTTGGTGTATGAAACAGTCCTAACCCTGTTTAAATCTTCATAGTTTGAGTGTATTCATATGTCAAACTGATATTTTTTGGTCTCTTTTACACAATCCCACTTTCATCAGACAACCTGAGGTAGTTTAGAAATAATAAATGTTTTTTCAAAAACATTCATTGAAACCTTTTGTGCAAGGCATGCTGTTTCTCTGTTTAGATTTTATTTTAGTGAGGACTTTTCTATTGAGATTACCTCAGATGCTCTCATTGAAGTTTCTCTTCATGGACTGAATACACTGTCTGCTTCAGGCAACCAAAACTGTGTCTAGAGTCTGGAAGGCAGTGAATCATTGTAATTTAACCAGCCCCAAGGATGGAAGTAAGGCTGGTTTTATCCTCTGAGTGCATGCCACCCTATGTGGCAGTTTATGAACAATATTGTCCTCTCCAGTGAAAAAGAGACAGTGTGGGAGAAAAGAGGGTTTATGAAAACAGTGGAAATTTCTTAGCTGGAAAATCCAGCAAGGACTGTTACACAAAGAGGCATCAGCATTGCTTCAACAAGTGCCTGAGCGGCAGATTACTGAGTGCTGAAACATGTACAGTGAAGTATTTCTAGAGAATTTATGCTTTTTGTATTCTTTCTGAGGTATCTGCCACTGCCTACTGGCAGAGCCAGGAGAAGAGGCCAGGCAGACCCTTGGGCTGACTTGTGTTGGCTGTTCTTGCATTTTTAAGAACACAGCAAAGGGGTTCCCAGAAAATCTGTGCTGCTGCAGGTGGAGAGTCTGCTGTGTGATTGGCATCCTCCCCACTTTTGTACTGAAAGTATGTTTTGTGCATCATCCTACACAGTGGCAGAAAAAAAATCGGAAATGAGAAGCTGCTGAAGCCAAACAGTAGCTCAATAAATAATACAAAAGCTTTTCTACCAGAAAAGTTCAGAGTATGGAGATGTAGTGACTTTTTCATTTCCCATCTTCCCCCACCCCCCAAAATACCCCAGAACTGAGAACTGGATTTCCCATTTGCCTGCGTCTCCCTGCTAGTCTGTTTGATGTCCCCTCTGTCTTCCTAACACTTGTCTGGGGCTATTTCTTCCTCTCTTACCTTTCTCAGTCTAAGACTAACTGTTTCTTTTCTCTTGTAGATGCTGCTGTTTCAGGAAGGACACTCACCTCTTTCCAATTTTTTGGAAAGAACAGAGAAAATGGTTCATCTTTGCTTCTGCTCTAGTATCCACAGAGCCTGTATGATATCAGCCTGGAGATTGAAACAGCAGTTTGACTCCACACCCCAGGAGAATTTCCTGAGAACATGAGCCCATCACCTGTAACCAAAAAAGACAAGGTAGCCTGGCTGAGGCCTTCATATCAGACCATAGATCTAACGATCCCGCCCTCTGAATTGTGCCAGAACAAAATTTAACCAGAGCGTGACAAAGTAACATGCATTGCAGGAAAGAAATAGTTAAAGTACTTAGTCATCCTGATTGTGCAACATATTTATCTCTTGCCATAGCAGCCTCAAGCACTTTCATGTTGGCATTTCTTGTAAAAACCACCGTCATTTGTTGCAGTCATCTTTTTTGTTATGAATGCTGGATTTTCTCCCCCACTAGGGACACAGTTGATTATAGCTCCATTGGGGGAGTCTGAGAGCCCATGTGTTAAAAATTGTAATTAAATACTCAAGATTGCAATAATCACATGTAATTTTATTAGGTGGCCCTCTCAATTCAATTTCTGCTCTGCAAGAGGGATTCTCCCTCACTCTATGCATATGCAATTATGCATGAGAAACAGTTACAGTATCTTCCACAGAGATTTAATCCTTCACCTTTCCCCAAGAACGAAAATACAAGAACATCCAACAGAGCATGTCTGCATAACATGTGAGCCACTAATGTGAACAGAAGTTTGTTCAGAAATATTAAAACCCTCCAATTTCAGTCCAGCACTAGCCAAAGCTCTGCATGTCAGCAACACTAACCAGAGTCACTCTCCCATTCAGGGAAACAAATGTTACCTCTGCATGTTTTTGCACTATTTGCCGAGCACAGGGAGTGGATCTGCTGATGTGTTAAGTTCTTACCACAATTTAATTTTTATTTTTGCCTTTGCAATTCTCCTCTCTTAGAGACTCTTAATTTTCCTTGATTTGTTTGCTTGTTGAGACAGTTTGGTCTGCTCTTCACCAATCGATTTCCACTGTGAACTATCACGATTTAAACTCTAATGAGATCTTATTTTGTTAAGGCATAAGTGTAATGTTGAATTTGGTGTCATCAAAACAGATCACTTGTGCAAGGTCTGAATTGCAAATTACACAAATAGCTTGTAAATTTAAAAAATTATGGGCCTTTTTATGTATAACCCACCACTAATACAATTGTATGTGTATGTCTGGTTAATCCTCAGGACTGCTGATGTGGAAGAGATAAATGAACAGATCACTGCAAAGCACTGAACTTGATGTTCAAAAGTTTTCTTGGGCCGCCCTTTTGAAACTCATTTAAAAGAGATGGATATTAGGCTTGGATTTTTCCATCACTGAGAGAAATCACACTTTAAGTAGGTCTGCAAATAGAGCTTTCAGAAATGTTTAATATTAGTTAGGAAACCAGAATTTTTTATTTTCTTATTAAGCACACTATGCTATTTGTACCCCTAGAAGTATACGGGCAACTTGCAGTCAAAACACCTTATCCTGAGAATCTTAATGTTATAGGCTTCAAAATGACTGAGTTAATTTAGAAACAATTATATAAATCTATGGAAACTTCATTTCCCTTGGGAAAAACACAATCTGTTTGGAGTAGCCAAATTGTCTATCTCTATAAACTGAGGTCTAATTATGTGCGTGGGTGAAGCTATAATAACATATTTTTTTAAAATATGTGATTGTTTTTGTTCGTATAGTTCTTATTACAATGAAATGGTCAGATAATGGAGTGAGAAATACTGTGACAGGAAATTTCCTACCCACAGATAACATTTGGTTTTGGACACAAACTGTCTAAGGACTGTTGGATTGCTTGACTTTTTTTTCATAATACCACAGATGTAGATTAATTCTCACAAAACAAAACCTCTTGAATGAAATGTATATAACATCTTTATCCTTATTTTTAAGTAAGGCTTAATGTTTCAGAGTGAATTCTATCTAAGCTCTCTGACCTTTGCATCTCCTATAGCATTTAACAGCAATAATTAGTAATCATGTCAACAACAAATAATTACTTTCAGGTGAGACTTCCACTGTGATCTTATATTTCAGAATATTTCTATGAAAAATGTACTTACAGTCCTTGTTTTTACAGATCAGACTGCATGACATTATGTCTCTTTCCTGAAGATCCTACTGATTATCAATCCAGTGTGATTGAGAATTTCCCTGACATGAATAGGACTATCTGTGTGCTTAATCATGTATATGAGTATTTGCAGAGCGAGAGACATAACTGTTTCATCTTGCTTTGAGTTTATAGCTGATGCTGACAGGACACCTACAGCCTGTGATCTGTACCTGTTGCTGAAAATTTGAATTAAATATTTCCCAGTTTAGAAATAAGGCTCTCTGTTTTAAAGCTTATTTAAAAAATAACTTTCAGTACTACGGCAAATTTAGCATTTTGTCCATTTACATTCGTTATCCAGACACCCTACCAGGCAAAGAATGCACAGTGAGTGGCCATGTTTCAGGGCTGCATAAAAGTGGGCTACATCTATTTAATATTCTTCCCAGAGTGCCTGATTTGCTTTTCTAGGCAGTTCTAATGTTTAACATCTCATTGTTAATTTATAATGAAAGGATATTTTTACTCCTTTATCTTTTGATAGATTTAACACTGTGTCCTTCATAATTTAGTACTCTATAACCCTGCTGCTGAACCACTTGTGATCCTGCAGTTTAATCACAATATACTATCAAGAACCCTATAATGAAGCCAAGTGAGGTACTGAAAAGAGTAAGTCTTATGACAGCTAGTCCATGTAAAGAAAAACACATGTTTTTGAAGTTACCATATTCTTCTCCAAGACTATTTGATTTTTAGCAGGTAACATGCAGCCTGGTTAGTTGTCCATACAAGATATGCTAATGTCTTGGATAGAACAAGCAAGCTTTCATCATAATCCATTCACACAGTAAATGAGACAGAAAATGAATTCAGCAACAATTTTCTTGTCCCTTCTGCAGTTATCTCAAGTTGTTCCTCTAACATTTCTACACTGACAATACCAATCTTGTCAGCCTGTGCTTTTAATGTTAGACCTTGACAAGGATGAATACATTTCAGATTTATACAAGATCTGTTCTTATTTTTCTAAAAATGTGTGTTGTTTTGATCGGCATTTTCTCCTGGTCAAACAAAACAGACATCACATGCTAGGCAGACCTGAGCCTGAATTTCATAAATCAGCAATGTTCTTAAGATATTTTCAATTAGATTTACTATTCTGGTCCTCTTACAAGATGACTTTCTAGCTCTACAAGACAGGACAATGACTTGCTGAATGTCTTGAAAAGATAATTTTATGTTCTTTGTATTCGGGATGCTTTTTGGTGCAGTGGCTCTGTTCACTCGCACAAAGAGCACCAGGAGTTAGGAACTGAGTGTTCTCATATAACAAACAGCAGGTAGCAACATGTAAGATGGATACTTAAGTGTGTCCTAAGTTCACCTTAGCCTCATCTAGAATTTCCTCTGTGGTGGATGGCACCCCATAACCAGCACTAACACCTCTCCTGCTCTTCTCCTCTTGGCTTTGCCTATACCATAATTACAAACCAAATTACAATGCACACTGCTCAGATGTTCTTTTTTTTTTTTTTTGTGTGTAGCAGGCCAGATCATATTAACATCATGACCAAAGGAACAATTCTACAACTGCAATTGTTTAAAGCTGTCATATGCTTTCCTAATGAGTTATGAAATTATTTTGATCTGGTTTATAAAGGCAAACCCCAACTTGTGTCTGTTAGTATACTACACCCTGGACAAATTAAAATTATTTGTAAATGTGGCAGATGGCAGGGTTTAGCAAATCAGGTCATCTTCTTTCTAGTAAAACATTTGGGAAGAGACATTCAAAAGCAAGTGAAAAACTTTGAAAGATCAAGTGGTTTTACTCCCGCAAAAAACATCTAGCAAGATTTGGAACTGTAAGGATAGAATATCATATGTTTAAATTAAGATATATCTTTCTCACTCAAATATTCTGAAAACAATTAACTATCTAATTAGTAGTAGATGTGTTAAATCTAGATTATAAGCCCATTGAAAATATATCAAATTTAAATGCATTTTATTCTGGACACATGTTTTGCAATTATTCTATTTCATCAGTTCCCAGTGATTTTTCTGTGATTGAACCAGCATTCAAATCAGCAAATAGAGCAAGGAGCAACTGAACATTGAACCAGTCCTGTGGAACACAAACATCCAATTTGGTTTTGTCTCAAATCAGAGCAAAACTTCGAAACTCATAAAGTTTTTGTGGCTATATCCTTTTAGAATTTCTCTTGACAACCTCAGCTTTTTTGTTGTGATATTTTAGGTTAGATGAGATCTTTTATGGTTCATAAAATGTCTTCCTTTTACTTACTGAACATTAAATCTTTTTTTTCAGCTATTATGTTCACCATTATCTTTTTCCATAGTGATAAACTAGACTTGAAGTATCCAGTTCTTGGGAATCTTAATTTTTTATTTTTCCTCAAAATCTGATTAAACACCAATGAGTCATGTGAAATCCACAGACTGTTGTGGGAAATACAGTGCTCCTGAGAGTCCAAGCAGTAGGACTGAATGGGAACTTCGATTACACTTCACATAAATCAATATGTTAATATGGAAATGAAGGATAATGATTTATTGCATTACAACAAAACAAAATATTTGGCTTATTCAAAAAGAAACATTCTTATTTATGGTATATAATTTATTAAAAACATTTTCATTTTACTAGATTACTAGGGGAAATCTTACTAGAAATGTTTTGATTTTACTAGACAGGGGTTGAATTACTGAGGTTTCAAGATGAAATTATCCTGTTTTATAGAAACTAGTAGATTGTTCCCACCAAGAATTCTCCTTTCCTTGTAACACAAAAAAATCTGGACTCTGAGTCCTCTGGCTTCAGGCTTTAAACCACATTTCCTCTTCCTCAGACTTTAACTACACCTTTGGAATAGTTTGCACCCAGCTAAGCAAATGTTATGCACACTAGAGGCATGTTGTGTTTTGTGCAGAGAGGCATCTGGAGTAAGAGATAAACCTGTGTTGCAACACAAGGTTGTCCTGAGGGAACAGACTCCACTGCTCAACAAACCTCTTTCTCATTCTTGTTAAGGCACCGCTTTCCAATCCTCACTTTCATCGCATTTGGTGTACCATGGATTTAAGTTTCTTTGTGTTTGATATGGGGAGGAGACTTTTTGTAAAGGAACAATAGCATCAAGAACCATCAGGCATAATCATGCTAGTGTAATTCTGACACAGCAATAAGCTTAGTGATTCACTGTGTTTCCTGCCAAATGCTTTGAATCAACGTGAAGCAAGCAGGAACAGTAATCCTGTCTTAGAACATTCCTCCTACCGTCAGTGCTCCCCAAAAATGTTTTTGGAAAACTCAAGTTCCCAGAGCCACATGCTCACACCTGCTCCAGGCTGTGGGGGTGTTTCAAGAGTCATGATCTCTGTCCTTTTGGACAACTCTTGCAAAGGCCTGTTTCATGTCTGCACACCTTATATTCATAGTTTACAGGGCAGTTATGAGACTGAAGTAGAAATGAAGAAACTGCCAGCACACAGCTAACAGGAATAGAGTGAATGAAATATATACCTCTGTGCTGTTGAACCTGCCTGAAAGTATTTTTGCAAAGAATTCTGAGCAAAGGGCTGCTGCAAGCATAATCCTTTAACTCAACTCCAATATCAGCCTCAGAGGAGTGCAAGGCCCTTGCTGGCATCCTTTTGAAAATAACAGAATGGTCTGCTTCTCTGTTGTTTTGATCACTTATTGTGCCCCCTGTGGTTTTTTTTGTTCCCTCACCTGCCATGTACCATCTCTTCCTTTGGTCAGGCTGGATCTCCTGCCATCCTCTCAGTGGTGGCACCTTTCTCCCTCAGAGAGGGGGGACTTTCCTGTCACTCCCAACTCTGAGTCACAGCTCCCCAGGAAGCAAGTGGGAGCCAGCCATATTCACAGATAAATCAGGCGCACAGGACAGGCAACTATCATCTGCAGAGAAGGGTATTTTTTAGCTCAAGAGGTTAAACACTCTCATCATCACATCCCGCACCTCTAAAACAAGGAAAGATGGTAGTTTCAGCATTTGCATCAGCGTAACACACACCTATCTGACTTATCTTTAGGGAAAATGATGTCTCCCCCCTCATTCTAGAGAATGGAGGGAAAAAGTACCTGTTCCTCTTTTCCTTATTGCCATGAATCTTTTAGGTCCAGTTAAGCTAAAGCAAAGGACTATAAGAGCAGGCTGATGCTGGGGCACTCTTTTCATTTCACTCAGCTCTGTGAGACCCAGTAGGAACATATAAATGGCTTAAGAGTGGGGTAAGTTGGCAGGACAGAGCAACCCAGCATACTTGATAGCATGTAGCAGCACCTGCGAGGTCATTGTGGTAGTGACGCTGTGGGAGCACAATGCTGACAGGGCCTGTGGTAGCAAAAGATGAGAAAAGTCAGTGAGGAAACCAGTCCTTAGCATCTGGGAACATGAGATGCAGGGCTTCCCTTCAGTCATGATTCACAATAACAAAATGAACAGCTGAGGTTATCGGGGACCTCTGGAGGTCACCTGGTCTGACCCTTTTTCCCAAGTAGAGTGACCTAGAGCTGTTTGTCCAGGACCATGTCCAGTTGTGTTTTAATATCTCCAGGGATGGAGACGCTACAACCTCTCTGGGCATCCTGTACCAGTGTTTGAATACCCTCACTGTGAAAATTGTTTTATTTATTTTTAAACATAATTTCCTATTTTTTTCAGTTTGTGTCCATGGCTTTTTATCCTGTTGATGGACACAGGTAAGAAGGGTCTGACTCTCTTGTTTTCATTCCCTCTGGTTAGATATTTACCAACATAGAAACATTCCTCTGGAGCCTTGTCTTCTCCATACTGAACAGTCTGAACTCTCTCGAGTTCTCTCTGTATTAGTGATACCCCAAGTAGTTCAGAAGGACAGATTCGATGAGCAGGGATCTTCTTCTAGAACTTAAACAGAAAAGGGAAGTGTGTGGGCATCGTAAGCAAGGACAGGAGACTCAGAGGGACTACAGGATGCAGTTAGTCACTGTAGGGAGAAAATCCATGGGGACAAAGCTCATTTAGAGCTCAAGCTGGTCATCACTGTGAAGGACAACAAAAGGACACATTTTAAAATATGTTAACAGCATAAGAAGGACAGTGATAACATTGGTCCCCTACCTGATGAGGTCAGTCACCTCAAAAATAGAGATGTAGACAAAGTGGACACATTTATTGTCTTATCCTCCTCTGCCTTTAGCACTGATGATGGGCCCTGGTACCCCTAGAACCCTGTTTTGGAAGATCATGACTGGGGAATCATAAACTCCCAGCTGACTCTGAACTTGTTCAAAACTTTCTGCTCCAGCTGGATGCACTTAAGTTTATGAGATCCAATGGGATTCATTCCAGGTTACTGAAAGAGCTGACCAATATCATTGCAGGTTGTCTCTCTGTCATTTTTCAGTGGTCTTGGGAGTTTGAGAGGTCCCAGTTGACCGGAAGCTGGCAAATTTTTCTTACCCAGTTTTCAAGAAGGGTAAGAAGGAAAAGACTCTGGTAATGACAGGTCTGTCTGTCTCACTTCTGTGCCTGGTAAAATTATGGAGAGGCTTGTTCTGGGAGTTATTGAGGCAACACAGTCATTGGTTACAGCCAGCATGGGTTCATGAGGGGAAAGTCCTCATTAACCGACTTAATTTCCTGCTAGGACAAGGTCTCCCATCTAGTTAAGCAAGGGAAGCCAGTGGATGTGGTGGTTTGGGATTTTAGCAAAACTTTTGATGCTGTCACTCACGGTAACCTTCTGGACAAAACCACCAGCACACAACTAGACAAGTCCATAATACTTTGGGTGAGCAACTGTCTGACAGGCTGGGCTCAAAGAGTTTTAGCAAATGGGGTTACATCAGGCTAGTGGCCAATCCCCAGTGGGGATCCACAAGGCTCAATTTTAGGGCCAGATGTCTTTCATGTTTTTATGAATTGTCTGTATACAGAATCGAATGCACATTTTAGTATTTAATGACACTAAACTAGACTGAGCTGTGGACTCCCTCAAGGGTAGAGAGGCCTTACAGAGAGAGCTGGGTAGACTAGAGAGCTGGGTAATCACCAAAAGTATGAAATTTAACATGAGCAAGTGATGGATTCTGCACCTGGGACAAGGCAATCCCAGTTATATTACAAAATGGGGGAAAAGAGGCTGGACAGCAATACTGTGGAAAGAGATCTGGGGGTTGATGGCAAGATGAAGAGGAGTGTGCCCTGGCAGCTAAAAGGGCCAACCACGTCCTGCAGTGCATCAAGCCCAGCATCACCATCTGGTCAAAGGAGGTGACTGTTACACTCTACACTACATAGTGCAGCCCCACCTCAAGTCCTGTGTGCAGTTTTGGGTACCTCAATATGAGAAGGACACCAAATTATCATATCCAGAGGAGGGTGACCAAGATAGTAAAAGGCGTAAAGGGTTCCTGGTCATCTGGTTTGGGTTTAGGTGGTCCTGAGAGGAGCAGGGAGTTGGATTTGATGATTCTCATGAGTCCCTTCCAACTTGAGATATTCTATGATTCCATTAATCATCTTTCTGATCTCCAATATGTCCATATCTCTTCTGTTGTGGGTAGCCAAGCTCTGTACATAGCATCCAGATGTGCTTTACCAGAGCAGAGCAGAGTGCCAGCTCACCTCCCTTGACCTGCTGGCAACACTTTGCCTAATGCAGACCAGGAGTACAGGCACTAAGCCGTGCTTTTGAGCTCCATTTGGCTTCATAGGCAGAGAAAATAAAGAGTATCTTTAAATAAGAAAGTCACTGTATTTGCTGCATTTTGTGCTTTCTGCCCACTCCTTTTGTTGCCAAGGGCTTACGAACTGTAGCAAAGTGGCAAAGTTTCCACCACTTGATCTCAAGACTCTGTACAAACACATCCTTGCAAACCTATCTTCATAAAGAGCTCTTTCAGAGCCGGTGCAGTACTTTGGGTTTGGGATTTGCCACGTGCCAGTTACAGTGCACTTACATTCTGTGCCAATGCTCTTATGTACAGACAGTGTGACATAAGTTACTCTTCTTCCAGACTGTGACTTATGGATGCTCATACTACCCATCAGCCCACTAACTTCTCCAGGAGACAAGCCTTGGAGTGAAAATACACCACACTGCGCTCACATGAACAGTGTGAAAGTTCAGTTGGTAGCAGGCACCCACAGTAAGTGTAAACTGCAAGGTAGAACCTGCCTCCAATGAGACATCTTGCTAAAAAGCAACATGTTTTGCCCAGAAGGTCTGGCAGTCTGATATTCAGGGTGTCTGACACTTAATATTCACATTATAGCCCTCAAAAAGATCAACACAGAGCCTTTCAGGATTGATAATGAACAACCCCTCTAGTAATTAAGCTCTGTGCACCTTTTGAAAATGGTTTCGAGTCTTCTGGGATTCTTTAATTCTCAGATGCGTCACCGAAGCACAGGTTCAGTATTCCCACAGAAAGCAGTGATCCCTCTGATTTACGGACTTCCCCACCCTTGGAACTGAGGCACTGACATGTTCTGCTCCAGGCACTGGAAAGCTCAACTAAGCTCTCTCTTTTTTTCTTTCTTTTTTTTTTTTTCTTTTTTCCCCTAAAGAAAGTGTTCACTGTCAAATTAACGTTCCCAATTACAAGTGGATCTAATCCCTGGTGATTACCTACCTACCCTAATTGACTGTCTTGTTCCCAACCAAGGCAGAGTGTTTGAACAGACAAACAAAAAAAGGCTCTGATTTGCTGAGACAGAGAGAAAACACTCACTTCCAGAAAATATGAGCCAGTTTTCTCTCTCCCAATTACTGCTCTTCCTCCTCTGAGCAATTAAAACTGTCTTGAAAATTTTATAGGTTCCAGAGAATTTAGTCACATACAAAGTCTGCTGATCCAGCTGGCCCCCATGGAGTTGGCGCTGGGATACAACTCATAGTTTTCTGAAGTGTTTTGGGAATTAAAACATTTCAAAAAATTGCTACTTCATACCAAGACATACTGTCTAATTCCTAATTTCAAGGTATTGGGTGCTAGTTTTATGGCTAATAGAGACAGATTTTAACATACACAAAATTATATTTTCTCTCTAACATCATCTTATATTAGTTTCAGAGATGTTTTGCAAGGAAGAAACCAGGTACCTGTTAATAAAAATAAGATTTTGGATTAATAAAATGTAAATTATTTGTATCCATCTTACATATTAGTCACAGCAAATATGGCAAATCTGGGAGTACAGGATACGTAAACTAACAGGGAATTTCTGCCTGTTTGGGACTTTACCTCTTGGTATAAAAACATTAAAACTAAGGGAGGAACTAATCTTCTGATGTTTTAGCAATATCCTTCAAAATATCAGAGGCAAATAGAAGAGCTGTGTCTCCTAATAAGGAGTGGAGAAGAGAGCGTAAATTCGCCACTGCTCAGTTACAGCAGCACAAAACCTGGGAACTTCACCACCTTCAATACCACTGAACATCATCCTTCCTCCTTCCAAAAAAACCTTATAAATACCATGGTTCAGATCCAAATCTAGGGTCAGCTGATAGCTTTTTACTGACTGTAAGTAAAATGACCTGATCTACACTGTAAGAGTAGTATATCCTGCAAAAGGTTAGAATGAAAAAGGCTCCTGAAAAGATTTCTGAACAGCCCCATCACTCTGAGCAAAGCCCTTTATCAGCCCCACACATGCCAGGCATCAGTCTAAGGAGACATTTAGATATTGTCAATACACTACAACAGCCAAGAAGAGTGACAGGCACCTTGACATATTGGTTTTGTTAGTGTAGGAAAGCCACATGAGCCTGATGGCAGAAGATACCCACTGGTTACAGAGTGATTTATCAGTCTTGTTTAAGGGAAAACGCAAATTAAAGGGGAAAAGATTTAAGTGCATAGATTATTTTTAAAATTATTGTCTTATATGGAAATGCAAAGTAGGCAAAACATGGCTAAAAAATTATAGGGTAGTATTACAGTTCCTAACTCATCAAAATACCTCCCAGGACATGCTTTTCCATGCTTAATTCAATGAGTGCATGCAAAAGGAGGGGAGTGGTGTAGGAGGAAGAGCAAGGAGCCAGCAAGCACTCTGCATGTGTTTCTGATACAACTCTGCATTTTAGTAGCCTATGTCCTTGCTCAGCATCATCTATGCCAATACCTACATTTACCAACATCAGACAAAAGGGGTACTCATTAGTCTGTCAGATCTGAAGTAAATGTGCAGAAGCAGACATAATTGTAACAAGCACATACCCATTTGTTGTGTCCATGCTCCCCTGGTTACTCTTCCTTAAAAGAAAGTATCTTTATTTCTAAGATGAGCATTCACCCGAATTCTGATAAAATCAGAACAAGAAACAGCCCCAGCCAGAATAAAATGGAAACGTGCCCTGTACAACTACCATAATATTAATCTTAAATATACTCTAACTCTTTTTTACAATGACATTTTTGAGAGTATTTTACATTCACTGTCTACTGGAAAACCAGTGTACCCAGAGATGGTGTCTTGCAGTCACCTTGAAAGCCAATATCACCCCCTGAATGTTTTGGTGAAAATAATTTTTAATCCTGATTAATTACTGATTATGAGCAGTGTTCATTATTCTTACTGATACTTTTTTTTTCTCTTTTTATGAAGTGCATTTGTTAAAGCATAAAATTGGTCAGGATTACAAATAACTTGCCCTGACAGCTGGAGGGCAGCATTTCTCTCACAATGAAAAACAATTTGTCTGCAGTGAAGACAGATGCCAGAATAGTAATTAGTTTGTTTCAACTATAGAGGACCAATAATTCTTCAAAATTACCCCTGATAAGACAGAAATCTGAATCAATCCTCTGAAGACTTTGGGGAAACAAAGATACATATAGTCCTTCATCTGAAAACAGCTTCAGGGCCCATGGTGAAAGGGGCAGGATAGACCAGCACCCCAGAAAAGATCCAGTGGTACCAGCAACATCACAGGACTACTGTGGACCCTGCTGGTCCTAGAGACTGCCAGTGAGGGTTATATTCTTGAAAGAGTATAACTTCTTGGCTAGATCAGGCGGTCCTGAGACATCCCTCATTTGCAGGCTGCAGCAACTTCATCAACAGGGGTCTGTACAGAACCAAAACTGCTAAATTGATCAGGTTGGGCTCTGTATTGGCATTCCTGCAGTTTATGATGGGGAGGTGGAAATGTGATGAAAAAGGACAAGAAGGAGGGAAGCAGCAGGGGGGCAGTGGCAGATGGCCAGTGGGAGGGTGAAGAGACAGCAGTGGGAAGCTGGAGCACACTGACTTCACAGCACAGGTGAACCTGAGCACACCTTTTGACCTGGGTTTGAGCTGCCTTCCTTGTGAGGGTGAGTTCACACTGCAGACTATTTCCATATATTATTAAAGTGTCATCAGCTTAGGGATACAACCCAGCTCACTTTTGTGCATCCACAGGTTACAGTTGAAATTATCAGCCATCTTCTGTAGGAGATGTGGATTACATGCAAAATAAGCAAAATAAGTCTTAATATTTGTTAATTATGTTCCAAATGGCAAAAATAAGAGACAATTTTAATTACTGTCTCATGATGGCAAGTTTAGGTTACAACAGTAAGGGCCAAAAAGCTCTCAGTTCACTCAAATTAAATGTCATCATGTTTTAATCCTACTGAAGTGAGGAATATTTTAACCACCTAGGGTAAACCACCTAAGGCTGAAGATTTCTCCCAAGATTTATTTAGTATAACAATAGTCATTCTGAATCTTTGTTATCTTGTTGTCTGTTGTGGTTTAGCCCCAGTTAACAACGAAGTCCCACACAGCTGCTTTCTCACTCCCCTGCCCTGGTGGGACTGGGGTGAGAATCAGAAGGGTAAAGTGAGAAAACTCATGGGTTGAGATAAAGACAGTTTCATAAGCAAAGCAAAAGTTGCCCACACAAGCAAAGCAAAACAAGGAATTCATTCCCTATTTCCTGTGAGCAGGCAGGTGTTCTATCATCTCCAGGAAAGCAGGGCTCTATCATGTGTATTGGTGATTGAGAAGACAAAAGCCATCACTCCAAACATCCCCCTTTTCCTTCTTCTTTCTCCAGATTTATATACTGAGCCATATGATGCCATATAGTATGGAATATCACAGAATCATAGAGCTGTTTAGGTTGGAAAATACATCTAATATCATCAAGTCCAACCTTTGACCCAACACTTCCAAGTCCACCACTATCCCTAAGTGCTACCTCTACACGTCTTTTACCTCCATGGTGACTCCATCTCTTCTCTAGACAGCCTGTTCCAGTGGTTGACAACCCTTTCCATGCAGAAATTTTTCCTAGTGTCCAATCTAAACCTTCCCTGGTGCAATTTGAGGCCATTTCCTTTTGCCCTAATACTTGTTACTTGGGAGAAGAGCCTGACCCCCACCTGGTTGCAGCCTCCTTTCAGGTAGTTGTAGAGAGTGATTAGGTCTCCCCTGAGCCTCCTTTTCTCTGAGCTAAACACCCTGAGCTCCCTCAGCCACTTCTCATAAGACTTGTGCTCCAGACCCTTCCCCAGCTCTGTTGCCCTTCTCTGGACACATTCTAGCACCTCAATGTCTTTCTGAAGTGAGGGGTGCAGAACTGAATAGAGATTCAAGGTGTTAAGTATAGTGGTTGGTCACTGCCCTGGACCTGCTGGCCACATTTTTTCTGATACCTGACATGATACCATTGGCCTTCTTGCCCACCTGGGCACACACTGGCTCATGTTCAGCTGCTGTCAGCCAGCAACCCCAGGTCCTTTTCTGCTGAGCAGCTTTCCAGCCACTCTGCCCCCAGCCTGTTGCACTGCATGGGGTTGTTGTGACCCAAGTGCAAGACCCAGCATTTCGCCTTGTTGAACTGCATACCATTGGCTTCAGCCTGTCAATCTAGCCTGTACAGATATCTCTGCAGATTCTTCCTATCCTCTGTCAGATCAACATTCCCTTATGTAAGTTAGGGTCAGCTGTTCCTGCTCCCCTCCCAACTCCTTGTGCACCCTCAGCCTCCTCACTGGTGAGGGTGATGTGAGGAGCAGAAAAGGCCTTGACTCTGTATAAGCACTGTTCAGCAATAACTAAAACATCTCTGTGTTATCAACACTGTTTCCAGCACAAATTCAAAACACAGTCCTATAGCAGCTACTATGGAGAATATTAGCTCTACCCCAGCCAAAACCAGAACATTGCCCAACTCCTGTCTGAAAATTACAGCCAAATTATTATCCTGGCTCCAATCCAAGCAGTAGGGAGAGGGATGCACTGAGCGATCACTTCAGCAGTCCATTACACAAGCAAATCTGTATGTATGTTAAGGTAGTGGTATCTTAGTAGAATAAATTAAAACATGGTGTGATACTACCCACAGGACTGCGTTGTATTTACTGCATTAGCTTTTTTTTTTTGAGAACCCTAAATGCTCAATTCTTTTTTTTTTTTACTTTCCTTATTTTCACACACATGGAGTATTGATGTTAGGTTCCAGACACCTCGAGAAGCAATTTCAAAGAAGCTCCTGACATGATTTGTGTTCCAGTGGTCAATTGTTCTATTTTCTCACAGAAGGTCATTGATAAGACAAATGCATGACAGAAATCTGCTGTCTTACATCATTAGATTTTTCTGAGCTGATGGATTCCTACCCAGAGAAGCTTTACATGAACTGCACTGACAAAGGCAGAAAGACTCCACTGTAAATTTGTACCATTTTCTCTCCAACTCAGTGCTTCTCAAACTGCTTCTCAGGTGGGGAGCCAGGTCTGCCATGTCTTGGATTATCTGCTGCTTCCTTTTCAGAGCACTGGTCTAGTGCAGGATAGGATTTACATTTTCAAGTAACTTTAGTGCCTTCTGGCTAAAGAGTTAATGCCAAACTGGCCATAAATTGAGGTTAAGCCAGTTCTTGAAGCCGTTTTAGGGGCAAAAATATTTCCTTGCTTGTGAAGATTCTGTGGTGCTTGCTGGAAATCCATACAGCTCCCGTACTGACAGCACAGCAGTGTTGATTTTCACCTTCTAAAGACTTTGCTGCTTCCTACATGGAAATGCTGAGCAGCTTTTTTTTTTTTAAGGGATGTGAGCTTTTAATTATTGTATTAACATTGTCAACTGTCAAACGCTTTGAAATAATTTAATATGCCCAGTCTCCTTACAACCTGTTTATTGATATTCATGAAGTGAATCCCCCCTTGAGATGTCTAGACTGAATGTCAATATGGTTTATAGATGAAGACATGGTTTATAGATGGAAGGTATTAATAATTGAATCCTGAAATTGTTTAATTTTACTTCAATAAAAGGCCAGGTAGGACAGGAACCAATATACCCTTCTACTAAATTGATGCACAAGTGAGTACAGCAAATCGGAATAATTTCAGCCATCAGTGATGAAAAGAAAAAAAGTGATTGACTTGGGAGGCATATTTTAATAAATAGAATTATTTTGCTGGAAGTATTTTCCCTGGGTGAAATTCCTTCTTGACACACAAGACATTAGCAGAGACACTTCTTTATTGTGTCTACATGCACTAGATATAACTTACAGGAGATATATTTTAGCCTTCTACCTCTCCTTAAAAGACATACCAGAAAGGATTGAGTAGAGACATGTTCACAAGAGTAATATTTAGGGTCTATGCAGGAACTGCAGAATAAATATTGTTTCTCCTGTATTATTCATAACATTACAATAGCTGGTCATAACACTCCCTTTGTCCTTATGAAATATGCTTATCCAATAATCTAATCAGGTTGAGAAAAGGTCTGGGAATATCTTGAAGGAGCCTTTCAAATATGAGAAAAAACTTTTTCCATGGACAAGCAGATGACAAATCCAGACCTAGAGGAAAGAAGAAATATTGTCCAATCTGTAAATCACAGTAGTTCTGCTAGAAATGTTGGGTTCCCAAAGGTGCCAGCAAGATTCCAGGGAGACCACTTGATCAGTGTCTCACTTGCCCGTTATCTCTATAATATTTTCTATCATTAAGGACTCATTGTTCAAATATCTGCAGTCTGATTCCATGCCTACTGAAGTCAACATGACTTTATTTCTTATTAACTTCAACAGATATTGTTGAAGAAGCCCTGAAGAAAAGACCCATTTATAATTTTCTCAATTATGTTGTAATCCCTGATAGACCTATTTATTGTTTATTAACACCTTAGGTTTCTACAGTCTTTTTTATTTTTACTATGAGTAGAATCAAAGTGTTTAATTGCTTTCATAAAAGTAACTGAGTGTTTTTCTAGGTGCATGTGTGACAGGAAGGAAACATTGCTGTAGGTTTCCTGGTCTACACAATATCTCAATTATCATTATGATCTCTTTGAAAAGGCATATATTAAGTCCTAACAGATATTCTACAAAAGTTCTGTGCTGATGTAAAACAGTTCAGAAGATAACTTCAGCATAACATCTAACTAGTCTGAGTACGAACAAAGCTGAAAGATAATTTTAACTGAAAACTACAGGTCGAATTTAGATAGATATTTAGTACATACAATCTGACCTGCTAAGATTCAAGATTCATTAAGAACTTTTCATTAGGAGGGTAATTAAGGTCCTCTCATTAGGAGGCTTATCAAGACCTTCTTAGAGGAAAATTACTTGTCAATTTTAGTCTTATACAGCACTAGACTAGTACTCGCCTTTGGATAATTATGTTTTTAAAATACAGATGTCCCTATTGTTATGGCAGTAACAAAGAGGCAATCACAGATTCATTAAGGTTGTAAAAGACCTCCAAGATGATTGAGTCCAGCTTTTGACTGACCACCATGTTAACTAAACCACAGCACTAAGTGTGGCCTCCAGTCATTTCCTGAACACTTCCAGCGATGGTGACTCCATCAATTCCCTGGATGATCCATTCCAATGCTTAACCAACCTTTCAGTAAAGAAATTATTCCTGATGTCCAACTTGAACCTCCCCTGCTACACCTTGAGGCCATTTCCTCTTGTCCTGTCGCTGGTTGCCTGGGGGAAGAGACCAATCCTTGCCTTGCTACACCCTCATTTCAGGTAGTTGTAGAGAGCAATAAGGTCCCTCCGAGCCTCCTTTTCTCCAGGCTAAACACCCCCAGCTCTCTCAGGTGCTCCTCCTGTGACTTACTCTCTAGATCCTTCCCCAGCTCCACTGTCCTTCTCTGGACCAGCTCCAATGAGCACCTCAATGTCTTTCTTTAAGTGAGATGCCCAGAACTGGATGCAGTACTTGCAGTGCAGCCTCACCACTGCCAAGTATAGAGGGACAATCACTCCCCTAGTCCTGCTGGCCACACTATTTTTGATACGAGCCAGGATGCCATTAGCCTTCTTGGCAACATGGGCACACTGCTGGCTTATGTTCAGCTGCTGTTGACCAGTACTCCCATGACCTTTTCCACCAAGCAGCTTTCCAGCTACTCTTCCCCTTAAGCTCAGGTCGAAATTTAATTCAAGTCTGTGCAAAAGTGGCCAAAAGGTCCATACCTGATAGCTTTTAAGGAATTATAAAATTATAATAACAAAGCAGGAAAAAAAATGCATTTTGAATATTTACTCCTTCTGTCACTTATAGGTCTGTAGGAGCATGACCTACACTGTGATACCCCTGAAATATCTTAGTCTCTGCTTCAGTGGATCCTATTGTCCAAATATCAGTCAAATGTGTTTCCTAGTTCCCTAAGAGAAAATGTAGGTGCCCTGCCTTTGAACAGGGTTCAATGTTTTCTCTCAGTTCAGGCATCTTTGCGGGTCTTCTCACACCTACCAGTCATTTACCCTCTCCATCAGTGGAACTGAAAGCCTTTTCTTTACCATTTTCCAACAGCCATTGGGCACCATGACAGAAACTCTCTAATTACACAAGTAGGTTTCCTACAACATCCTCAGACACCTCATTCCTACCAGCTCTGACCTTTGTGGGTTGTGTCCTGGTGTCTCTGACCCAGGGCAGAGCACACAAGTATCCAGATCCTTATCTTGACTGGGACTTCCAGGGTGTCTTGTAAAGCAGGCAGTGGTCTGTCCTACTGAATAATGTGCCTTTTCACCAATCTGATTGTTTCACCTGAGATGAAGTGACTCCCTGTTTGACTTCCATGAGTGCAAGAAAGCTTTTCAATACCCTCTCTCAAGTACGAATTCCCATTAGTACCAATATAAATTAATATCAAACAATGTGGAGCACTGTGCTGTTTACTTATGTGTTTATATTTTAGTAGGGAAAGATTTCTGTTTGAATCTTTCTACTGTGTTCAGATGGATGGTTTAGGAGGAACTGGGTAAGAAAAGAAACAATTATGTTCTTATATCCATGCGTAACAGAGAACTGTGGCACTGACAATTCTTTAATTTGATTGTTGAGTCTAATCTTTTCATGTCAGCAGACAAATAAACGGTGTGCCCTAACATTCCTGCATTGCTGATCTGGAAATGTCACTGTTTATAGAGTGTAATGAATCCTGAGACTTGCTCCACTGGAGGGCTTTTTCTCCACCCACTAGATCCACTGTCCTTTTTGTTTCAGTCCCAAAATATGAGCATATTTGACCACAATGTCAACATCATGTCAATTAAACATCGTGAAAGAAGCAGGAAGAACTCAGCCTTGACAATTCATGGTGGCCCATGTTCAGCTGAATCATAAGTAGGACTTTAATTCTAGAGTAAAAGAGTTATGTCTTCTAAGCTGTACAGATAATCATACAATAGATATCCCTGACTCAGATTTCAGGTGTTATAATGTAGATAATTACTCATGGCATGAAATAAAGAAATGGAAAACACGGTACTTGTATATCATTATGGAATAACCATATGTCAGCAGATAGAATCACCTCTCTGAGTAAAGTTTGTACTTCTGAGTAAATTTGTTCCATTGAGAAACAGGGAAGCACAGTAAAAGATTATGTTATAGTTGGGGTTTTTTCCAGTTGATTTCTGTTCCCAGCACTATTTCTTTTCTCATTCCTGCTCCTTTACTGAACAGTGGTTTTGTACCTGAAGTGTGATATGTTTCTTTAAAAAGCAAAACAAAACAAAACACACCCCAAACAAAGCAAACTAAATAAAAAACCCCCAACTTTTAGGTTAGATCACCTGAACAGTGTATATACTGTAGGATCACAAACAAGCAGAGAGGGAGATATGGTACCCAGACATCAGCTGGTATTTCAACAAAAAGCTGGGTCTCATGAAGCCCACAGACTAAAATGACCAATATTATAGAATTATAGAAAAAAATTAGGTTGTAAGGGACCTTTAAATATCATCTAGTCCACCCCTTCTTCAATGAGGAGGGACATCTTCAACTAGACCAGTATTAAAGCTCGATCAGACCATAAATCATGATCCAAGTTAAAGCTCTTGGGAATCTCTCTATCAGTTTCAGCAGGTTTTTAACTAGACCTATGACAAGTGCAGTAAATCTGTGTGCTCTGATCTGTTAACAAAACATACATTGCTTATTTTATATAACACATAATAGTTTCTTCATCCACAAAACATTTAAGGCAAGCATGAGAGCCTACAGTAAATGAAGGTCATTTTGCCTATGGGTCTTCTTAAATTGTGACCATCTGTTGGCCTGATAAAACAGGTGCTGAGCATTTGCAACTCCACCGAAGCACGGGGAGCTGGATGGAGTTGTGCACTAGTTGAAAGTCTTCTCACTCTTTTCAGTCCACAATTAGCTATGAGCCAGTGTGTGCTGCCGTTAGTTGAAGCAGCCCAATACAATCTCATAAAGGAAATCAGTTTCTTTACAGATCTAAAACCATTCATGTTTTTGGAAGTGATTGTTATTTAATCCTTTGTATTTGGGTTTATCTATGCAAGAAGTAAATGCAGCAAAATACTATTTCTTTGAGCTATGGTCACGCTAATTAACCGCAAGAAGTGTTGGAAAGAATTACTATATTGTCAGTCTATCTTTATAGACCAAATATATTCAGGCAATTAATTTTAATATGTTCCAAATTTTATTCACTGTGGCATACAAAATGGAAATGAAATAGCACTTTGCTGAAAACAAGGAATAGTTCCTCAGCTAGAGTTAAGTGCCGTTACTCTTTTTAATTTCAGTTGTTCTTTTCTAATTCCTGTAAGCTAAAGATCTGTCACACAATGCAGATTTGACCCAGATAACTAGAAAAATGGGATTAAATCTATTAGGATACTCTAAGCCAATAGATACAAGTTGCAGGCAAAAGTGACCTTTTCCTGACATAGCTATATTTCTCTGGGATGCAAATGTTCCCCTGGCTCGTGCCTACTAGCTAAAAATATTGCCACAAGCAAACGACAGTTTTAACAGCACTGTTGCATGGGGCAAACAATCTGCTGAAATGGTTGAGAGGTTTAGGAAGCTTATTCCAAACCACTAGAAAATTGCTACAATAATTTCTGCAGGATTTATAGTGCCATTGTAGCCAGTTTTTCTTTATGCTATCCACATTATTGATTCAGCTGTGCTAGTAATTGTAAGGGATGATGTTATAATAATGTCATTTTGGCAAGATGCAGTACTATTTAACTAATACATTATTTTCTAAAAGGATTCCTTTTAGAAACCATATGGTCTTACTATATCATTTATTCCTTTCACCCTTGCCTTTGAATACAAACAGAAATAGAAATGGCAGGAGGTAACAAAGCTTGTCATATAATCCCTTTCCCCTTAACCTTTATTCAGGATGATCCCTTCAACTCATGAAAAGTCTTCTTTGGAGCAATGTGAAATGTTTGTTAGGAAACTCAAAGCAAAGTAAAATTCAGCTGTTTGCAGCTTTTACTACAGATGTGGTATCCAGCCCATGTTTTGTCAAAAGGTTTGAGTCTTTTGATTAAATCTGAGGCTAGTTATGAATGAATTGGAGCCAATTTATTGTTTTGTATCAAAAGAAAAAGATAAGCCCCAGGATTTCACATGCTTCCAGCTACACATTGACCAAAATCTGAACTGTAAAGTTCTTGTTCTTGCTTCAAAGATGGAAAATGCCAGGGTTGAACCCTGAAGACAGAGGGACTGTGATAAGCAGAAGGGCTGCAGGCAGAGGGTCGCAGCCATTCTTTCACATTCTCCACTGCTCTCTCCAAGAGAAACTATCCAGATTCCTGATTTGCATCCCTGCCACAAATGAAAAAATGAACAAAAGAAGCTGCCCAAAGCAGCTTTTATTCCCCACACGGACTGCAAACAAACCCACAGCGCCAATTACAGCTCAACTTTGTGATATAGGCACTTCATAACTTTGTCCTGGATAAAGCTCATAAACTCATCTAAGATATATAGTGAATAGTTGTCATATAGCTTTGTTTTTATTACTAAAGCAGGAGAGTTGCAGGCTGAACTACGCAAAGAACATTTCTTAAGATTTCAGTCCTCCAAGCATGTTCCCATTTCAGCCCTAGAACTGGCTTCCAGTAACCTGCATTGGCTTTTCAGAGACAAGGAGAAGGCACAGGAAGGACTTTAAAGGGTCTCTCAGGAAGCCAGTCTGTGCGGATGGTGAGAATGGTAGCTGCAGATACAAGAAACATGCAGTAAAAAGCCATCTTGGTTTTAGAAGCAAGGACCCGCGGCATGGTATTGCCCAGCATCTGCACTTGGCAGGTGATTAGCTGCACAACCAGCAGAGAAAGACAGGAGATGGGCAGATTAGCAAAATAGTGCCTAGAAAAGAGGCAACATAAGAATCCAGATCAATAGGAATGAAAACTTCCAGGAGAAACAGTATTATAAAAGCTTTAGAGTACTGGAAAGAAGAATCCAGTCTGCGTAGATGACTGCCTAGGGAGATTAAAATAAGAAAATGAAAGTAAAACTTTTGTTTCACTACCTCATAGGAGGAAAAGAATAAGAACTGAATATAACTTTGTAGCTAAACATAACAGCGGATAGTACTACAGCTGTAAAAACTGAAGGGAAGGGACAGATCATCACAAATGATCAAGTGAGAAAGTTTAAGAAGTTAACGCATCTTTGGCTTGATTTTACCAACCCCCCAACTGAAACATGATCATTGACTGTGTGAGAAGCCCCATCATTCAACATGGAGTACAACAGGAGAGCTCAAAGCACCCTTCACAGCACTTTTCAACTGTACATCTCAGTACGTTTTACAAAGGACTTAAAAGGATATCGTATAGTTCTGGAAACATAAAAGATGTCCTCATTAGAGACAAAATCGCTGGAGGATTGCCGCCTGAAATAGCAGAGAGAACTGAGACACACTGATCTTACTCTAGAAAAAAAGCCTGAGGATGACAAGAAAAGCAAATGTATCCAGAAAATAAGTTAAGCCATGTCAGACAATTAGGATGGCAGAGAATCATACAGCAAACATAAGGTCACCCATTGAGGTTGGGCTGTGTGGGAGTACAAAAGTCCATGAGGACAAGTGTGGAAAACAGAAAAAATGGAAAACTCAAAAAACTCAAGCACCCAAATTGTACCCGAAGTAGCAGTGCAAAAAATTGGGAAATGACCACATAATGTCTTAATATGTCAGCTAAGAAGAAAGATGATGGAATTTTCATGATGGTTTCTGGTGAAAGAAGAAGGCAGCCACTTATGCTGCTGAGAAGGATACCAGTACTCGTCAGGGACAACTAACTGTTGGATTAACAACCGGTTTGATTTGTGTGTGAACTGTGGAGTCAGTGCAGCACCAGTGACAAGCATTCCTTTTAGGGAAGATGTTCTATAAAACTGGTTTTAGACCAATGGCAATCAAGTGTGGGATCTTGTAATTGACAGCTCATGATGCACACAATCAAAAGCAACAGGGAAATGCAAATAGGACATCTGTCATCACACATTTGCCCTCTCTTGACCAGAGGAGACAGAATTATCACTATGGGTTTTGTTCTAGCAGTTCTACAGTGATTAAAAGGCAATGGAGCTTGGAGGAACACTGAAAAGAGAGTGAACTCTACTCTACCCCACTAGATTACTGAAATGCAGAATTTCACTTGAAAAAAAAAGGCATTAGAAAGGCTACAAAGATATGAAGCAATGCTGGACCTTCTTAGACTCTTTCAAAGGAAGGGAATAGTCCAATAGTAGGCATAGCAACTGATGTCATGGGGAGTTGTACTGTTGAATAGTAAATGGGTAAAAAATTAGTTTCCACAACTTATGACTGAGGGCAGATTTATTAAGGGCAAAAATTCTAATTGTGATGCCCAAACCATTTTTTGGCATGCTGAGCCAAACAAGCCATCCAGTCAAGAGGCCAGAGTTCTCCTTAGAGAGAAGGGTCTCCCTTAGACCCTTAGTCTAAAATTTAAAAGTGTAAACTTGGTTACAAGGGTGTTTATATGTAAACTGACCCTCACCCTGGAGAGAATGCCAGGCATCTGGCAGGTGTTGGTGAGGTGCTAATGAGCTGGCTAATGGTAGTTTATAATCTGGTCATATCCAAAATGAAAGTGAAGACTGCCATAGGAGGCAACCTTCTATATGAGGTGGCACATGGGTGAAAGATCAGTATGTTTATAGCAACACAGCGGTAATGTCAGCAGAAGGAAGAACAGGTGTCATAAAAAAGAAAAACACTGCAGTGAAACCAAGCTTGAGATGAGCTAAAGCCTGTGTTCTGCTGGCCAGGAATAAATCCCCTTTTTGAGGACATAAATGAAATAGAACAGGCTGTCCAAAAGTTTCCTGTGCTTAAAAAGTCATCTGAAATCCCAAATAGGTCTGAGAAAACGTTGGACAGATCTGTCCCCGACGTGAAGAGAATGGCATGAAGATGGAAGATAACCATTCCATTTCTGGAGGTGGTGCAGATCTTCATCCCAAATAATTTTAAATGTTGGATGGAGGTACTGAAGCAGCAGTTGCTTTGCACTGATACACTTGGAGAGTGGTTCATTTGGTGCCTGAAGTTAGCTGAGATGGATCTAGAGAAAGGAGGCTTGTGTGCTGCACATAGCTGAAAGTCCAGCACTTCCTACCTAGTTCTTCTAACAAAGAGCCAGATTCATTTCAGAAACATGCAGCCTCTCATGTTAATGACCATGGTACATGAAACAAAGAACATTACTTTTGCCAGGGACTTCAAAGGGCTTAGATCAAATGTCAAGTGAAAATGCACTTATGGAAAAAATGATTGAAATTCAATACCAAGGCCACTCAGATCTATTCTCTGTGCTCCTGCTCCTAAATTTTGCCATTTTCGTTTCACATTATCAAAGCCCTTTGGGTTTCTCTAGTAGTTTATATCGTGCTTCTCTGTGTCCTGATGTTACATTAAAATGAACAGTGCTGTATGAAACTATCAGCACTGCATGCATGTGCTGCAGCCTTGTTTAGGCAAAATATCTGTGCTGTCTGAAAGTGCTGTATTGTACTGTTTGACTTGGCTTTCCTTGATATAGAAATGTTAGGAAAGCCAGTATTTTAATACTGTGTATCGTTATCAGATAAAAGAAAAAAATGAATTATTATGCTGAAGATTTTTTTTTTCCCCAAAGAGATAACATCCCACAGTGCTGACAGGCTTTTTTCTCTAATGATATATGAATTGGAGCTAACAGGGGGAGACAATAACTGCAGGCCCTTTGATTAATCTATTTTCTTTGGTCCTCTCTTTAAAATGATAGATTGGTCCGGGAGGACAGTTTGCCATAGATATTTGCAATAGAAATGTGAGCTCCAAACAAAATAAGGAACCAAGGTTTGTTTAATATATTGTAGACATCTGGTCCATTTTCCCTTGGAAATTAGCATAGAGTTATCATCTGATTATTGTCGCATGTGAAAGGCTGAAAAAAGAGTCCGGGTGTATCTGATGGCAGAGGGGTAGAGAAGAAAAAAATTCCTGTAGCATTATTTAAGAGAAGAATGTATTTTAGCACTACAATTTAACTTTAGTTGGATGCACAAAAGAAAACAAGCCCCTTCCAAGACGTGACATGCTTATGATAAGTCTTTCATAACATCTCAGTTGCATTACTTTTTCCTGTTTAGAATCAATGAGTTGTCTCACATTTTAAAAGTAAAGATGGGCAATAGAACAAACTGTACTGGATAGACAACAGCTGTACAATCTCTCCCTGTGATGGTATCATGCTTTATTGTGATAAAGTTAAACCAGAATCTACTTAGAACGAAATATAAAAATTTCCATGTCTAACTCAGACCTGCCAAATGGTATTCTGCAAAAAACTACAGTTTTTAAAACCTCTTTGCTAAAAAACCTTATTTTAAAAATTGTGAAATGCCTATAGAAAATGACTGTAGAAGCCATGCCGATACTTGGTGACTGTAGATCACAGAATGGACTCAACAATGTGTTGAAATGTTGTGTCTCCAATCCTTTTCCAACAGCACAACTTCCAGCATGTAACACGATGTAAGGTGTATTAATTACTCCTGTGCACTGAGATCTTAGCAAACATGCACACTGACTAAATGAAGGGATAGAGGAAACGAGACTGATCTGGTGCAACATGTAGCACATATACAGCTTGATTTTTGAGGTGTGCTACACAAATAAGTCAATAGATAGCTGCACACTAAAGAGAGGATTTTTTACTGCTTCTTGCAAAATGGATGAAGACAACTCTTCTGTGATGGCAGGAGTGGATTATCACTCAACCAGTAGTTTTAATTTAGCAATCCAGAGGTGTTGACGTTGTGTTAATGGAGGGCCAAACATTTTAAGACTTTGAAGATAAGTTAGTTGAGGAGTTATTAAATTAAATCTAGCCATCAAGGCAGAGATCCATCTCTCCTTATGTTAAACATCTGATTGTTTATGTTGGAAGGTTTCCTGTAAAAGGAGAAATAGACACTTCTTGAGAGAAGTTCAGATGATCAGTGGCTCTTTCTCATCCTTGGCTACCCAGGAAACACCTGAACAGAGCAATTTACAAAAGCTTAATCTGGACCAGTGGGTTTGACTCTCCCTTTCTTGTGACCTGTTTGATGCTGACGGAGGTGGAAGATTATAAGGAAATTACTACTTACACTTTTTTACGTTTGATGTGAATATGGTATGTGGTATATATGAATAGACTCAAACCCACTGTGTCATTTGCTGTAGCAAATCAGGAAAAAAGGATGAAATAAAATGTCACATCACATTATTTCTTTTTAAACCATTCACAAGTTGTTTTAATCAACCTCAACATGCATTTTGAGTCAAATATAATAATTGGTTATAAAAGATACCCTATACCAATGACAATGTTATTGTAACATGTATTTTGCTAGGAAAACATATATTTTCACCGAATCTTTAGACTGAGGAACCCCTTATATGGCCCACATTGGGCCATGACACATAGACTCTGATAAAAGTAAATCTCCTTTTTAGTGCTTTGGAGCTACAGACCTGAGCGGAGAAAGGGATATAACCACAGCAGACAACTGTGTCTATGGCAGATTTTGCTCACAATAGAACAGTTTATTTCTGGTTTGTTTCCTTTTATTTCTTTTGCCCTTATCTTTCTACTCTGTTCTTTTTTCTGCTTTGCTTACAAGTGTATTGGGCTATTCCAATGACAGAAAACCACACACACCACCATGAAATGATGGCATTTAAGTGGTGACATTTCATAGCATTTCTCTATTGCCCTCTGGAAGTTAATGTGTCTATTCTGAGTCATCAAGGCTTTCTTTAGACAGTAGAGAGGTAGTCTCCACAGTACTGTAGAGAAGTAGTAGTACTGTAGAGAAAATTCCAAAGGGAAGAACATCCCATGTGTCTTTAGTGCCCCTTCTGACAGCTTTGTCAAAGATCCCCAAAGAGGAGGCAACAAAAGAGACTGAGTTGCCTCCTCTTACTTTTTGAATGAAATCTGTCATCCTATAAGTGAGATAGAAAATGAAAAAAAATCCAAGTTTTTAGAAGAAATGGAAGAAAGAAAAGATATGACAGCAGTATAATTCTGCCTGAAGGTAAGATACGTGTAGCAATGTGCACTGAATTTTTCACTGAATTAATTTGCATGAATATTGCAGATGGAAATGTGTATGTGCTATGCCTTTAAATGTAGATGTTTCCTGGAATGTTATTTGCGTGTTCACAGGTTATGTATTCCTATTATACCATGTACTGAAAAATAAAAATAAATGTAGTTGCTACAAGGGAGGAGGGTCTTTTTAATCTTTAATTAAATATTAAATAGAAGTGTTCTTTGATGATGTCAGTCTCAACTTCATTAGCTACCAGATCATACCTAATCCAGTAGTTATGGCAGACTAGGATTTGCCGACTAATTAAATAAAAACAGTCAGTATTGATACATAAAAAGTCATACAACTCTAATTAAAGTTGTAACAAATTGTTTTTTAGTAATTTCCTGCATTCAGCAGCAACCAAAATTGCACTTAATGTGCAAAAACCCAATTTTAGTCTGCTTTATTGTAAGAAGGCAAAAAATAGGCTCTTTTACACCCACATATACACTGACACACTCTATGAAGTCTGTTTTGACAGCTTCCTATAATATTTAGCCAACGACAACAGGCAAGCTAAAGAATCGATAACTAAACCTTTGGTGCATGTTGCAATCCTAAGTAATTATTTACATGTCATGTTGAATCGTTTGGATGGTGAAGTACTGTTCAGATCTATCATCTAAACAGACAAGTGTATATATGTGCTTTCAATTGGCTCCTTGGTAGCTTGGGACTTCATTTGAATTATTCTGATGTGAATATTTATGAGGTTTGATGGTAGTGTTTACCACTTCATTATGGCAAAGATTTAAGAGATATGCTACAGTTCCTGGAAAGGAGTAGCCATGACATTTGGGAAACAAATAGCTACGGTTACACCACCTGCATAGCTCATATGTGGAGAAGCTGCAGCTGCTCCAAGATGGCTCTGTGCATCTGTGCGCAGTGGGGTGATGGGATTTATATGGAAAAATCAATGCTTTGTACTGGATCCAAAAGCCAATGGTTGTAGGGAATCCCACAGACTACCAAGTCTGCCTGTTGGGCAGCCACCTAGGACAAGTCATATAATGTATGATTTCAAAGCTTACCAGTCTGTGCCTTGCGGTGCTGGGCTGATAGAATGTGGACCCCTGAGGTTGACTCTGATGCCCCAGCTGCTCAGTGCCATCAGCTCTTGCTCAGCTGCACTTCTCACTTGATGGCACTTTTAAACATAAAGTACCTCAAACCGAGGAAATAAAAGCTGAGGCATGGAAAATCTCCAGATACCTTTGAAATAGCTGGATGTCTGGTTTTACTGATCATAAAATGGTCGAAGTAATTCTTGTCCCATTTATCTAACCCACAGCTATAGTCTCCTTATTGATAAAGTGCAGAGAACTTTGATCTTGGAATTCAACAAGTCCCAGTAATATTTATGCTCTTTTTCCCAAGTGCAGCTGTTATTTTACAGGCCTCCCACAAGGCACAGACCCAGTATGTTCCAAGAATGGAAGAACTGAGTGCTCAGCACCTTTGCTGTGATTTAAACTGGATTAAAGTCTGAACTCCTGTTCTGGTAAATATTTGCATTTTTATATAGTAACTATATACTGTGGAAGTTGCATGACAGTGCAATATGGTTTATGACGGTTATCAGTTATCAGTTTGACTTTTGCACTGGCCATATTAAGAGATTCAAGAGCATCTTGTGAGTTTAGGAACTCGCATCTCTAAAGGTGTTTTGTCTTTGCCACTTTACCAACAGTCAGTGGAACATAGGCTGCTAATTCCTTCAGTTACTTCTGAAAAACTGGGCCTCTATCAGCTCAAAAGTGGACAAGGAAAAGCTTGTATAGCATTGGTGATGTTGGCTGACATGCACTCTACTGGTCTTGAGCTGGTTTGAGAATTCGAGGTGTCTCACTCTCAGTTTCCCAGACGTGAGGATTTCAGTCTCACTAGACATTTTGGAAAATCTTGATAGATGGTTTTCTAACTGTGGTACCAATACCTTGCTAATACATGAGATTCTTTAAAACAGCAAAAGACATTATTACCCAAGGCCTTGACAACCCTGTTCAATGGGTGTAAAGGTCTGAAGGTGGGAGTTAGCCTGGCTGCTACAGCTGCCTTTGATAACACAAACCAGATCCTATGAGTGCAAACCTTTCTTAGTATCTCTCCTTTTCTTTTCTAAATGAAATCTTCTGATATCTTCCAAATATTTAAAAAAACCCAACAAAATAAACAAAATAAAAAAAATACCGCCCCCAGCAAGTGGCTGGGCTCACAAAGACAGGTAAAGGTGTCCCTAAACATAATGTTTCAAGGAGCAATGGTTCTTTCATGCTCATTAAATCAGAAAAAGGATACCAAGGACCTCTCCTAACAGTCAGTATGGTACAGGATTCAGTTGTCTGCAAACTAGAGGGTCAGGAAAATCAAGTGAAGAGCCTGTGGAGCCTCACCAATTGAAAGCCTATTAATAATAGAAGAGATTATTCACTGTTATCAAATATAATTACAGACATCAAACACCCTGCAGCTGAAAGACCATTTATTTAACATACAGAATAAGTAGATGTAGTTGTGTGACGTGCTGCTCTGCAACATCTCAACACCAGGCTTCAGGTGGTAAAATAAACTACATTCCTAGAGCTAAAATAGTGATTATATACACAGATTTTATGTGGCACATTATGCTCAAGAAAAAAATTACCATCTTACTTTTGTGTAATTTTAATGCATTTCAATGAGTATTTTATCTATCCATCCACACATTTTATGTTTGCAACTTCAGGTCCTGGAACTGAAATATTCTGCAAGCCATTTTGTGTACTCAAGCACCTGGACTATGATTTGTGATTCTTAATCTGGAAGTTAAACTACACCTTCAGCCCAATGCCTGGGTCCAAACACAGTGATTGATGGATTTAACTGGAAGATTACTACTGGCAGGTTTGAAGTAGATCTTTTGTATTGGAGGAGTATCTCCATAGCTAGACCATAGCACCAACACAGATGGAAAATATATGATTCACAGGGTGTGTCTATTTCTGTCAAATATTTTATCTGACTGGTTCAATCTTAGGTCTTGGCATCCTCACCACTACAGTAAACATACATTATTTCCCTTTTGAGTAAACTAACTCATTCCCTCCAGAAGAATCTCCTTTGTAGTGAAAAGTTCTGTGGTAGTTTTAGTCTAGGCCTTCCTTGGTGACCAGTTTGTAACCAAGGAAGTGGCCATGTTCCTGGTATTCCCTACAATTTTTATGTAAGCCAGGGTATAAAGAAGAAGAGAAGAGAAGCCTTCACTCTCTTCCCTTCCGGTGGTTCTGAAGGCACAGGTTCCCTGCTGTCGGTTCTCATTGTATGGGGGAGCGGGGCCTAGTGAGGCCTTGTAGACCTTGGGAGGCGGAGGGCACCGGTGGTCATTCAGTGCGATTCTGCTGTCCCAAGGAAAGTAGTAAGATATTCTTTTGCTAATTCTTTATTCTGCTAGTTCCTGAGTTGTCAATTGTTCATATCTGTTTCAGGTTTTTTTGTTTCTTTTTGCCCCTTTTTTCCTTTTTTTCCTTCCCCTTTCCCCTTTCTGGGAGCTGTTTGGGGTTTCTGTGGTTATATGTACATAGTATTTTAGTTGTATATATCTAATATATGTAAAATATATATATATTTTGTGATATAGCTTTTGCTATTCCGTTTTTTTTTTCCTTTGGAGGTTTTTTTTTTGCTGTGGTCTGTTGGGGTTTGGCGGGAGGCTAACTACAACCGACTACACGTTCAATGCCAGCATCACTCTTCAGAGGTTAGGAAGACAAGAATTGGCAAGATTTGACCCCTTTCGATTTACAAATGTCTACAACCTCCTCTTATAAGGGGTTAGTATATAGATATATTTATTTCTTGTCCCGCTTCTGCCAACTTTTGACCCATTTTTCCTTGACGATGTGTTCACAACCAAAGTGTGCTCAGACTGTGCCCTGGCCTCGGGGACAGGCAGGGGAAGGTCAGACTCAGATGAAAGTGCCTGAGATCCCCTTGGCGAGGAATATGTTACCCAGGCCTCGTTAAACTGCCAGGCCTCTTTCCTGTATTTCCGTTCTCATTGTCGCTGGTCTCCAAGATATAGATACACAAAAAGCTTGACAAGCAGCACAGAAAGTCAGAAAACATTTATGACAGCTTAATGGCTTTGAGAAAAAAAATATGCCAGTGTTTATAGTTGCAGAAACAAGACAGCATGTCTTTAAATGACATAATGGACTTCATCTGCTAGAGCATTTGATTAAAAGTCTCCCATCATTTATAAACTAACAAAAGCTTCATCAGGCACTAAAGAAAATTATTGTTGGTTTTGTTATTATTATTATTATTATTTTTATTATGCATTTATACTGCAGTCAGCCCTAAGAGTTCCAGACAAGGAGTAACAGCTTTATAAGAAGCAAAAAGGATAAAATAAAACAACTTTAATAGCAAATGTCTGAGTCACAAATATCTTAAAAACGAGGTAATTCCCTGCATTTCTTCTGCCAGATGCCGCCCTTATGCACATATCTGAATATGTATATTAAAATATATATATATCAAAATTCTACCATTAGTGAGAGCAAGAGTAAAACCTTTTTTCCTAAATATCAGGATAAGATGTAGGTCATAATTATCTTATTTACCTGAAACACATGTGCATTGTGTTTATCATTGACTACTTCCGAAGCTGAAACTTCTAGCTAAATTAAGGAAGGGTACATGTGGGACATGCAGAATTACACAATATCTAACTATTAATTTTGTATGAACTTTATGAATTCCTGCAGAAAACCATTATCAGTTCCCTCAGAAGTTTTGGTATTAACAATCATAAAAGCTAAAATAAAATCTGACCTTTTCTTGGAAAAGACCTCATGCAACAATATTAACATCAAATTTTTTTTTTGTTTTGACTTATACGACTAATTTTTCCCAACACCTCTTTGTAGCAGCTGGCAGAAGTCACTGTGCAGTGTTATTATTCTAGCAGTTTTATTTATTCTGCTTCCTATGGGTTTTTTGGAACTGCAGAACGCAGGGATGATGCAATGACTACGACAACTACAACAATATAGGCAAAGAATGGTACAGGGAGTTAAAGAGAGAGGATACTTTTAGGGGATCTGAAAAGGCTGAAACCACTGCTAAGCATTCAGGCTGAAGGCATTCCTTAAATGTAGTAAGTGAATAGCTAAAAGTTTGGCCTTCAGCAGCAGAACTGATAGTAGCCCAAACCAGGATGAATGAAATGGTAAATAAATAAGGAAATCAGAATTTTTAGGTTGTGATATTCTCTAAGAACTTTAAAGACAGTGCGCAGATTAGGATATTCTATTTCCTCAGGACCTTAGACATATTTGTCCTGAGTTAAAGGTTGGTAACTCCGTGAATAAACATATATATTCTTCAAGGACAATAAAATTTAAAAATACAGGTCCTTTGCTGACAACAACAGTAATGCTTCTGACTCCAGCAAGTTCACTCTGACTTAAACAGGCTGAGGATCTAGGCCAAACTTAGAGCAACTTTTGAATTAGGAAATGTTAAGCTAACAATCAAAATGTCCAGAGAAAACCAGAGAAAGAGAGGTGGTGTGAGAAAGGGAGAAAGAAGTGAACATGAAGAAGTTCCTGCAGGAGACTGAGAGAATACAGCAGGAGAAACAGGGGATTGAGTGAGGAATTTGGCACATAGTTAGATAACTAGAAATAGGACCAAGTTTTGTTATCCCACCCGCTGTGATGGACTAGGTTCCTGGCCCTGGTTTTCTTCTTCAGTTCCACTCTGAATCATTTTACATTCCAGAAAAGACAGACGAAGTCCCAAGTCAGGTTCATCTCAAATGCACACTGATACCTACCACATCAGACAGAATTATTCAATACAGAGTGGGCTTCCTATCTCAAAGTTGTGCCATCACGCCAGTGAAGGAAACGACACAGATGAGAGAATCCAAACTGCATCTGTTTCACTAAGTATTAAAGGCAGAATAAGACCAAAAGCAAGTAAAGTGGGTGTTTGCCTAAAGATACAGGTAGGAGGTGAACAAACTGAGTAAAATTAGAGATGAAATCCTAACCCATGACATAGACAACATCAAGATCTCTGAAAGAGAAATTAGAACAGTGAAGGCAAATCTGAGGCAAGCCAAGACTATAAAAGAGTGGAAAGAATAGAAGGAACTGCTTTAGGAAGTCACTGTACAGAGGCTGCAGAATGTGTAACAGGAGTCTGTGGGAGTTGATGGATTGCCACTTCACAGCTGCTGAGAAAGAGGAAATCTGGAGTCTAGCATCAGAAAAGATATTGAACTGAATCTCAATGCCTGTGATAGTTATAGATTTGGAAATATGAGACCAAGCGTGGAGACACATCCAGTATTAGCTGTATTGGGTTGTACAGAAAGAACAGTGTTTGGCTTCTGAGGCATCAACATTAAAAACAGTAATACAACACAATGTAACTGAAAGCCCATGAGAGTTATCTCTTTTACATAATGTGTCTGTTTTCTAGTGAATTCTTTTGACAGATTTCCTTCATTAGCAGTAAAAAATAAATATTCAAAGAGAGAAGAAAATATGTTCTTAATTAATTAGTCTGATTAATTACATTTACAATCTGTCTCTTTTAGTGCATGTTTTGAAAAAATTGCATTTTTGATGAAGAATTGTGCTCCGCTGTTGAGTGTGGATTGGAAAGTCTGATAGAAACAACCTATCAGCTGCATGTGTGTAAATATACCGGTTACACATGTACATACATATTGTTCATTGTCAATTCATTGAAGTTGTTGGTTTTATTCTGTGAATTAGAGTCCCTGAAATCATTTTTTAGCTGTTGAGACTCAGAATAAAATGGTGGTTGTCATGGGAGACAAACAAATTTTTCATAGACATAATAATATATAATATGTAAGAAATAAGACAATACAGTTTGTATGGGATATGTAGAGAGAGCACAGTCCAGCTACCGAAAAAATTGAAAAAAACTTTTATAAACTTTTTTGAATTAGATTCTTTAGTAAAGAAATTTTTATTGGCACCATTCAATGCTGAAACTATTTGAATCAATGAGAGGAAGTATTTTCTCAGAAGAATTCCCATGTTTTGCATGCTCCAGTGCTCTCACCTGGACACTCCTGTGCCTCTCCAGCTGGGAACAGGGACATGCACACGCGCAGGGCTCCGGGCTTGTGGGCTTAGAGCAAAGGTAAAAGCCCAGCTGTTCTGCTTGGCATTTACTCACGATGATTCCTGGGAAATCTGCCAGGTTTATGCTTAGGCAGCTTAGGCTTTTCCATAGGGACTGTGGGGAAAAAGCAATCCTCTCGGGGTAAAACACAGGTAAACCCACAAGGGAATCCTGAGAGGGAAAACTCAGAGACTTTGCATCCATTGTCCTTACAGCAGAGGTGGTTCAAAACTCATTCTGTATTGCAGTTAGAAAAAACCAATTACTTTAGCTTATTTTCCTTTTTTTTCTTTCTTTTTTTTTTTAATAATCCTTTCAGTTTTTATGAATGTGCACTTCCAATGAAAAGTTTGAAGTAACATCTTTTTACTCTAGAGAATCCCTGGAAATTAATCTGCATTTCTAGTGTTTAGAAGATTCACCAGGGAAATATAAAGCCTGGGTTAGCTAATGATGCAGAGTTCCAGAACCCACGATGAGCTCTGCTTCCCAGGTTAGGAGCTAGCAGATGTGCTGTGTGCCCCTTCCCGCCTGCAGGATTCCCTTTCCATGGGAACCAAGTTTTGGAATAGAGACGACAAGTTTGCAAATATCTGTGTCTCATCGCAACATGGAGTCTTGAAAAACACTTTTTTATCCAGGATCTGGAAAGTTTTCCCAACTCCTGTTGTGTAGACAAATCCTCCAGCAGCTACTGGCTCAGGCATAGAGGTCCCACATCATTCCACGCAGTCCCAAGGAGGATTTCTTATTATGCACCCTACACCTTCAAGGTGTCCATGGGAAAATTTCTGGTGTAAACATTCTAAGCACACACAAGCACACATCCCCGCATACACACCTGCAAATAACTTTCATGCCTTCTTTGCATGAATATTTCTGTGAATGAAACCTCACTGCAGCAAATATTCACAGAAAGGAAAAAGAAGTGGTCGTAGTTGCTGTCTGAGTGAACGCTCTGATGCTAAAGGAAACTTTCACCAGCACTGTTCATTTCTTTACCCCAAGGTACTTTGAGTCTTTAGGAGTTTTCCTCATATGTGGACTGCTGAATTTTGCCCATAATGCTCCTTCCAGAAATTCTGGATTAATCCAAAGCTCTAAACTAAATTATTTTAGGTTATTTCATTAAATTTTCCAAAGATGTCACTTCGCAGAAGAAGAAAAAAGATTTCAAAAGGTACTGCCTGAAAGGTTAAAATTTACATAAGTCTAGCATTATTATCATTATTAATACCTACAACATACCCCTCACAAGCCTCAAGGTGCTTCACAGAATTAAATTATGCCAATTTTCAAGGAAGTGGGAAAAGTCCTGTCACCTACATGATCTGAAATGAGATTTTTCAAATCCCTTAGAAACATTCAGATGGAAGCATTTTTGCCCTACTGCATACACAGAGAAGAAGACCTCATCTTTTTTATTGTCCTAGCTAAACTGCTTTCAGTGAGGACATTCATGGTGCAGCGTCTGGTGTGCTACTTTCTGGGAACAGGTCAAGCATAGGTGGATTTGCTGAAGCTGTTCTGCAACACTCAGTGTTGCAGTACAGTACTCTCTTAGTACCTGGCAGGCAATAGCAGACCTCTTAGTTTTCGCCATCTTCTCATTTTCAGAAGTGTGGTGGGGACAGATTTTCTTTTTCTTTGTTTTCATGACTGGATTTTTGTGAATGTATTATTTCCCAATGTCTGAATTCTGAATTTGGTTGGATTTTTGATCTAGTGTAATGCTGTAAAAAAGATCAGGCTGAAAGAGATCACCAGCAAGGTCATTCCCTGAATGAAGGTAGAATAACACCTGTGTGAAAACAGAAGGGTCTGGCTTCTCTGAATGAATAAATAAATATCTTAAACACAATGTTGAAAGCAATCCATGGTATCACACAAACCTATCAGTTAGCTGAGTTGAACTCTGTATGGAAGCAGCAAACATGTTTAACCAAATTGTAGTCCATGCAAATCACTTTACATAGCTTTGAACTTAACTCCCATTTATTCCTTACTCTGGTTTACAAGGAATTTTCTTTCTCTCCTCAATTATTTGCTTTTGTTTGGTTTTATTCTGTATCATGGCATGATCTCTGGTGTAGGAGGGACAAGTTCCACATCAGACAGCTGCTCCAACCAGAAAAAAACTAACCTAGATAAACAAGTCTCTAATCTGGAGGCATATGAAAGTTCTCCAGACAAGGTCTGCTCCCTGCTTGGGGTTCGTTTTGCTTTCTGGTTCTCATATACAGAGGCCTGCTTGGGAAAATCAGACAGACTGTGTCTGCTTTGAATTTATCAGGCGAACACACACACAGAAAACAAGAGTGTTTAGACTCCAGGCTGCTGGTGAATGCTCAGAATTCCCCACTGTCCCAATGACTGTAGAGCTAGTTGGCACATCTTCAATAAAAAATTACATCAGTGATGCTCTGGAAACTCAATTGAGGCATAGGAATGACAAGAAAATAAGCAAATCTGCAGTGAAAGCTTTTGCAAAAATTCTCTACTTCATTTCAAATGTAATAGCATTCCTGGTCTCTAATTTCTATTTTATTTTTAGTGACAAATGAATTACTAGCACAGCTCCTCATAATCTATTTCTTTCCATTTCTCAGACTCTTTTGGGGAGTGGTATAATTTTAGACTATAAAAATATACGCCATCTGGTTTATATATAATTGAGCCACTCATACATACATTTTTTAGATGTAAAGCCATGCTTTAGACAGAACTGGAGAAAGGCTGTGAGAAGTTACACATTGTTGAGAGCAAAGCTGACTCCATAGCCTCCCTAGGCATGCCCCCCAAGTGGCCATGGTGTAGACTCTCTGTATAGTGTCACCTTGGGCGAGAGGTGACACAGAGGCAGAAAGGACATCCACACTGCATATGGAAATTATGGTGGTGTTAAGACAGGCACTTAAAGAAGCCCTTTTTGGGCAACCAGCCAATGTATGAGATTAAGCACTTGAGCAGAAGTGCTGATTTTATTATTCCCTAAGTGCTCCAAAAGCAGATGGGAAAGTAGTACTGTCTTGATTTGTCTCTGTGCCATCAATTCGTGACCAGTAAACTGGTCAGTATGACCAGCTCATCAATAAGTCCAGTATTGGGGATTGGTAAGAACTGTAATATACAGGATAAAATGGGGAACTTGGAAGAGCCAACCAACCATTTCTTTCTCCTGCCTTCCTCTGTTTGCATATCTCAGTGCAAAGGTCCTTCCTGCTCATGGGTGACAATGCAGCTGTGTTGTGCATTGGTTTGGATTTATATCTCTGGCTCAACATCTCCATAAACTTCAGTGGAAGCCATTCACTGAGAAAAGTGTCCATTCACTAAATGTGTTTCCCTGAACACCTGGAAGAGCGTGATCCCAAAGGAATTTGCTTTTCCTCAGCAGATACTCTAATGATGTTCCTTGCTGTGATACTGTCAGTAGCGCAGGGCAAAACTGATCTTGTTGCCGGCTTTATCCCAGAGATCACAGCAAGCAAGTGATCGAGGCAGGAACAAACAGCACAGTTAAAAAAGTGAGCAAATGTGCTGAGTTTTAGAAGTTAATGAAATACAGTTGGCTGCCACTGACATTGGGCAAACACAGGGTGGAGGCTTTCAGCACAGCAATACTATATTTGCTCTAAATGGGTTTACAGCAATCATTGAAACACAATGTGCAATTAAAGCATATTTACTGCATCCACTTGAAACCTGTGAAACCAATGAGGAACACATTCATTCAGCGAATCTATCTTGCTCTGTTCACATTGCTAGCTGGGCTGGCAGAGACACAGACAAGAAAATTGCTCTGAAGAAAACATCTCTGCCACTGAGAAGTGTATATTCTATCATCCTAAAATGCCAACTAACATAATCATCAGAACAAGATCCAGTGAACACCAAACTGATATTGGCTTCACACAGGTTTGTACATCTGCTGCCAATCTGTTGTCCTTTTATGCCCTGTTTATGGCCCAGGGGAGCAATTTCTGTGTGCAGGCTTTACTCTCAAGACAAGTGCTTTGGAGAATGGCACTCTAAGAGTGCACATTGACACAGGATTTTTTATCTTATATTCTTCTCAGAATAGCAAGAATGGCAAGATAGCTACTGACACTAATGTGCATTAGGTCAAACCCTAGCAAACCTACATGCTGCCTAGATGCTGGGAAATAATGGGAAGAATCCTGCAATTGTTTTTGGAATTTTTTGGAAAATCCCCTGTTTTTGCGTTCTCTCCTGCACTTCCATCCAGTGACCATGCACTTCATCTTAGTAGCTGGAACGTATTTAGAAAGCTGACTTGGAGTGCTCACACCTGCTGAGAATACGCCCAAGGTGTTTTCTATGGACATTTGTGACAGATCCCTGACAATTACAGGCGTGCATTCCTCACCTAATTAGGAACAGGCACACTTGTCATCTTGCCAAATAGCAATAATCAATAAGGGAGATAACTGAGAAAATTTAGAGCTGCTCACGTCTCCAGAGATACATGAAGCCTGAAATGGAGAAACTTCTTGCTTAGTACAGGGCTTTCTGTTCTGCCTCTCTCTAGCACTATTCTTCAGGAACCGGGCAAGAGATCTTTGTGGAATAACAGAGCCTGGGAACTTCTTTCCTAGATGTCTATCCCATGTACTTTCCAGACCCAAGTCACTACAAAGAAGCTGAGGTGAGAAGGCATCACAGAACATTTAATGTGCAATGCTACCGTGTGTCTGACAGAGAAGGTGTCAAAAACTCCTTCCTGGTGGGAGATTCCAAAACATTAAATTCTTGAATGATGGATTTATTTATTTCACCTTTTCCCATCATTGTCCTCAGTCAATTACAGACTGAATTATGACTTAATTGACCACTGAATGAGCCAATATGGCAAGAAGTCCTGTCCCTTATCAAGTTACATTGCAATACAAAAGAACAAGGGGAGGTCACCTTCACACTGCTGGCCAACTTAAAACGATGCAGAGACATATACATAAGTTCCACAATCTTAGGAACAAGTTCAATTATACACCATCTCCACTAAACACAGCCCCACCAGTTGCTAAGTAAAATCAACAACAGATAAAACATGTACATAAACCTATTTCTCCTTCAGCTCTCAAAAAATTCCTCCCACTGCAACACTGGACTAAGTGCTAACAATGAATATAATTAATTAAATTGTCTTTTAATGGCTCAGGAGGCAGACTCTGTAAAAATGAGGAAAGGGTCAGAAACCTGGATTTAGATAATAAGGATGAATTTAGACAAAAAGGATGGATTTAAACTCGTTTTAACCATCTGAAAAAAGAGCATCTAGTCTAAGCTCATTCTTTGTGCTTTGATCAGCCCTTTTCAAACAAAGGAGAGAGGTAGATGCTTACAGAAGATAAAGTTAGATTACCTTACGTGAGAAGTGATTTTGAAACACTTAAATATGACAAGACAAGGACAGAGTGTAAGAAGAACCATACAGAGGGTGAAGAACTGTAGTTTTTCCTTTTACAGAAACCCAAATGCAAACAGAATAACTTCTCAATTCTCCTACCTTCCTCAGTTCTTTGCCAGAACTCAAAGATTATTCCAGAACTTTCAGATATGTAGTTCATTGAAATGTGGAACTCATAAAACACACTTTCTAATCTGCAGAAAAAGATCACCTAGACACCTGTCCCTGGAAGCCAGGAGGATCTGCAAACAGAACTGAAAAATGGGTATAACCTGGCAGAACAGAAGCCACAACATTATACCGTGGTCCAGGAATAGAAAGATCCTTTGGATTTTGGGCCTCACACAGGTGGGACTCATAAAATTGCCTCTGACTTACTTCCCTACGCTGGAAAGATCCCTGGAAAGATCACTTGTTCAAGCCTCTCTTATCAAATGGTTATTTAAAATCAATTAATTCCTTCCAGGACTTGAGAGCACTTTTAAAATCACCTGCAAATTGTTTTGGACACAAGAATGTCACTGACATCATAATCTGTGGCTAATTCATTAAATGGCTGAGAAACATTACAGAATATGAAATGAAAAATTAAGTTAATAAGGAAGAGGTCAGACTATATGCCGTGAATTAACAGATCTTCAAAAATGAATACGTATTTGATTTTTTATTTGAAAACTGTGATTCTATAGCTATTTGAGAAAAGAAATTACAATAAGTCTTTTTTCCTGGTGCATCTTCCTGCCCTTTCTTCCCTTCCTGAAACAGGGAGGATAAACACTCTTTAAACCTATCTCCCATTAGCACACCTCACTTTGTAGTTGCTTATTCGCAAATACAGCAGCCTGATGGTGCCAGTGAAACCACTGTATGGCAAAAATACCGAACGTATAATAAGAGCTGACAATCTAAAAGATAACTAAGAAGCAATAGAAGAATGACCAAGAGTCTGTATTAATGCTGCTAAGAGTCTGAAACAGCATTTTCACTGCATATAGGAAATACTGTGTTGTTTGTCTGGACCCTTTATACCTTAGCATAAGACCATCTGAAACAGGAAATAAAAAGCATTCCTGCTTACATTAATAGATCTGCTAGCTGGGAAGCAGAAACAAAGTCAAAACCTTTTATGTGGTCCAGTCAGTAGAGGTGGAAATATGGCTGCATCCTCGGTTGATGTTAGTGTTAAGAAAAGATGTCTCTCAGATTTTTTTTTTTACAGATTTAGCCTTTATTTGTGATGTGGAAAAAACTTTTGAAACAAATTTGTGAAAGAAAGAGTTGAAGAGAAATAATTCATGGAAGAGAAGGGGCATAGGCAATAGGATCCTTTGGATAGTCAAATTCCTCCTTCAATGAAAAAATCAGGCATAAATTTACATCTTCCTAACTAACAGGGATGGAAGTTTGTCATCTCCCTTCATCTCATCCATACCTCAAACTCCATAATGGACCTAAAAACTCTTACAAATGACATTGATGCCAAGTCCACCACTCTCTAAATCATTATGCCATTTACAAAACAATGCTTTTCAACAAAAAAGGTCTGTTTGGAAAACAAATGGGGAAGGGATTATATTGCACTTCATTGAAAGGGTCTTTCCAGGATTCCTCACCTTCATTTTTTCCAGAGGAATTGGATGGCTCCTCTGATCTCATCAAAGATGTGGTGAATAACAAAGCTCTCCTCAGGTTACCCTATTGAAAGGGGAATACCTAGAGGTAGAAATGGAGAGTTAGGACTTGCAGTTCCTTTTCCAGATTGAGACCAACTTTGGCTGTATCTCTATCTGCACCACATCTGGACTCACTTTTCCATAACTTTCTTAACTTGTCTGCATCTTGTGAGACTTCATTCTTCTAGGTTTGTTGTGCAGGCTTCTTCAACCTATGGAAAAGTGAAGCATTATATACTGGGACTTTCTATTTCAGTGGAAATAGTTTGTTAGACATTTCTTCAAAGACAGCAGCGATGCCTGTGTTAAGTTACCATTCTTTATCTTTAACTTGTCCTGTCAGTTTTCTGGCAGACCACAGTAAATCTAAAGCATTTGGAGTTTCACAAATTATTTTCCAGACTGTCCTGTCGCAGTTCAGGGCTAGAGCACAGTGAGTAAACAGATGTGATTTGGAACTAGTGCTGTGCTGTCAGACCAGCAACCTGAGCTTTGACACTCAAAAAATATGCTATAGGCACTGGCGTTGTGATTTTGTCCTTAAACTGTATAAGAGCCAAGGCGATAACATGCTGGTCTGTGAAGACACTGCTCAAGTGACTAAAAGGACCCCTATTTATATCATCTGACAAATGTGCCTTGTGCAATTACTTTCCTATCCAAATAAACAAAGATGTTTAATCAAATGTTCTTCAAGTTTGCTTCAGAAGATTATTTGGCCCCCTCAAATGGATGAGATTACCATAAATAAAAACAGGAGTCTGATGCAGTGAGAAGCAATTTACTTTCCCAATGGAAGGAGATTATAAAGAGGGCATTAGGATTATTTTTTCATTCATAAATTGACACCGAACAGGTTACTCTCTCTAGGGTGGACCTATAGATTTTAAGTATAAGTAGGTATTGAGTGAATCACTGGTTATTTCTTCAGTTGCCTCTTTGAGAATTTATTAGATTAGGTAAGTAGTAACACATTTCAAGTGAATATAAAATGGCAATATATTGAATACTGGTGATTTGCTGATTTAAGGACTGGCTGTCCTCCCATTTTGGAGCATGCAAAAAAGAATGAAAGAATAAAAACAACAATAAGAAAAAGACAGGACACTTACAATTGTGGTGTTTTGCTTTGAAAACAAAACTTCTGAGGAAAAAAAACACATTCCCAGATTGCATATGCTCTGCTGAACTCCTGGGAAATTTTTAATAAAGGGATAGTTCAGTTTAGCTTTAAAAACAAAACAAAAACAGTCACCAGGGTGAGTAACCATCGAGAAGTTCTCACTTCAAACCAACTAGAAGGGAAAAATTTAAATTTAGAGCATGAAGATGAAGAGCTGAGCTGCCTCAAAGACAGGACCCAAGTTCCCCAAAGACAATCAAGAGCAAAGCAAACAGCCTTGTGGTGCTTTGTCTGAGATCTGCTCGGCAACCCTTCTCTGTTATCAGCCTCTGCCCTCTGCTTCTGTAGAAAATTCTGAAAGAAACTGGTGGAGGTTATGAGGGCATGGTTTGGAGAAAAAGATTATATAGGATACTAAGTGAGTTTCTGGAGGGTTTTGGTATGTCTGGATAGGCATACGGATGGGTGATCCTCACTGAAAGTTAATTCATTTCTGTGTGAATTAATCAGTGCAGCAAAGATATTGGATGATTATGAAGGTTGGACATGTCTCTACTCTCAACAGCTACATCTAGGACCATTCCCAGGCACCAAGATCTCCTGGAAGCAGAGAGTTTGTGATCATATTACGAAATTCCCTTCCTTGCCAATATATGGCAGCTGCATGCAAGCAGTCTGCTGGGAATGATCTCTGACATGTGCTTACATCCAAATTGTGTCTAAAACCAGTTTGGCAGTTGGCAGTTTGGGGACGAATGATTCCAGGAGCCATTCTAACGATTTAAGAGTAACAACAATAAAGTTCTAATGGCCAGAAAACACCCTTGGGCAATGAATATAAGGGTAGGGCTATACACCATGAAAATCAGATTATCCTGTGCTTTTCAAAACCATAAATCCATGCTGCAGTTCTCTCCCTTCCTAATTCCATGATTTCTGTGGGAGACTTTTTTGCACTCACTTACCTGTAGCCTCTGAAAGCTGCTCTGAGAATTCTCCAGTGTTCTTGAACTAACAAGTATCTACAAGAAGATAAGAAATAAAAACACTGGGAAGAAAATAGAAAGGAAGGCATGATGCCAGTATAACAGAGCAAGAACCACAGGATTTTTCTTCAGTAGGACTTCACTCTTTGTTTTGCAGGTCAAAGCCAGTGAACACCTCATGATTTACTCTCATGAAGAGAATGGGAAATAGATTCCTCAACCCGTGAAGGATCAGCCTCTCTTTTTCTACTAATTTTGCGTGTTTCAAATGTGCTGTACCTGAGTGTTGTCTGAAGCTGCCACTCCAGTCCACTTTCAGAACAACTGCAATAATAATACTGTATACACCAGACATCATAGCAGAGGTATCCACCAAAAAGCTAAAACACACATAGAGCGGCAAATACTTCTGGTATCTTTCCATCAGCATTCAAAATGATCTGGAGCATTTCACACATTTAAGGAAAGTTACAGAAGCCTTATTTAACGTCCTTTATGTTTTCCCAATGTTTTTTTCTACCTTTAGTTGATGGAGTTCATCTGTGTTTCTATAAATTCAGTTCTGCTTTAGGAATTAGGATTCATACACCTAAAAACTAATGAGACTTTTACAAAAGCCTGAAGCTTTCTCCTTACAAATAAAAAAAATGTGTGCAGCTGATGGACAAAACAAATGGAATATAGAAAAATACCCACTCTGGGAACAACTATTTCTAGAGTTAGTCCTTTTCCTTGAGTTTGAGTTTGAGGTAAGAAAATATTTCTACAAGCCAAATACTCAGCTGGTATACATTGGCACAACTTAGCTAATGTGGGCAGACCTGCATCTGAATTAATAGAAGAGCTGACCTATACCACCAACTTTGACTGCTGAGTAGGCTTATTTCTTAATAAAATCTGGAAATATTGATAACCTTGGAATAAGGTTTAACTACTGATGTGCAAATATTAGTGTTAGCTTGTCTTACTTTCTGCAGTAATGCACGAATTGTGTCTCTCATTGCATATTGGCACTTCTAATGATATCTAGAACAGAAAATCCTACAACTATGTGCACATTAATAACATAATTATGATTGTAGATAGAGACTTAACAATTTGACCCCTTGTACCACGAAAAAGGTCCAGGTAAGACCCTGAGATACAAGGTCATCAGTTTTGTGTTGTTTATAATGTTACAAGTAACACCACTACTCTCCTGCAGGTAGTTACTATTTGAAAACTTTCTCCTGTGAAAATCCCCATCAGTAAAGTGAGGCTAAAATGAAGCAGTTTCTTCTTTGTCCTGCGCTCTGCAGATGCCCGCAGAGGCATTTCAGCAGATTACAACTGTGTTGAGGCTGATGTAATCCAGGGAGTTTGTTGTGAGTGAGAGTTATGTTTCCAAGAAATGTTAGTTATGGACAAAGTTCTTTTTGTATGTGAGGTACAAGGACTTGATTGCAATGAAGCAATAGTGTGCTGAGGTGTATGCTTGTGCCTCTTTCCAGGAAAGCTTACACATATATATAGATGTGTGTGTATTCAAATATGTGTAAAACTCTTAACATAATAAATTACTCTTCTGAAGTATGTTATATACATATACAGCAAATATTTACATTGACCTGCCTAATCATATTATATTAGGAAGGGACCTGGGCAGATCATTTTGTACCTCCTCAAGCTTTGAATTAGGATCAGGTAATCTTCAGGAGATGTTTCTCATAAATGACCTTAAATATCTGTAGAAGTAGAGATTCTGCAGTCATTCTTACAAAAATTTGCAGAGCCTAATGCCATAAAAAGCTCATTACTGAATGGATAAGAATCTCAGAGCACACAGTTCAAATTATGTCTCTTAGAGTGCATTAACTTTGTGTTTGCCAAAGCACAGAAACTCTTCAGCCATCATAATGACCACTCATTTGGTTTTATTTCATCCCTATAAAGCTCTTTGGTGTCAGCTAGTAACACAACTTGTGTAAATACCTGCATAACCTTCCAGATTTACTCCTTCCTTGATCACTACATGCTGCTTCTTTCAAATTTCAGATAAGCTGAACAACTATCATGAGTGCAACAGCCCCTTAGGCTTTCTAGTTCTTAACTTTATGCTGTACTGAAAAAAAGAAGAAATCATTATTCTTTGTTTCCAACTTTTTTGACAGTTCCAAATTCATGAAAGAGCCTCACATCTCATGCGTGACTATTTCAATTCTTTTAAAAATCTCCTGCAAATGTTCTTCTGAGACCTTTAAAAACTTTGAAAAATTGTAACTGCTACTGTTCCTGTATCAACTCTTTAACTGATACATTCAAAAGATATGTGTGCCATTTTTTTTTCTTTTGGAGAAACTGCTTGTATTAATGTAGATCACCTGAGGAACATGAAGGTGCTTGAAATCCAATTTCTCATTTTTGTCTCAACCAGTTCCTTTTCCACTTATTTTTTGATCAACTTTCAAAAATAGTGACCTTTGAAGGAGCAAAAATAGTTTCAATTTGTATTCTGCTTTCTTCAAAAACACACGCAAGAAAACAAGGGAAATGTTGTTCCCCTCTCTGAATACATCTGCTTCATTTTACATTACATATCTTTTCTCAATAACAAAGATTACAAACTTGTCTACACAGCATTTCATAAAAGATTCAAGAACAGAAGAACAAATAATGAAGACCTGTTCCAGTGCTTATTAATTCACATCAAAGTATTCATGTTTAATTCAGATACCTGACCAAGGATTGGGAAAAGGGAATTCTGTGAAACCATCACATGCGCAGCTTAGCAACTAAGGCTCAAAAATCTCCATTCATAGGTTAAAAAATATTTTATATCATAGATAAATCAAAAGAAAGGAAAAAAGGTCTCCCAAACATGAGACTTTTAAAGGGAAAAATAGAAAATGGTGACTTTTAGACCTCCTGGTAGTGAAATGAATTAAAGCAATCTTCTTCATTTACCTCCTTCCGGGTCACCTCCAGCATTCCTCTTGTGTGGGCAGGGTATAGATGTTTTGCCCAGAGTCTGGAGCTGCAGTTTGGCACTGCAAGATATATGCAAAACTTCTCAGGGGCTTCAGGCCTTCGGAAGTTCACTCTGTGCTGCTCACGTGGTGAATCACTGGCTTTTGCATGTTAGAGGAATTGCCTGACAGACGGTGTTTCTCCCCTTCAGGCTGCTGCCGGAATTCTGCTTGCTTACGAGAACATATGCTTAAAAAAAAAAAAAAAACCTTCTCTGCTATTTGGCACCTAAAGCCTTATTTTAATTTCTGGGTGTAGCTTTTTCCCTGAACATATTGCAAAATACCAGTGCATTATCCAACTGTTCCAACTTGGTGTCTTCAGGGCTGAGTGCTGTAGAGGAAAGGTTATCATTAACTCACCTTAAAAAACTTGATTTGCTGACAAAAACAGTAAGTGGGGAGGTTCTTTGTATTCTATTCACAGTGCACGTTACTACTACTCGTTTTAAAAATAAATACTCAGGGACAAAATCCTCTCTGCAATCCGAGGAGTTTAAGCAATTCAAATCCAAGAAATCTTTCCTTGTCTTTAGGTTCAGGCTGAACTTCAATGCAGGTTCTCAGGAGCCCTCAAAACCACAGACAGACCTGGGGTTTGCAGAGTGTTGATATGCACGTAAGTTGACCAAGGAATGTTTGGCAATGTTTTTGGACTTCAGAGAGCCTAACATAACTGAACATAACATAACCAAGCATGAGCTTATAGAGGTGGTAACCTCCAAACTGAATCAGCATGACTGAGGATTCTCAAAATAATTCCTGATACGGCTAGTACAGAGAAAAGTCAAGTCATGGTAAATGAGCCCACTGAGTTTCAACTGGTTTAGCTCACTTATCTCATTGGAAGCTCACTAAGACATGAAGTTTCTGCTTTTTCTACAAACATGGTATCCATGCCTGATTAGGAGTCTGCAAATCCTGTCCTGTTATTTTTGCAGCCTTGTATGAACCTGCACAGCCTAAAAGAGGTTTATGGAGTTGCCCTGGGTTCCTTCTGGCTGCTGGTGAATCACTTGTCAGAGTAGAGCTCTCAGCGCAGGACCCTGCACCACTCAGACCAGGTACTCAGATCCACCACGGTCCCTGACGCGAGTGCTTAGCCCCAAATTCCTCACAGCAATGGCTCCTCCAGCTCCAAACAGCACAAGACAAGATTCTAACATCCTACAACCAGTCAAGGGACCAAGAGTTTCAGTGCACCTCAGCAATGCCTGGGTTGACTACATTTTTAAATGAAAAAGTCCTGCTGACCCTAGGAAATAAATCTACTTTAAAAAAGGACAGGTCTCCCCTGAAATAGTGTCAATCACTGCCCTTGTGAATTGGGAAGTACTTGCTCAACCTATAGGAAGCTGTGATAAGATTTTGTAATTTTTTGAATTCTTTTAGTAAAAAGGTGACATTTACAATTCTGTAAATGTATGTATATGTTTGAGTATGCACATGTGTAGGTGCATATGCAAGCAGATATTTAAGTGTGTTTAGGTGTGTACATGTGTTGGTGGAGAGGTGCTTATGGATGCAGGTGCACATCTTTCTACCCGTAAGTTAAATCCAATGTAACAAAACCAGGGTCATTTCAAAGACATTTTATTCCCATAAGTGTTATGAAAATCAGAAACTGGGTGGAGCAAAAATACACTGTGGCTACATCTACGGTGGTGAATTAAACATGCCTCATACTGTTCTCTGGTCCTGAAGCCAATTGGCACAGAACACACAGTTTCCATACTATTAAACTCTTACCCTCCCAAAGAAGATGACCGTGTCCAGATACCTATTTTGGTGGATTTTGGCCTCTTCTGACTCTTAGGCAGTTCCTGGGAATTGTTTAAAAGGGTGCTAGTTTTCTCTGGTCAAAACTATGCCAGCCAATATTCTCACAATTTAACAGCATAGTTGGTCAAGTTCCAGTGCTTGGGAACATTCCCAAGTATTGTTTAATTTATTACTATAGATGCAACTTACGTGTGCACCCAACTGAGAAGCAGGCTGCTCTGTTAATTCAGGCTTTATTAGACACCAGATTATGCCCAGAAAAGCGATGTTGTGAGTGCCTCAGCAGTGGGGAACTGCTCAGATCTGAGCTCAGACTTTGCAAGATGTCAGAGGGAACAACCAGGCGGCAGAAATCAGCAGGGAACTGGGCTGTATTAGTTCCACTGCTCACAGCCTTGCTTGCTCTTTCCTGTAACCAGTTGGTGCATTTGCTGCAGGGAAAGCATACAATCAAGGTTGAGAGAGGTTGTCAGATGGGCTCTGAGAAGTGCTCACACTGAAATGGTTTGTGATTACCTAGGGACAACAGAATCCCCTGCTTTGTGCAGAGGCTGCCTGGAAGTTTGCAGCACAGACGTCTGCCTTGTTTTGTTAATAGCTGCTGTAGACAGTGCTACAGAGCACCTAAAAGCTCCTGTTCCTGTAGCACTTATGCTCAACCATGGCAGCAAAGTTGTCAAATGTATATCTACAGGAGCAACTGAATGAAGAAAGCCTGAATGAATAAAAGACAGAAAATAGCCAGTGAGCAGGGATACCAAAAAAGGGACAAAAACCTGTGACTTCTTAGGGAATGAGGACACCCCTGTTGTCCCATTGGTCCTGAGAGCACTCCCTCATCTTGTACTTTTCCAGCCCTTCCCACATGTGGGAGGTGCTGTTTGCACAGAGAGGACACCTGTGCAAGAAGCCTGTACCCCACAAACACCAACACACACTTGCCAGACTGATGTGCTTACAGGTCAAATTGGGGAAAAAGGAAGAAAAAGCTTAAATTATTCTCTAAATAATATCATGAGAAGTTTAAAAGTAGAGTGACCCTAGGGACAAGTGCTGCCAGGAGCAGAACACTGGGAAGAGATCAATCAAAATACAAATAGTTATTTGTAGGACAGTGATGGTGAGAGGTCGAAACAAGATTGCAGTCCCCATCTATAGGCCAGGAACCCAGAGTGTGATTGGGTGCTGGAAAAGACTCCCCAGTGAAGTGGTCAAAGCACCAAGCTTGCCAGAATTCAAGAAGAGTTTGGACAATGCTCTCAGGCACAGGGTGTGAACTCTTTGATTTGTCTTGTGCAGGGCCAGGAGCTGGACTCGATGATTCGTCCCTTCTAACTCAGGATGGTCTATGATTCTATGAACCTACTGGGCAACAAAGGAAAGACCCTGTGTTGAAGAGCTTGAGGTGTAAATAAACAGCTCCTGGAATGGATTGGAGGGAGATGTGTGACAGCCAAAATTATATGGCAAGTCAGTGACAAAACCAAAAATTTAGTTTCTTGACTGCCTATCCAATGACTAACCCACTTGTTTGGGATGCCTATCAGATGGACGGGGCTAGACATAGAGGCAGAGAGAGGCAAATATGAATGTACATACAAAGGAAATATTGTTGTACATGAGCTGAACATTGAATTTCCTACTACTGGGGCTAATGAAAAACTTTCTGAAAGAAAAGATTTCCAGGGGAAAATGATCCACAAAATCAGCAGTTTCCAGGAAAACGTCAAATTATTTTAAATGTGATAGGACATCATATAAATGCAGTCTTTCAAATTTTTGACCTCCTTTTCTGTCAGAGATTCTAGCTTTCAGGTTGGACGTGACAGATCTGAGAGGTCAGAACATTGCAGCGAAAAAGCTTCAGAATAGTTATTTTGTGAAAAGTTCCCAAAACAGTCTCCACCTGAGCCAGAACAACAGTGAACTGAGGGTCCAAGGGTGTATTGGGATATTTTTCATCAGTCAGCTCTAGAACAAGGGGAAATGTATGGCCAAGGTGCCTCAATAAACCAACCAATCCAACGAGCTGCACCGGAATATGTGGCCATGCCCTTTGCAAACAAGGCCATGCATGTACATGCCAATACAATTACTTTGCTTGGATTTTCCAGGAGAAAATGGAATGTAAAGTAGTCTGTAAATAGCCAATAAATCTTGTTCCCAGTATTTTATGTGTTTCTACCTTAGTCAGGAAGGAACTTGGGTTTTTTAAAATCTGAAGATAATGCAACTAGCTCAAATGTGGTGTTTTAGTTGAAGAGAGAATGGAAAAGGTTTTGATTGTTCCATTTGTTTGCCATTCCCTAGAGGAGGTCTTATCTCCAAATAAACCTTTTCAAGAGCTTCAACCTTATTTTTTTAAAAAAACAAACACATCCAGAAATTTAGGCAGACTCTTTCCTGTTTAGTACAGCAACATTCCCAAAAAGTAACATCAACAGAAAAAAATGATTGTTCAGGTGATTGAAACAATCAGTCTTATAGCTCCTCTCTCTAATTCTGTGCACTAAGCAAGCTGTATATCTGCAGTGAACCATTTGGTGTAAAGGATAATTGTTATTTCTAACAGAAAAAGAAACTACAATTAGATTGCATATTCTTCAAAGTTTAAGGCAAAAATTCAGGACTAAAACTTCTTTTCTCACCTTCATCCCTATCCCCTGAAAAATAGTTACTGGGTTTTCACTGAGACTTGTAGCACTGAGTCCAGATATGTCATAAATCTGGTGAATATGCTGTCTGCTCAGAACAGTCTGTTCAGCTCTGGGTCTAGTTCTGTGTTGCAGTGTGCAGCACAGACAAAAATTGCCACAGTGCTTTATAGGAAGCTCTGCTAGCATTGAAGGCCTTTTATTTTATCTTTCTTTGTGAGGTAAAAATATGACTTTGCTAAAAGAATGATTCCACTATGCAGCCTTACAGGCTGAATGGATTGTAATGTGTAGTTGACTTCAGAAACCCAAACAGTTGGTGCTTCATTTTTTTTACCAGGACATTAGTTTTCTCCAAAAACACTATCATTCTCTGTTTGAATGTGTGCACAGCTGTAATGCTTGAAGTCACTGAGTGAAGTGTCATGTATTAAACATTTGTAATTGTTTTTCACTGGACTGTGACCTGAATTTAGTAACATCTGACTGACAGCTACTACCAACAGGATATCCCAATGAGTGAGAGGAAGATCCTGTGTCAGTGCATTTGTTGGAGTTAGACCAGCTGCATTTCTCTTTTGTTTAATATGTTCAGAAGTCTGAAAGGAAATCATCTGTAATGGGGAGAGTGCCAGAGCTTATCAGAGAGATAAGAAAGCTGCTTAAGTTTCCTGGACCTCTTTATACTTGGGAACACTTATGGCGTGATTATGGCATGCACGGGCAGATCTGAGACAGTAAAAACTACTGAGTCCTCAAATCTATCTTGTTGGACACTGTGCGGTCCACATGTTTCTTGTTTCTTTGGCACAGTTGACCCTTCAGTCAGGATCAAGATATAATGTGAAATGAAATCCTGTGTTATTTTTATCCTTGCTTCTTTTCTCCAAGGTGACTTGTCTTTGTAAAGATTCCAGTTACTATCATGCATGTAATAGCTATTAATTAGTGTTTTTCTTCGAAGTGCTAATGGTCAACTCCATTGGTCATTTCTCTACTACAATGATCTCAGAGAATTGTTATATGACAGGCAGCACAAAGAACTTATGCTTGATCTTGATCTGAGTATTTTGAAAAGCACTTTAACAGTGTGACTGTTTGCAATAGCAAGAGATTGGACCCATAACCCAGAAGGGCAGTGACCTCTTTCGTAGTCCTAAAAAAGCAAGAGCTAATCTGCCCCAGTTTGAAACCTTCTTTGGTAGCAACACTGATGTCTTCCTACAAGGCCTCCAGTCATGTGAGGGCAAAACAATTGCAACAAGACTGTGTGAAAGTGAAGGACCTTTTAATGAACTCTAGGGTTTGGACTGTGCACAGGGTTTGACTCACATCCATGTATTAAAAAGTTCACCACATTTGTTAGGAAAGAAATGAAATGTACATCTGTGCTCTACTTAACCATAAAGCCAAGAGTTGTTGAAAGGGACAAAATTACATCAGTGTACTATTTTGTCAGACTGATGAATTAACAGTGCAGATCAAAATATGACTATAAAAAAAATGCTCCTCCAAAATATAAATATTTCATTGTTATGATTACTTCAGTTCTACCTAGAAAACTTTAACAGGTTGAAAATCCCTTAAAAATAAACAAAACGTTTTCCATCCTGAAATGTTTTGTTCTACCTAAATTCCTTTTTTTAATGTTTTCAGAGCAGTCATCATAGCAAAAAGTGGTGAAACACACCACACTTTTATTGACATTGTCTTTCTTCATGTGTTTGTTCGAAGTATTCTTATGGCATTTTTCTTCCTTCTTCCAATCAATGAGCATTTAGTAAGCAAACACAGAAACATTTGCCCAAAGCACACTCAGATCAGGCAGCAACACAGTCAATCAGCCAGATGGCAGTCCAGAAATAAGCTCTAGTCACAAGACAAGGTGATATGATGTCTGTAGCACAAGATAAATCTTGTGCTTTGAGACCTCAGTATTTTAGTTTACAGCAACAATGTACTTTCAAAATGAATTTTCCAATAGTTCCTAGTTGATGCACTTTTGTTTAGCACTGCAGAGTAGCCTTAGAACTACGATCTACATTTCTTTTGGCCAAAACAAAACCAGAGGATTCAGCCTGCAAGTGTTCTCCAACTGTAAATGGTTGTTCAAACAATAGAGCAATGAAAGGTTAAATTGTTTTATGGCCTGTGAAGTATATATGAATGCAGACTTAGGGAACTCAGCACCCAATTTTTTTTCTCTACAGATCTACTGAATCTCATCTGAATCTGCACTGGTCCCTCTAAGTTCTCTTGGCAGTCAAAGGAAAAAAATAGAAACTTCTAGGACATGAGTCATCTGACCCGATTTTTTTGTCATCTCAAATTTACGTATTAAATTAAGTATGCTACAGAAGTACTCATTTCTCTCCACTGAATCTAGGCAGCAGATTTGGTGGCAGCTATTCTGGGTCAGATGGGTTTCACTTTAGACAGTGTGAAATCCTAGTGCCCTGAGAGAATTGTATAGGCTTAAAGCCTGATAACTTATTTATCAAATACCTGATTAAATTCACTTGCCTGATCCTCTCAGTGACTAATTTTACTTAAGTGCCCTGCCTGCTGGGCCTCACACAAACTCATTTGTCCCTCAACTAATTTTGGTTATCCAGCCCTCTTCCCAGTGTCTTCTAGCCCTCTTATGGGAAGCCTTGTTCTTGTTAGAAGATCAATTTAGACTTATGTCAATGCTAGCAATGGCTAAAAATGAACCAATGATTTCTCTGAAGATTTCAGAAGTCTTAATACTTTTTGTTTTGGTGGACCTGCTACTGCTTAGAAGACTCAGGGGGAAAATGCTAAGGGGATGTCCTGGTCTTCCCTAGCACAATTAACATATGTATAAAACTGTCTTGTCCTACTGGCACATACTTTTGGCAGCTTTGAACTTTGCCTCCTCTAGAACCCGTTGTACTTTCCGTCAAAGCCTGTTGCCCTCTCAGCTTCCATCATCCATTCATTCCATTACTGCTGCCCTTCCCCAGGCAGATGGTGTCACTGTTGAGCAAGGCAAGCTGCCCTTCCTTTCTTAGAAAGGCCACAGTGAGAAGGAAAGAGATTTGTTCTTAGCACAAGACATAAAGACTAAAACATGTAGTATCACCTCTGTGTTTGTAGTGCCAACTGCATCTTTTTCAGCTGTGATAGATATTGAGAAACTAGACCCATCTCAAACCGGTATCTCAAAACACAGGTCAAGGGCACAGGAGCTGACTTGACCATAGACCAGAGCTACAGGAGCACATGTCTCCAGAGGTCAAATGTGTTCCTTTCTCTGTGGTCCAAGACAAATGGCCCATCACCATGACTACCACAAAAGGATCGCTGAAAGGCGTGTTTAGAAAATGGTTTTAGTTGAATTAGCACATTTTGGAGTTAGAAGTACAGTTTTACTCGCAGCAGCATGAGCAGAAGGAATTTGCCCAAGGTTGACCTCTACGAGGTGCTCTGCCTTTCACAGATGCAGTTTAGTGTTGGGTCCTAACCACAGGGTGAGTGCAGGAGAGAACTCTGTTCACTGAGATAATAGTGGCCAATTAATGAAACAGGTTACTAAGGACAGACAGGGGATTGCTGGATCCTCTTGCCTGACATCTCAGACCCCCACCTCCCTGGATAGAGACAGTTCCCTTCTTGGCAAAATATCTGGTCAGGATCATTGTCTACTACCAAACATGAAGTGCCTCAGTAGGCTCTAGCCACCTTCTGTATTAAATACTATGTGTCACCTCTTGCTACCAATGAGTGTGGCTTCACAATTACAGTTCTATCCCCATCAAGTTGTATCACATATCAGCTGGTCTTATTAGAGCTCAACCATATTGCACATTTCTGGTGTCTTTGACAGTGGCTGGCATTTTCTTCAGATGCCTCCTGTTCCTCAAACTCACTTTCCTTTTCAGATTGTTTCAACTGTGGGCCTCCAGTTTGAGTACTTTTGACCTAAAGTAAATTACAGCAGGAGCAACAAAACCTGCCTCTCAAAACTTTTTATTTCCAGTTATTGTCTTACTGTATCGCATCTAATTTGGACAGGTGTTTCAGTGTAAAAACTCCATATTTTTTGTTCATATCCAAAAAAACATACTTCTGGAACCAGGGAGATAAGGTGCTACAGATATGATAAAAACATACATGAACTTCATCATGACCATCCCTAACTAGAAGTGAAACATCTCAATCTCTTTAATTAGCATGAGTTTTTACATGCCCATGCAATCTGCACTGACAGTATAGTTACAGCAAGAAGGGTTTACAGTTTTTACAATTTGACAGAGGAATTGACCAGGACTTAATGAAGAGTGAGTCAAAACATGTACATCCTTGTGCCAAGAGCAAAGGCCTTCCTCACTCTGAAGGAGTACAGCCAGATAGACTTGGTCTCAACAGTTTCTGGGGTTAAGGCCAAACTGTTTCACAAGTTAAGTTCAGGTGGAGCAGGAAAAGTGAAAAAGGAGGCAAGAGAGACTGATGTTAAGTGACAAGCCAGTGCTTAGGGCACTCACTTCAGCCAAAGAAGACATAGTTCACATCCCTTCTTCAAATCAAGCTAAACCGACACCTCTCTGCCTCTGCTGTTAGAGCTAAATACCTGATGAATGTCTATGTCTAGTCTTGGTTTTTATCCTCATGAACATTTGAATAAAAAGAATTGTGGATTTTTGGGTTTTTTTCTTACCTTCAGTGAAAAACAAAAACTGCTTTTGAAGTCTTGTCCCTTTTTTTTTTCTTTTTCCATCTCTATTTTGTGAAGGAGAACTCTTTGTTTTGGGCCAACCCCACCTCCAGTCAATGCCAGTTAACACCATAGATGATTTGACTTGTGATGGAGCGGAACTGATTCCATCCTACAGAAAGTAGCATTGAACAAACACACAAGTCTACTCCTGCTTACAGGATCCAGGGGGCTGATCCTCTGTGTGATAAAAGCCATTTCTTTCTCAAACTTCCCTTTCCTCTCTGCTGAGTGAAACAACGCTGTCCTTGAAGGAAGTGAGACTTCAAATTAACACTTAGTAGCATCTGATCCGTGCCTAAAAAATACTGTTATGTATTTTCTTGTAGCAATACTATTGTCCAGGCCTTTAATTAGCTGCATTCCCGGATTTTTTTGTTGGTTATTTTGCCATAATAGGTCTTAGCTGAGGCTAAAGGTCTCTGACCATAGTGAGGCCACAGGTCTATTGAAATAGGCATCATATAAACAGATCACAAATTACATGTTCTGTGTCCCAAACAGTGACTTGCCAAAGGTCACACTAGAAATTACAGGCAAAAAACAGAACCCAAACCTCCTGTATCCTCAGTCCAGTCCATTAATCAAAAGACCTTCTCCCTCTCTCCTCAGTTCCTATGGCTCAGTGATAGTTTCTCCAAAACACCAGATGCAATAAATTACACATGAGCTGGAAAATGTGCATTAGCAAGGAACAGAGACAGGAGTACAACCATGTGTGTTGGTAGGAAGGTTGGTTTTGTGTTTTGGTGACACAGATGAAATACAAAATAGGATAAATCTGGTTAGCCTAAGATGTCACCTGATGCACCGAGGGAAGCAGATCAATACAAAGCTTTATGTTAGACCTTGCATGCCAAGACAGTAGCTATGAAAAGACAATGGGCTATCACGAGAAAAATAAACACATGGTTAAATGGACGACTGGAAAAAAGAACTTTGTGAAGGTTATTGGAAAACTGAGGAGGATTTTACTGAGAGATGGGAAAGAAATATTCACTTTCTAAAGAAAAATTAAGCTTTCAAAAAATCCTTCCTTTGTGCCCAGAGGAAGAATCAGTTTCATGTTCTCAGGCAGAAACAGAAAAGAAAAAAGTAGTTTGATGAATGAAATCTTCATCAGCCAGAAGGTTAATAAAGTTGGCATCCTTTTAAGTTCACCTCTGAGTCTTGCACAGATGTGAGATAGTAAATTCTAGATCGTCTCAATGCAGTTTGCATACACACTTCTTCAGAGTGAAAGGGGTTTTCCCCTTCTCCAGGAAAACCAATTGTGAGTTGTACGTGTGAGACTCTGAAACGTCAATCCCATGAACAGGCAAGGGTGAGATTAACAGAGCAGTTGTAGAAAAGGTACCTGTTGATAAAACTGGCTTGAAAACTGTGGAGAAGATGGAGAAAGTGGCACTTTTCAAGCAGCAACACAAATTAGAGGAGAAGAGCCTGGGCCAGTATTTTCAGGGAAAATTTACCATTACCCCACTACAGCCTCCCATAGAATGATAACTGCAGTATTTTGTCCCAACCTCCATCCAGAGGATGTTCTGTCTCTCAGTGCTGCTCAGAGATGGAGAAGTGTTACTATTCCTGTTTAGTAGATGAGGAAACTGAGAGAGACTACATGAGTTGTGTTAATCACACAGGAAGTCTAGAGCCTTGCCAGCAGTAGCAGTGGGACTGCAGTACCCCTTACATCAGACCTAATAAAGAGCTGCATAAAATCTTGAATTATTCTTGAAAAATTATCTCATCCTCATTTGGTGATGGTAACATAAGGCAGAAACTCAGCCAGCAGCATAACTGAGTAGCAAGGGATATCAGTGTGTACTAACAGCATATTGGCACTACTCAATGTGCATTTACAGACAGAGCATTCACCAGGCAGCCCATGCTTTTGTACCATACAGTGCATTGCCTCCTTTCAGCTATGCAGACAACTGTGGGGTCAGGGCTCTGTCACACCAGCTTGCTATGACATATGACACCAAACACTATTCTGCCTCTTTCAACCTAATTCACTCTGTCTGTCTAACCAAGGAAACACTGCACATCTGGTCTGGTGTGTACACAGCCATGTTTGCAGCTCTAGCGCTGAGCTGGTAAATGGGTTCCCAGTAGCATCATTTAGTCCCTTTCTGTACCTTAGGGAAGTGAAGGCCATAAAGGAATGCATGAAGCAATGCTAAAGAGAATCATATCATAGAATCATAGATTGGTTTGTGTTGGAAGAGAACTTAAAGATCATCTCACTCCAACCCCTCCACGATGGGCAGGGAGCCTTCCTCTAGGCCTGCTTGCTCAGAGCCTGGTCTTGAACACTTTCAGGGATGGGACATCACCAAATTCCCTGGGGAACCTGTTTGAGTACCTTCCCACTCTTACAGTAAAGCATTTCTTCCTAAAATCCAATCTAAATCTATCCTCTTTCAGCTTAAAGCTATTTTCCCTTGTCCTGTCACTGCATGCCCATGTGCAGTGTCCCTCTCCAGCTTTCTTATAAACCCCCTTTAGGTAGTGGAAGGTGCTGTAAGGTCTCCCCAAAGCGTCATCTTCTTCAGGCTGAACAATCCCAACTCTCTCAGCCTGTAACTCAGATTGTGAGATTCAAAGTCCAGAGTGCTAGCACATGTGAGCATAAACCAGCAAGGACTAACCAGAAGGGGACAGACCAGGCTGCACAATCTTTTGCCATTCATCTACACTCCAAAACAAGAGAGGGAGGAGAGGAAGGAGTGACAGTCAGACCTTTGGCTCCAGTGTTTTCCTGTGCCTTGTCAAGGTCAGAAGGGCACTGGTCCCTCCCAAGTGAGGGGATAAAGATACACAGCTTCACAAAACTGCTTTTGGAAATGGCATTTCATGCTCAAGGGTATGAATGAACCTGCAGAACAACACCCTTCCGCCCTACAATGTGCTCATGGGCTTCCATCAGTTCCTACCAGCAACCCTTTATCTTTATTCCCTTTCCTTGAGTGACAGAACACAATGTTTCCCCCTCAGCATCAGAGCTGCCACTGATGATGTCAGAACCATGCATTTCAGCAACTCTTCAGAGCTTTTCAGCCAGCAAGGAGTTTTACTCATAGCACAGGGAAGCAAGACCACAAAATAACAAAGAGGGAAATGGGCTTCCATGTAACTGTGGAAGGAATGGGGAATGCAGAATTTGAAAAGCAAAACTACAGCCCAAGGCTGTTGTAAGCATTGTTATGCAAATTGGCATGAAGGCAGTAAGGCTTTTTCCTCCAAGTTCCTAGCAATGCCCACAGACATCAATTTCTAATTAGAAACTATCTGAAATATGCAACATACCCATACGTGCACTGAAACACCTGTGAGAGTCCCCATTCCTCCTCTGGGTTTGACAATATCCCGATTAGTGTCCAGATCCAACATGGATCACAGGCAGTGAACAGTCCCACTGTGGTGAATGAGAGAAGGGTTTGGAAGAGCAGACATCACTTGCCGAGGGAGTGCTGGATGACACGCAGAGATCAGATTTGTTCCCTGCAGAACATACTCCTTGCACATACTGTGATGAAAGACATTTTTTCATCAAGAAAGCAACAGTGACACCAATGGCTTTAAAAAGCTCCAAGAAACTTGTTCAGGAAAATGGTTAAGGTAAGCTCATCTTCAACCACTTGGTGGCCAGGCTGAAAGCAAGAGGGTGGGTTGTGCTGCTTCTGCTCCACTGAAGATCAGCTTTTGTGATTTCCTCTCACAGACAAATAAATATTCCAAGATCTTATATATCTACCAGTATTTTCATCCCTTTCATATGCTGGAGCATTTTTAAGTATGCTGAAACCTGATGGTGCAGACAATTTACATTAAAGCTGAAAATATCTGTATGCTTTCAACATATCTTTTAATACTAGAATTATTAAATACTATTTTAATACGAGAAGTATTTCACCAAAAAAGCTTTACCAGGTGAACTCAGTCTCCACTTGACATTATATCTGGAACTTCAAACATAGTTCTTTCTTGTTCATTCTCACAGGAACTGTACATTCATCCTGGAGCCATAACAGAAGGGTTGTGCCCACAGGCAAAGAAATTATTCTTGGGCTCCTTTTTCCCTACAAGAGGCTTCTGTGTGGAGTGTTTTCTGGAACTGAGCATGCACTCAAACTCACTGATCCTGCTGTACCCTGTAGAAGGATTCCCACATGTATGTCCCATGTGCTACTGTAGCAGAGGAAAACGATGGCTGTCGTGCATAGATACTTTAGCCAGCTTTAGACATTGATAGTGCATTCATCGCCAAATACAGGAAAACAACCAGGTGGCAGGTACAGGATTCAACCTCAGCCTGTTATGGGAAAATATAAATTGCATAAGACTGAAGTCATCCTCTATTCACAGTGAGTAGTACCTGACTTGCACTGGCAGGAATGCATTGTACGTGGAGTAAAATAAGTGATTAGGGAAAATAGAAAGGGTGGAAGCTGACTGTGAATTTGGATCAAGGTGAAGGTTTCTGTATGACATTCCCCATTCCAAAACTGTTTCTAAGTATCTTAGCAATAAGATATCTAAACATGGATCTCATTATAGTGAAGTTTATCTCCATTACATCCCTCTAGGGCAAGCAGTATTCAGTTTCCTCTCCCAGATGGCAAATAACTATAGTAGATATGCCTTAAGTGACCCAAGTACAGGAACATAAAATATCTGGTGGTCTAGGCTTCCTTGCAGGTCTTTATGCTGTCCTTCCCTCTACTCGCTTCTTCCATGAGCAGAGTCAGAGCTGCAGCCCAAGCTGTCCCTATCCAAACATCACAGATGTGTTTGCAGACTCAGCTGCACAGTGATGTTGCTGGGGTGACACGGAAGGTGACATGCAGCTCACTATCTGCCACACTGAGAAGCAGCAGCTTCTATTGCAGCACAGTGGGCTCTGCAGGATGAAGAGCTGGCTGCATGCAGAGAGGATGCCCTGTCTGTCAGCTCCTTCTCAGACTGCTCTGATAAACTCAACCAATTACACTAATGGAAAAATTGCATCGAAGTTCTGCCAGTGCTTTGGCTCTCCCGTGCTTTGCACCCTTTCATTTCAAAAAATAAATGCTTAGAGGTCACCCTGGCCTGATTAAATCACAGGAATATACAGTGTCTGTTTTCAAAATTCGGTGACTACTAATTAATTTATGTCATCAAACAATTATTTTCTACCTCATTAGCCCATGAAATGTGAAGATTGTGTCAGCACTTTTGCTGGCAGTCTCGCACTCATTAGTTTGTAACCTTGGCCAAAAAAAGAGAATGAGAGAGAGAGGGAGAGAATACTATTCAACCACTTGCAATGTGGTTTTGAAGCAACAGGTGCTGAAAACTGGAGTTACTTTCACATTCTCCTTGATGCTAGATGACTGAAACACCACAGCTTGGAAATTTCTCTCACTCATGATTTGATGACTAATATATCATGAAAGGGGGAGTGGGAAAGTGGAGCAAAGAACAAGAGGAGGACTGTTCTGTACACACATACCACAACGAAGTGTCATTGTGTGCTCAACCTGAACAGCAGGACTCACACAAGGTATTTGGGTCAGATGATAAAGGTTTCACTTCTCAGATTATAAGACAAGGATCTGAAACATCTCTGCATGGGTAATTGAGGGACATCACAGTCCTGCTAACAAGTAGAAGCATAAAGGAAGGTAAACTTGAGCTACCTGGTCCAACAAGGCCCTGCCAACAACCATGTACTTCCAAGGAAGTTTCCCACGTTTTACTATATATAAAAATAGAAAATGGTCTTGGTGATCAGTTAAATGTTCATGAGTAGGAGTAAAAACTCCTTTGTCCTTGATTATTTACTGACTTTCAAAACATTAATTGCTCACCTGATTTTTTTTCTTGTTTCCTTCCTGAATTTTTTAGTTTATCTGTTTTAAGATTGATGTTTTTTAACATTTTAATTTTGAGAAGCATTGTTCAGCAGTAACACTGACCTTTTAGTAAGTTCAGTGCAAAATTCTGCGTGGAAAACAGTTTTGTTAGAAAACATCATTCTTAAAAAAATCTGTGAGGGACACCTATTTGTCTAGAAAATTGAAACATTTGGATAGGACATAATTTTTCTTCTTGCTGCTGAGCTTAAGATCAGTTCTTTGAGTCTGAGTTTCCATCATCCAATTAATGATGATCATTCCTGCTGAATTCAATCTTCCTACTTTCAAGGAGCCCTCAGTCACAGAAGATAAAGCCTACCCAGGAAAGGAAAACTGAAGTACAGTGTGCACAAACTACATTTCCTATTGATCATCTTAGACCAAATGATACTTCTGTCAACTGAGTTTTTCCAGTTTTAGTTACGAAGCCACTGCTGATCCACTCTGGTGCTGATGACTGTCCTACTTCAAGCAGAATGTTGGAGAGATGACTTCCAAAGTCCCCTCCAATAAAGTTTTTAATGTTGTGTAAATGTCTAAGTGGTAACAAAGTGACATTTTACTGTAGTTCATTCCACTTTCTGTCTTCTTGTTTCAATTTGGGCAAAAACATTGACATATTAGAATTCTCAAAGAACAAAATTTCTGAACTTCTATGAGAATTACTCAGGTTGTAAGCAGAAATTTATCTTGCTCTTAATTCCTCTTAATGGTCATGCCTAGTGGTAAGAATTCCAGTAAAAATAGCAATTTGAGGGGCAAGAAGGTCACGAGTTCAAGGTAGGAGATGCCTTAGGAGAAGTGCCTTTGCCACAATCTGGGCAATCCTGACAGATTTACTCATGCTTTACTTGTACCCTGTGCTCCTCAAATCTAAAGAAAGGAGTGTAGCCAAATAACGTAATTAAATGCCAAAAGTCAGTGAACATTCTTCATTGTGTCATTAAAAGACCTGAAAGATTTTCAGTTGACTGAAATTTCTTTCAAATACCTATTGAAGACAAAGCACTACAGAAGACATAATACTACAGAAGGGTTTCCAGTGCATAAGGCTGCTATTAAAGCTCAGGACACTGTGGTCATGTCTGACCCAAAAGAGAAAAAGGCCACTTTCCCCCAGTGTTTTTTGTGACTGTTCCATTCTATAAAAGTTCTCACAATTTTTTGTCCTAATATCAGTGCCAAATAAATACGAGCTTTGAGGCTTGGTAAGTGACAGAGTCACAGAATGGACAGTGTCAAAAAATAACTCTGAAGTTGAAATATCAAGTCTTCTTAATTACCTACACAGGGAAATTCCCCAATTTAATAGCTTTAAATCTAAAGAGATGTGAAACTCAGCAGTTTCCGTTCACAGAATGTAATGAAAACATTCATTTGATTTGCATAGGTTCACATTTACATAGCTTCTCTAGAGTTTCATATTCAAAGAAATTAGACATTCAGGTATCAAAACCAGAGTAAAATATTGGCTCCCGTTAACCAGTGGTAGCTTTGAAACTCATTGTTAGGTTGGTTGAAATTTGCTGAAACTGGTAAATTCACACTGGTGAATTTCCCTGCAAGTCTTTTGATGTTAATGCTGAAATGTCAAATGATCCACCTCACAGAGAAGTACAATAGATTTTAACTATAGTTAAATTAACAGTTAAAACAAGAAATAAAACAGTCCCTGGTAAAAGCGACATAAAATCTAAGGGATTGTAATAGAGAATTATAACGTCTCCACATTTTATGAGTTTTCTCATTAAGCTCCACAGCAGAGATAAACTTCTCAGTTAAATTCTATGGTAGGACTTTAAAGAAAATCTGTATTATTTTATCACATCAGTGGTTGCATGTTCATGGCAAGATTAGGACATATTGTTGTAAGTGGTGTATTAGCATATATTATACAGACCAACATCTGAAGGTTAGACATAACCAAAAAATCCCACCCTACTTAAAACGTTTGAACAACTGAAAGTTTTGCTTGACCATCCAATGCTCATATTTTTCTGTAGTGGAGAAATTATTGAAAATAACATTTTTATAGAAAATATGTGCTTTTTTAAAAGTACACGTTCCTGGTATTTTTTGAAGCAGTTTTACCTTCTTGCAACCTCTTGTCCTCTCAGGTGGATGTAAATATCCAACAAATTATCACAAAACCATTTGCGGGAATAAAATTCACCTTGAGGCTGACAGTATGCCTAAGCACTATCACTCCAAAGACTGCTTCTGGTGGCATGACAAAAACATCTGAAAATATGGAGTTAATACATCAATGTCTCTTTGATCATAATATCATGTCACTTCTCTTCTACAGTAGGTGTTTACCTCTTGTGGAAAACCAGTTCGTTTTCTTAAGAAGCGGTATGCTTTTAGGAATCTGTGGGCGCAACATTAAAAGCTCACAGGTTGGCTTTTCTTTTTGCTCCACAAATATTTATTTCCAGTAAATAGAAAGAATTTCCCAGTGTCCCCAAATAGTAATGGTAAACCAATGAGTCTTTACAGGGATTGACGTCTTCAGCACTGGAAAATCAGCCACCGTTACAAGGAGATCCCCTCATTTTAAATTATGAAAAACAGGAGAGTTAATGAGGTTGGTGTCCTTCCCCCACTGTGTCCCATGCTCCCCTCCCCAACCCATTTAGCAAAAACAGTGTAAAAAATAAAAGAAGTTCTGTTTTCTACTAACAAACTTTGAACCCACTCAGTCCTCCTTCCTGTGTATATTTTCTACTGCTTTTTCTGAGCTTTGTACTTCCTGAACCACAGAAGTAGCTACACATTCTATTTCCTGTCTTTAAAACGTGGTTATAAGCTTTTACATAACTTGAGTGATCAGACCTCTAATGGCCTAATTCTCCTCTCTCTTACACCAGATCTATCACACTATTATTTTTCAGATACTACCGAGATTTTCCAGAGTCCACTAGCAAGAAGCCTAAATACCTCAGGTGAACCAGCCTAGAGAAATTATGCTGTTTATAGCTATTTTCACTTCCGGCACGCAAATGCATGTGATGTGGTTTGGGGTGAGAAGATAAGTAGGTAGCATGACGTCGCTGTTGGAGGAGTATTATTTTAAGTTTATTGCAGTGACCAATTTTCCCCCTTCAGCCATGAATTTACCAAAAGGTGCTCCAGCTCATGAATTGTTTCAAGGTTGGTTCAGTGAAAAATGAAAGGTGTATTACACAACTGGGGCTGGAGGTGGAAAATGTTTTCTCTGTGTCTTACTACTGCACATGTAATGGGTTTTATTATTCCAGGTTGCTCTGTGGGAGATTGCATAACAACAACAGTGATCAGTGTTTGCTCTGATTCTGAGGCCACCACCCACCCGATGCCCAGCGATAAGCATGGTTCAAGGAGGAGGAGGTCACACCACAGCTTCCTCTTCCCACTCTCCTCCCTCCATCACTTGTTTGTGGGACATGTTTGTTCAGGGTAATGTGGGATGGTGCATCTCTGGACCCCAACCCTCGAGTCCTGCTGTGACCCAGTTACACCCTGTGTTGTGCACACTACTGGGAAGGTGGTATTCTCACCTGAATGTCAACAAATTAAGCAGTGTGCAGTAGATGTCAGTACTGAGACATGTCTCTTTTTGGGTAAGAAATAACCATCGTCTTAAACCTAAATTCTATTTGTTTTCCCAGTTCTAACCCAGAACTTAGTTGGGGGACATGGGAATTATGGTGGCCTGCTGCACATGCTAAACCCCAGCTTTGGTGAGGATAGAGGCAGGACTCTCTGTTAGGTTAACTAACCTAACTCACCACTGTTTGCCTATAGAGAGCAATTTGTAATTATGATAGCATGTGTCCAGAGTGATTCTTAGTGAGATGAAATTGAAGACTGGGAAATAAACAAACTAAAAAAGAAGAAAGTTAAAAAAAAAAAATAATAAAAAGGAAAAAAACCCCTCCACCGCTTCTTTGGAAGATTTCCGGTCAATTCTAGTATGTGCCTGATCCTCACAATCTGCAGAATACTGTGGACATATTTCCATTGACCTCAAAAAGACTTTTCATCAGGCTCAGGTAAAACAAATATGGTTATTGTGGGAGAATTAAGGATTACATAGAAGGAGAAAGATAGAGAGGAAGAAAACTGTTGATTCTTAAAATAAGAGGGAACAAGAAATGTGGCAAGTCACTCCAACCACATTTGAGTCAGGAAATATGAATTGGCTGTGGAGAAAGTAAAGATCACTGGACTCTAGAGCACAGTATTCTAAAATTTCTAAAGATATAGGAAGTAGACATTCTGAAACTGAGTTTTACTTTGAGTCATCATGCTCCAGCTTTTGGAAAAGAGTGAAGAGTAGATGATGAGGAGTGAAATGAACAGTTTTGCCTCTAAACTATCCTGTCCTTCTCTCATAGTGAAGGCACGCATGACTAACAGTATAAAAGACATGAGGGTTTATTTAATATGTAACAAGGAAGAGAGCAGGAATGTTTAAAAAGCTGACCTTTCACACAGATTGGGCATGACAGTAGAAAGCTGAATGCACTTCATTCATTAAAGCAGATAGCAAGATACTCAGGACTGACTCTTCTAACAAAAGTATTTCCTTTTTGCTCACAGTGGTAAAGGGCATTACAGAGGAATCTCTCCAACCTTATATTTCATATTTGTGGTCAAATCAACTTTTGTCATTAGTGCTAGTGGATGGAGGATGGAGTTACTGAGTCATCTTCATGGTTAAAGAGTCCATGAGAGTGCAGAGAGCCTAACCACTGGCGGTCTCCAAATCAGGTAGAAAAAGCTTGTTTATTCATGGAGAAAAATCAAACAAAAAGACAAATATGAGTAACAGGTCAACCATAAAAGGTTTGAGACATTGGTCTTACAGAAAACCTGAGAATGGAGACATGTCTAAAGCTTGGGAACACTTCAAAGTTAGCTTGCAAGGTTAGCCTTGCTATTGCCAAAAACACTGATTCATTAAGGTAAAATACTTTGAGAGAGTGTTTCCAGAAATACTTGCATTGTTTTGCTATCGGTTTGTTCCAGTTTCATGCTTGTTCTCAGGCTTCAAGCTTTACAGGGGATCCCTTAGATCCATTCATTACCAAAAAATGTTTTCACCCAGAGGAGGAGCTGTAAAGTTCAAGAGCCATTCAAGCTTTTACAGATAACTAAGAAAGTGACATTTCCCAAAGTACTCACAAGTCAGGTACTTACAAGTCCTTCACAAATGAAGACAAAACTTGTATTATTAAAAATTAACGGGGTGTAGCCAGCTGAAAAACTGCAGAACTGACTTTTATTTAAATCACTGCATGTTAAATGAAGCTTGTTTGTCTTTGCTTGTGCTTATATCACAAATATTGATGACAAAAAGTGTAAAATACTCTTTTGTTTAATAACAAAGAGGAAGCCCTATGAAAAGTCCATCAAGGACTCTACTTCCTTTTTCAACCTGTTACTTCTGTCTCAGGAATCTAAATCTTGGAAGACTAAGCATCAGTTTCCAGGGAGAACTAGTGGGAAAACAATACTAGGAGTGCACTCATCTTGTGTTACTGATGCAGAGAAATAGGAGCAGCAGAGTTTAGAGAGCATCGGTTCACATCAGGATCTTGTGGTAGAAGAGAAAACTCTACCCATTTCCTGACTCAGAGACTCGTGTCTCACCCACAAGACCATCATTCTTCCCTATAGATACTTTCCCTTAATTCCTGAGGGCTGGTTATGTTTAGTGGCCAGAATTACATTTTTGCTCTTCTGCTTTTTCAGATGCTCTCTATGAAGCAAGATAACCATGTGTTAGAGGAAGGGTCATGTTGCCTGATGAAGTCAATAGCAGAACTTCCAGTGATTTTGGTGATGCTCTTTCACACACTTCATACTACCAAGCAAATCCTTTTCAATAATGTATAGAGAAATCATTTCTCCACTTCAGTTTCACATTCGCTACCTTGAGAGAAAGCAGTGTTTCTTATAGAGCACAATCATATCCCAGGAGGAAAACATTAGCAATAGATCATGCATACGAATTTGGGATTGTTATTCCTATGTGTTTACTACCATTAGACCTTGGGAGGGAAAGGTTTGAAGGGAGTGGTTGCTATTACATTTGAATGTGGGGGATTGCACAGTATTATTACATTTCAATGGCTGAAGACAACTGCAGCCTCATGGGATACTAACTTCTGTTGAGAGAGAGAGACATGTCTTGGCTCTTTGTCTCTCCCAGGAAAAGCAAAGGGAAAAGAACACAGAAGGAAGGGTGATAAACTTGTGCCGCCTTCTCCCCTTCTCCCGAAATGTGTATAGTATGCAAGCCTAAAAGTAATTCTTATGTAGCTAAACATAACTGTCCTGGCCTCAACAGGATCGCACACAGATCAATTAGAAGAAACAGACTGCTGCCCTAGCATGAATGGAGGTAAGAGTGTGGCACTGTGTGTGTTCTAAGGACTGGATTTTCCCTAGGTGTCCTCTAGCCAACAGAAGCTGTGATCTTCACCCTGGCAGAGGGACAGAGCTGCAGGGTGATATGAGTTGCCCTTGGGGGCTGCCCATCTCCTCTGCTGATAATAAAGGTACATACATTGACTAGTAAAAGGAAATGTTCCCATAACCCAAAATCTGATTTTATGAACAATCTCACCACAGCATAAAACTGTTTGCAAATGGGAGAGGTGGCTCAGAGTTTTTGTGATGGAATAACAGCTACAATGTTATGTCCTGTATAGATAATGCCTTAATGTCTTCCATCTTCAGGCAGGACAAAAGGGATTTTAAACTCTGAAAAACACCTGAACCCCATCCTATGGAGTCACAAATAGGAGGGCTTGTACACAAACTAACCCTAATCCTAACCCTTTGCATAGATTCTGAAAAGCCAGGTTAATTTAGACCGAATTTGCTACTTTGCAAGCAGCTAGCATAAGGAATGCAAAGCAGGCTGAACCTGTGCTTGCCCAGGTGCAAACTGCTTAATGGCCTAACCAGTAGATCAAGAAAAACCAATAACGGCATGTTTATAGGGAAGTAACTCCCCCAAATCCTCCTCGTTTTGGATTTGTTTTGTGAAATGGAAGTTACTGAGAATGCCATTTCCTTCTGCTCCACACGCTCACACAAATGTCCACACCTGTAAACTAGGCTTTGAATGCCAAGAACTCCTTTACTGGACATGTTCCAGCAAAAGAACTAAAACCTTTTAAAGAAAAAAAATGGCTTTGCTCTTTCCCACACTCCATTCCTGATTTCTGGGTTAGGCAGGAGGTAGATAACTTTGACCTATACTCGTGTTGCTGCCAGTTTCTTTGACACATTTGTTCATGTTTGCACTCTCTTTGTTTCAGTGATGTGTTGTGTAATGTGAGCAAGCAGAAAGCCAACTATGCTCCAGCAGGAAGGCTTAGAGTGCTCTGATTTTTTGGCACAGTGTGATACATTGTGAGCTGCGTTTTAAGTATCTGTCAGTTAAGTCCTTGGAATTGGCACCCATATGCTGGAGACCAATGCCCTGAATAACCTAACTTAGAGAGCATAGCTGGGACCAAACCATGGCTTCATTCATCCCTTGTACACGTGGTTGGTGCAGTGAACATTCAGGACTCACTTGAGTGCATGTCCTGCACTCAGAGGCAGCACCTCACTCTGCCCTCAGACTGCTGCAGAGGTAAGACAGGGAGCTCCATGCAGGAAGATGCTGTGTCACATGGACACTAGAAACTACTGATGGACAACAAGGACTTAATTGTACCTTCACTCTGCTCCACAAACACTCACTATAGCCTCTGTAACCTGAGCACTGAGAGCTAAGCACTCCAGTGCTGGAAATGATCGAGGTTAAAAAAAAAAAAAGAAAATCAAAAGAATAAAACTGAGGAAAAAACTATGAGACCTCTGTAATATGTTTGCCAATCACATGTATTAGTGGTAGCACCCCAAAGCAGTTATATTGCTGTTTTCTGAACAGGCATCTTCAGCCTTACTCCTGTATCTTCACTTCATCTCCACTGTGACCTCACTGCCTTGGGCTCAGCCATCTTCAGTCACAGACTGAAAGGCCATGCGGAAGGAAAAGCTTGTGACTCCCATTTCCTACATGGGGAAGAACATATTTAAGGGCATTTACCAGCCTAAACAAACCAGCCTAGCGGACAGCTGTGAAAATATCAGTGTGTTTCTCTGCATCATTAGAAGCCAAGATATCAGTTCCTCATCAGTATCAGGGACCAGTAGGATTTCTTTACTTTCCAGGAACCCTGTGAGAAGCTCAGAGGTTGTGGTAACATGGCATCTTAAATGACAGATTGACCTATTGCCTCTGTGGGAAGAGCAAAGGGCAGCTCTGAGCCATAGGGTTTGTTTCTCAGCTGATTTACTGTTTTCTATTAATGCAGTTCTACTGAGATCCATGCCATGACTCAATGAACCAGCCATGAAACAAAACTTAATTTCATAGGATTTTACCAGCTACCTTTTCACTGAGTCTGAGATAACAGGTACTGCACTCAGGAAGATGTTTCAGAGCATGCCTTTTTCTTCTTGTGTCAGGGAAACAGTTCTGGCAAGACTCAAGTGTGGGTTTTTTCATGATCTATGAAGAGGAGGACTCCTGATGTCAAAACCCGTCAGTTCTTTCCAAATGAGGACTCAAGCGCCAGGCGCAAAATTCCCCAAAAGGGTCCATCTCATCAGATAGCCAGTCCTGAACTATGACATCCTCTGTGCAACCTAAAAGCTTTGTGCAGCTGCAGCGCAGTCGAGTGACCAGCAGCACACATGGTGTCCAACGCATGGTGGGCTCTGACACAGCAGCTCACTCAGCTCTGGTGACTGCACACACCATTCCCTTTCGGACTGAAGTGACAGACAGTGTTTGTGTGACTGCAGCCTCATTGCACTGAACAGCTTAGTGCAACCAACCAAAAAATTTGGTCTTTTAAGCCTATTTCACCCTTCCAAATGCATGTTGCAACCATTAGTAGAGCTTTAGTCACCAGATCCCAGCTGAGAATGCAGATGAATTATAGTCTGAGGTTCACTACTTAGCATTTTAAACACTCCATAGCCAGTATCTTGCCTGATGTGCTCAGTGCAAGCTCTGTTTTTTGGGGAAGTTCTGCAACCTTATTTAACATGGACAAGCTCTGTCAGTTTTTACAGAGACTCCTGATGATCTCTGCTTGTCACTGTGTAACTTTGTTAGTCTGGTTGCCTTTCAATTCTCTGTCAGCCTGCAACCAAAAACGGCTTTCAAAGAATTGATTGAAAGCTCCACAGTCAAATGGTATCAATCTGGAACCAAGGAGGAGACGTTTTTATTCAAAACACACAGAAATAGAGATCATAAAGGAAAAAAAAAATCCAACACTACAAGTTAAAGGTAATTGAAAAGGATGTTAAACTTTGGTACATGGATTCAAGCAACATGATCAGTGGTTGCAGTTTTCTGTGTGTTTCTTTTCTGCCAGACAGCGAAAGGGTGAATTCATCTATTCAAAATATGTATGGGATGGTGCATACTGATCAGTCTCAGAGCTTTTTGGATTTTTTAACTATAGGCAACAATATAGTAACTAATTTTGCGTTTCTCAAGAGAAAAGAAACCTCCCAAGACAAACATTATGCAAAGAGCATTGAAAAACTCCAAAGAATATAATGAAATTTCTATTAACAGTTTACAAAGGATAGACTTCAGGCAAAACTTTGCATCCATTTCTCCCTCACTGCTGCAATCTGGCATTCTTTAATGCTGTTACACAACCACCCTATGAGGAAGAAAAGAAAGGCTATTCTACATTTTATTCATACACAGAAGGAGAAGTGACTCCCATTCAAACAGAGAGAGTGAAACTGAATGTTATAGATCTTGCTCTTCTCTCTCCCAAAACCATCTCCCTCTCCTTTGCCAGATCTGATGATCATCAGATCCTTTCTTGAACCAATTCATCTCATGAGCCCAGCAGAGAACTAACATGGACAAAATGTGAATATTTTTCTGTGTGAATTGAACTGGCTCAACCAAATGTCAGCTGAACTCCAAAGGATGTAAGAGGAGAAATGCCCTAGGTGCAGAAAGGGGAGTTAAGAAAAGAGGGAATGGATTTGCCTTTTTTTTAGCAGCAGTTGATGACTTCACTCAGAGACCAAAACAGGAGGGAGTTGAATCTGGTTTGTGGCCTCAACATTCAGCCATCCTACATCTCATATCAGTTATGGCCAGAGCTTCACACCTTGTGTTCTGAGAAGGATGTTTTATGGTCTGGGCTCACAGACTGGTAGCTGGAAGATTCATAGGCACTATTCCTTCATGTGTTTGGGAAGATGTGTATGACAGAATATCCTACAGAGCCCTGAGCAAAAGGAAAGTGTGCATTTTGGAGGAAAACAGGGAAATTCAGTCAAACACTAAATGTTACTCAGCAGCTACTTACTGTAAATGGCCATTTATACCCTAGAGGGAAAGGAGTCTTTTTAAAAAGCTCATCTCCTTCATTAAGGTGTTAAGTGGTGATACTTTGAGGATGTGATTACCTGAAACATAGGAGACACTTAACTTTATTTTTTATGGATCATTATCCCAGTGAGGCACAGTGTTGTGTGACCCTCAAAACAAGTTTTGCTGGCACAAGTGACATGGTGGCTAATAAGCAGCCAGCAGCCAGCCTCATAATCTGACTTTTCTAAAATAGCCAACATAGTATGTAATGATACACAAAGAAAATAATGCAGAAAACCAAAGACATCCCAAACAAAGTCAAGCAAATCTAGGAGGAAACTGAAATTCACAATCCCACTGTTTAACATAATATAATTTGGGGAAAACTTATAAAATTATTAAAAAACACTTAAAATGTTACAAAGCATAAAAAAAAAAAAGAGGAAGACACAGCCCAGTGTTATCCATACAAATCACCTTTAAAAAAAAAATCGATGGAATGCAATTTTCCTGCCCAAAACTGCACAGTTAAGGGGTTGTTTCCATTTTCCTCACTTGACCAGGTTTATGCCTCAGAGCCTGTATTTTTAGTGTTTTGTGTTGTGCCTGTAGCATAACAGCCCTTGGTAAAAGCAGCACATCCACCATCTAATTGCAGCCAGTTTAAAAGAGAAACTTTCTTGCTTTCGTCTCTGCTTTGTATTATGTTTCTTCCTAGTTCCTGCATCAAACCAGTGGTACATTGAAGCTTCGAAACTGCTGATCTCCTGTTCTTTCTGACTTCCCTTTCCTGTTCTGCAATGCTGGACACAGTTTGCTCAAAGCACCTGCCTTGCTGTAGGATTGAAATGGTCCTTGGCTTTGGTTTAGCAGGACTCGGAGAAGCTGGAGAGGAAGAAAGAGTGGCAGGAGGATATGAGGTTCAAAACTCCCCTGCATTACTCAGGTCAAAACACTTCCCAGCTGATACCTGTGCTAAACAGAGCTGGACATGACAGCCAAAGTCCTTCTCCATTAAACTAGGCATTGCTAGACTTCACACCACGGAACTACAGAGGAGTATTTGCCAGCTATATGCAAACCAGGGTCTCTCCCACCTTTTCAGGGACTCATTGAATTTACTGCAACAAAACTTTACCTTCTCGCTGTCTGCAAACTATCTCAAAGGAGGTGTAGCCAATACCTGGTTTTGAAACCTTCTGTATCCAGTCCCACATCCGTAGTCTTACTAGAGTCCATTTTATTACTGTGTAAGAGCTACTGGCTTGGATAGAAAGAAGCAGCTCTATTTTCTCTTTCTCCCACTGGGAGAAACCTAGGCAGTATATTCCACTGGGTTCTGGTCATTTTCATCTAGACCTGAATCATAGGGATTGAAGTCTCATCTCACATGGAGTCCTATTAACCATGAGCAACTTCAGTAAGGCCAGTGGAATATCATTACACAGCCAAGTACTTTCCCTCTAGCACAGTGGGGCAAAGTAAGTCCTTTAAGGCAACAGGGGATCATCTTACAAGGAGGCAATACTCATTCATATGTAAACAGATTTTTAAACCATTTCTTTTGCACCTATGGAGTTGTGCAAAACAGTTATAAGGAGTCATAGTATCGCCCTGCACTCCTCTGGCTATTTATAAAAGATGATGAAGGAACATTCTGTCATTGTGTGGCCAAACATCGCAGAGTGGCCACAGCTGCACCATAGAGCACTTTGCCCTGTGACATGTAAATGTCATTTTGGATGTAAGGGTTTTTTTCCAGTTCACAGTATGTGAATTAATGTAACATTTTCTTAAAATGAAACAAAGAATATGTGTCACCTTTTTTCAGTGCAGCATGAGGGTTTGCAGGTACAAAGTCAATCACGTGTAGGGGTGTATAGGGGGGCAAAGCCAGGGCAGTCTTGTCTGTGCTGCCTATCAGAAAATTTGGAGCATACCCCTGTACCTCAAGCATCACTTGAGATTCTGCAATATGGCACATATCCAGATCTTGCTACACATCAAGTCAGCATTTAACCATTACTGATTGACTGTCCTATGCCGTTCCTTCCCCAGCTATTTTTTATTCACTAGTGACCTGGGTCCACTTGATTTTACAGAAGCATTGAACTAGTAACGGAGAACAGCTTGACCATTTGTACTTTACTTGCTGACTGAAGGACAATTGGTGAAGAGCTTTGAAACTCAAAGAGGAAAGATGCTCTGTGTGGAGAAAATGACATGAGAGTACCTTGTTCATCACTCTTTGACAAGCTATGATTCAAATACACACGTCAAAGGCTAAACTGAGTGAAAAGATGCTTTCTCTTTTTCACGATCTTTTTTCCTTCTGATAAATGACAGCTACACTTCACTGTCTAAAGTACTTTTAACACTGCTCAAAGTTAAAACCACAGTAGCAGCTGAAGGACTTAACGTGCTAATAGAAATGTCCCTACTTTTTGCAGTCTATCTTCCCCTCCTTTGAAGAATATAATCTAGAAGAGGATGAAATTTTAGGCCTTATTATGACGGTAGACAGATGTAGCATCGCTCTGCCTCGCTGACAAGCAACAGCAGCCAAATAGGGAAGAGAAACAAAACAAAAAACAAAATTAAATCACAAACATAACCTAAAAAAAAATCTAAGACAGGAAGTTAAAAAAAGTTCGAAGGTGTTTGATTTACTTGAAATACACTGATATGTTCCACACCATCTGTTAAAATATTTCGCTTCCTCCCCTCTGTTCGCATCGACTGCAGTCACCCAGACCTATGGCATTGTGATTTAAACAGAAGTAAGCTTTATGAACCCCACGACTGCAGCTCCCAACACGGGCACTTCACAGGCACTGAATGAATCATTTCTCATAGATGAGGGACAAGAAATCAGCTCAGATGGATGGACTGAGGGGGACCAAGGTGATATCAGCCTGACAAGCTAAAGTAGCCATATATTACATATCAAATTTCTTTTGAAAGTTTTGTTGGTGTTACAGGAGGGATTTTATGCTGCCTTTTCATACTGGTTGTTGTGTGACATTTTAAAGAGAGGGACTCAAAGCTCTAACTCCTTTCTCAGAGCAAAAGGACATGTTTTAGCAGAAAGAGTTTTCTGCTACCTGTCTTATCCATACACCAGCCTCCTGAGCTGGACTCAGTCATCAGTTCACTTAAAGGTCTTATCCCTGTTTCTCACAATATCTTTAGTAAGTGATTCTTCCTTCCTATCAAATGTCTCTTTCGACCAAGGACCCAGATCACTACAGAGCTTTATCAGTCTTACAGGACAACAGTGATGGAGGTCACAGACTTTATGGGTCTTTTCCACCTTTATGTGGAAAATGTATGAGGGCTTTTTTTAATTTATTATTTAGATAAAAACCACTTTATTTATGGAAAAAGAGTATTTTCCATATTTGGAGAAAGAGTACTGATCCCATCACCGGATTTGGAAGTCAAACATCCCTTTGGCCTTACTGTCCCATATTGATTCATCCTTTTAGCAGTAAATCACTTGAAACGACCCCAGGGAGCTTGCTCAGACCTGATATCTCCTAAGAGGGTCTTAGGAAGATGTCATCTGTTCAGCCATTGCTCAGGACTCTTAGCACCATCCATTAATATGGTTGAATGAGAATTATCCCTATCTCCTTTTTATTCCCTTTTGGACATAGGTATGAGGGAAGGCAAAAGCCAATGCTCTTCACATACTATGACTTTTATGCTGATTACACAAGGAAAGATTCAAAGGCCTTTCATAACCCAAGGCAGACCCTTGTTAGGACACTGTGGCTTTGACTCCTTAATTTCCAATCTAATTTCAAGTGCTGAATAGTGACCCCAAGGGGAACTCCACCTTTGAACATCCCCTTTCTGTTCCTACTTAGCTCTTTTTATGCCATATATATTTCTATATTGCACAATATTCTGTGTTTGTCTCGGGCAGAAAGGTTTTTTTTCCCCATCAGGTACTCTAACATTATACATATTTTTATGTTGCCACTGAATTTAGCCCAGTATATCTGACCACTGCATTAACTACTTGGTCCTCTTTCTCATCTTCAGATAACTTCATTCCACTAATTGTGAAAGGGTCATTTCCCTAATTATACCATTTTACCCTTGTTGCCCACACCACACCTCCAGAGTTTAGCAATTAGTACAAATTGGAGAGTACAGATGAATCACCCAGAGATTCAATAACTGCCTGACTTTCCTTATTTGACTTGCAAGTGGCTTTTTCTGCTCATACCATACTACCAGACCTGCAAAGTGCTCTTCAGCAGAAACTGCTCCGTGCAACACTCAGGTTCCCTGTCAAACCACGGGCAGGGGAGTCTCATTTGTGTAGGCTGTCCCCGTTTTCACCTTGGGCTGCATGCCACACTAGAATAGAAAACATGAGTCAGAAAGGTTAAGGGTTAAACTGTTAAAAACAAAAGAGGAAAAAATTCATTCAGAAAATGGTGGTTTCTAATGGGTGAGAGGAAGTACTGTACAATTTCTTGTAAAGTCACAATGGCCCTCTCATCAGAGGAAACCCCTCCTATCAGGGCTTGTACAATGCCTCCTGGAGCCTGACCGGCTGCCAAGTCATGACCATGCAGTTAAGGGAGTGCAACAAAGAACCTCAAATCAAGGGCACATTTTCATCTTCCTGTTCAGCTAGCTCCTTATCTTTTTTTTTAATCTTCTTCCCCTTGCATTATTATTTTCTAACAACATAAGCTTTCTTAGTGATTTTCCTCTTTTTTTTTTTCATTATTCCTCTGGTTTTTTTACAAACTGGAATAAGAGCTTCTCTACATGGAAGCAAAGCCATGGTTTTCATGAGACTTGCTGAGCCAACCTAATCACTCACTGATTTGGAAAGAGGTCCTGAAGCGACTACCCCGTTCTCCCAGCTTGGCTGCATGCTCTCAGCTGTTGAGGCTGGCACTAACCAGACCTCCCTCCATGACCTCATTAACTCAGTAGTCTGCTGAAAAATATCGCAGCATAAAACCCAGCAACTTTCTGCTGTGTCAGCCCTCAGAGACAGCACTGAATGTCGAACCAACACAGAGCTGGGGTGCAGGCCAGAGATGGATGACCACAAAATCTCTCCCTTTTTGTTGTGAGAAACCAGTAATTCGGCTGAGCTCTCCAGGAAACCACATCTTCAACATGCCTGTGATAGATGCTCACCCTAGATTACAGTGTGCTGAGGTCAGTACACTGTTTACATACATGGATTCAGTGAAAAGCTGACTTTGCAGGCTCAGAGATGGGGACTTTCCTGGGATTTCTATCTTGGTAGGCCTTGTGGAATTATCATTTTAAATTGGTTCTTCAGACCTCTCATTTCCTCCTTTTCAACTTCCCCTTAAAATCATTTTCTACCACAAAGCTTCCAAGAAAAAGCCAGATTTAACCTCTCTTGACTGCAATTTGCCCTAAATGACTGAAGAGTTGCACAGTCTTGCCCTATTTAACCCATATTAGGTCCTCATTTTCTTTTTTACTGCTGCAAACTCTTTGGAGTAAGAATGGTCGACTGCAACTGAAATGCTTGGTGTCCCAGGATTTACTACTTTAATGTGAGAAACCAATTCCCACAAAGGAAGTTACATGACAGTGTCCTCTCCACACTCTTTCTCCAAAGCATAGGCATAGGTTTTCATCAGCTATTTGTTTAGATATCTTCAGAGATGAAATCACTATAGCCTCTTCTACTTATCCATTCCAAGCCTTCACTCTTTTGACCATTAGACATCCAGTGTGCCTAATGTTCAGCTTAATTTTCTGAATTTATGTCCATCACTTCTTGTCCTGTCTTCCACAGACACGGAAAATATAATTTCTTTCCTGCTTGTAGCAGCCTCTACATGACTGAAGACTTAAATTTCACCTGAGTTTTCTCTTTAAGGTTTAAGCCCCAACTGCCTCAAACTTCTTTTGCAAGTTCATGATTTCTAGGTCTTTGGCAGTAAACAATTAATTTTTTCACAGCTTTCCTCTGAAAGCTTGACAACTAGTCTACCACTTTCTGAGCATGCTGTCTTGATGGAAACAGCACTTCTGTGCTTATCTAAAGGTTCAGTAGACAGAAGAGTTATCATAGATCCTGATGAGAAATAGAAAACTTATCTTTCTTTTTTTTCCCCGGAGATCAGGGCTTTGTCATTTCTTGTGCAACTGAGGATGCAGTCTAGCTCAGATACGGGTTTTTTGCAGAATTGCTGCCTGATTAGTTATTCCCCTCAATTTATGCATATATTCCTAGATGTAGGCTGTAGACTGTTCCTGAGGGATGGCTTCAAAGTGCAAAACACAGCACTTCTCTGTTTTAAATAGCATCATATTTACTTTGGCAATATCCTTTTCATCTTTATTCTTGTTCTCCATTACACCTCTACCCTCTTCTAGCCACTGAGATTGAAGATTATTTTATTGCAGAAGATACACATATCAACAGTCCAAGACAGAGAACAGCCCCTCATAGAACTCCACTTAGGACAACCTTCCAGTTAGAAATAAACCACAAATTACCACTTTCTGAAAACAGTTTTACAGATATTTTTGCTTATTATAGTTTTATCTTACACTACCTATATAGTATCTACCTTCTATTTTCTAGTCCTATTTCATTCATAGAAAGGGCATATGAGTCAGAGTCAAATGCTTTATTAGAAAAATAGAATGTTTACTGCTTCACCTTTATTCCCAAAGTGCCTTACTGTGAGATGGAAGAAATTCAAAAGGGTTTGATAAGGTTTTTCCAGTTGTATTTCCTTTTCAGTTCCTGCAAAATACAGCACAATTAATTCCCAAAAGGAAACATAAGTGTCCCCAAATTTCTTGAAAGATGTATGGCAATATCAATACACTCAACAAGTGCTTTTCATGAGATTGTTTCACACGCATCACAAGCATATCCAAATGAAGTAGAAAGCCACATAACTCGTGTGCTGACAACTCTCATGACTCAACCTCAAGCTAACTTATTGGACAGCCTTCTGCTGAGTTATTTTTAGCTTTTATCAACTCATGCATTTTCTTCCTGCAAGCTGAGCAAATTTCCACGAAGTCTGCTCAGAGCAGAGGTTGTAAATATATATATATATAAAAAAAGGAAGTATCAAAGATTGCATAGCAGATATTCTTTAGCTACAGAGAATGATTGTCGAGGTGTCATGTGTTGTATGTCACCTCTAATGATTTTAGAGGTAACAGGTGAGTTGCTAAGTTGTTTTGATTTTTGAGTTTTTTGCGTTGTTATTTTTGATTGTCAATGGAAATCAGTGGGATTTGAGAGATAGTTCAATGGCAGGAATCAGTCCCAATGAATCCACCAGAAACGGATCTTCATTTAAAAACTAAAAATACAATCCTGATTAGATTCTGAGTGTTTTCTGCAGTAAAATTATTTTTGCCATCTTCTCTGATTTGAACTGTGGTTATTGGCAAAGCCGTTATTGTTGCATGCTATCAAGAATCTGTTGCTAGAAAACAACAAAGAAAAATTATTGAAATAGTGTAAATTCCCTTCTAGTTCTTGGCATAGACTTCCTTCAAAGATAAATACCTTTGTCTTCCAGACTTCTGTGATGCAGATATTTGTTTTCTTGCCCTTTTAGACTATTTTACTTCTAAAATTTTTGAAGCGGATGCTATATCTCTCTGTCAGAATAGACTATTTCACTTGGAAGGGGCCTCCAATGACCATTTAGTCCACCTACCTGACCACCTCAGGGCTGACCAAGAGTTAAAACATGTTGTTAAGAGTGTTGTCCAAAGGTCTCTTAAACATTGAAGCCTTAGAGCATCAAGTACCTCTCTAGGAATTCTGTTGCAGTGTTTGACCACTCTCTTGGTATAGAAATGCTCCCTAATGTCCAGTTAGAAACTCTTCTGTCACAGCTTTGAACTATTACTACACATCCTATCACTGGACACCAGAGTGTGATGGGTTGACCCTGTCTGGATACCAGGTGCTCCCAAAGCCACTCTGTCACTCCCCTCCACAGCTGGACAGGGAAGAGAAAGGCTTATGGGTCGAGATAAGAGCAGGGAAAGATCACTCACCAGTTACCATCACGGGCAAAACAGACTTGATTCAGGGAAATTAGTTTAATTTATTACCAAAACAGAGTAGGATAATGGGAATCTTAGAACACCTTTACTCCTACCCTGTCCTTCTTCCTCATCTCAACTTCACTTCCAAATTCTCTTCCTCTTTACCCCCCCCCACCCTCTGCAACGAAGGGGTAAGGGAAGCAGGGACTCTGATCAGTTAATCACACGTTGTCTCTACCACTGCTTCCTCCTCAGGAGAACTTCTCATACTCTTCTACTGCTTCAACATGGGCTCCCTCCCACAGGAGACAGTCCTCCAGAAACTTCTCCAACATGTGTTCTTCCCGTGGTTTGCAATTCCTTATGAAGTGCTCCAGTGTGGATCCCTTCCACGGGGAGTAGTCCTTCAGGAACCGGCTGTTCCAGTGAGGGTTCCTTGTCGGTTCACAAGTCCTGCCAGCAAACATGCTCCATTGTGAACTCCTCTGTCTATGGGGTCTGATGGCAATCCTCAAAAGCTGCTGATGTCATTGCAAGACCTCTCTCGATGATTTTTGAGCAGTCCTGGGAATCCAAAGAGGTTCCAGCTGAATGGAAGCTGGCGAGCTTTTTTCAATTTTCAAGAAGGGCAAGAAGGAGGACCCTGGCAGCTACAGACCTGTCAGTCTCACTTCAGTGTCTGGTAAAGTCATGGAGAAGATTATTCTGGGAGATATTGAAAAACTCCTGAAAGACAATGCAGGCCTTGGTCAGAGCCAGCACAACTTCATGTACTTGGTGGTACAGGGGAACAGGATGTGTCCACAGGATGTCAAAAGAGGAACGATATCTCCCTCATTTACTATCCTTACCGTGGCTGCAGGTGATGCTGCATGGTCCGCTCTGAGTGCCTCTGCCTCACATGAAACAAACCTCTTCCACTTAAACTGTACATTTTCAGAGCTATGTACTGAGGCAGGATCTTTGCAGTATGCCTATGGGTGATGTGGATAGTAAATACAAACCCAAGTAAAAAGCAAACTACAGCAAAAACTACCTCCCAAGCTCATCTTCTCAGAGTTTAGTTGTGGCAGGGAAGGAGGAAGTGGTGCTTGTGTTATTGAGGCAAAGGTGTGGGCCAGTACTTGCTTACGTGCTAGTGTTTCTCAGTGAAAAGTTTCTCAGCAGCCCCACAGTTTCAGTCTTTTAACTTCAGTACTCTGCTGCATTACCCCTAAACCCAAACTGCTGTAAGTACAACCCATGATCTTCATCATCCATTTTCTCTCTATGCATCTCATCTTGCAAGAGGGCTCATCCCAAGATTCACATCAGGACTGCCTTACCCCCTTGTCCCCACTTATATGTCAGGTCACTCTTTGACAAGCTAATCTTGGAGAATTAATGAACCACTTCCCTATGTATGGAAACCCTGAAAACCAATAAAAGATGAGTGGCCTCTGCAGTGTTTGCTCCATACAGGTAGAATAAATTTAAGACAGGTCACATCAAATTGCCTTGGAGCAGGGCTCTTCCCCTGGTGCAACACACAAAGGTGATTTGAGGCATCTTTTCTGTTTACTTTTGGTTCTCCTACCCATGTAATTCTTTTATTGCAACCCCAGAAGACAGTGTCTGGGGAGGGAGACTGATCTGAGCATATACTAGAGGCAAGTCCCAATCTTCTCAAAACACCAAACCTCCAGTCATATCCAGCATTAGTGCCACACTTCATATTTGAAAATCTGATTGTAACTGGCTGCTGAGCACTGAAAAATGAGAGTCTTTACACAGAGGATAGTCTTTTGAAAAATGAATTTCATTAATTTACTTTGACTAAAGACACTCAAACACAGGAATGGGGAGAAAAATAAATATATGTATCAATATTTGTTTACACGGTCTAACCAACTACTGTGTATTTGAGAAGTTCACTTTTCTATCTTATAAGTTAATTAGTGTGCAGAAGAAAAGAGTATCTGGATTCACTATAGCAGTCATGCTCCTGATGACAGCAGTACATGTTTTGTCTTGAACTGGAATAATAATTGGGTCTAAAAACTTTCCCTGTAAAGTCAGAAACTATCTTTTACCTGTTCTCAGGCATGAGTGTAAGTCAAAGTGCCTGATGTCTTCACTTACAATTCAAGATAGACATAAATACTGCCTTTATCATTACTAGTGTGTGTTTTAGGCATAATTTTGAGAGGTGCTGGACATTGGCTTCTTTTCACTACTAGAAGCTAATGGAGCTTCTCCTGGATAAGATAACTATATGCTTTAATTTAACATAACTCGGGGGGGAACGTTTTTCTTACTTGAGTATTTCTAATGAAGATATTCACTGGTACTTCCGACCTTAACAACTGACGCATAAACCAGTGGTTGTGGTGCACGGATACACCGTTATGAGCAGATGAACAAGACCGCTGCACTTTTGCATGTGGAAGCAACAGAGCTGCTTGAGTGCTTAACATTCTGCATTTGCTCAGTGAAAAAGGTACCAAAGCACCTGTGTGACTGTAGCTCATGGACTATTCCACTTACTGAGACAATACTATTAAATACATTGATAAAAGATATTCTAGAAGCTATTCCTTTGCGTTGATTAGATTCCTCACTGCTTTGATGTTAATGTGGCTATGTGGAAAGACATGAAGGTATGTATAACTAAGGTTTGTTTTTCTCCGGATTTGACAGGAGTCAGTAATCGCTAGGCTAAGTTGACAAGTCTGAGTGTTCTGAGACTCTTGACCAGTCTGATCTGTGGATGGGATTTAAGGTGGGTAGTAGCAAGCTCCTGGCAATACTTAGGGTTTAAATTGACCCTGACCCAGTCAGGGTGTTCCCACAGCAGGCTAACCTCGAGTAAAGTGGAACTGGTCTAGTATGGACTGTTAGATGTGACGTAGATCCAAGTATAACTGCCAAAGGTTAGGATTTCTAATAGTAATGTGGTTGGTTACGACTTGGAAAGCCTGCTCTTATCACTAAGAAGTCACAGTTATAAGTAACAGGATCTGAGGCAACCTGAAGAAGAAATTAAAAGAAAGCCAAGGAGAAGTGGAGGTCAAGGGAATATTTCTCCAAGAAATAAAGCGGCATCTCCTGTACTTAATCTTTTACTTTCATATATGTGACTAAAACACATCAGTAATATTAAAAACGGTGCTCAGTGAGATGTATAGCTGAATAGTATCTTTAATCAGTAGAAGCTAGACTTAAATAAATTTTTAGTTCATGGATTATTGCTGGACCATGTAAGTTGAACAGATAAGTTTTATGCTGCCAAAATTTATGACTTACCCAAAGCCAGCAGAACAGATAAATTGATGTATGCCTCATCTACAACAAATAATGCGATTGGGATGAATTCCCAAACAGGTGATTACGTGAATGATGAAAAAGCCAAGATGTATGTACACACCGAAGGAAGAGCAGATTGGTTTTGGCCCAGGTTCAACAAAGTCCCTCCCGCAAGTAAAAAGTAGTTACTATGAAACAGATGCAGTGTCGGGAAAACAGAGTAATTACCTGGAATTCAGCCCAATTAGTTTCTGTAAGTTCTGATACTCTACGTGTACCAGGAACGTAATGGAAGTGACATGTGATAACACTTTATCTCAGCCTCAGTCAGCTGGGGCCCACGCACACAAATAAGGAGCGGAAAAGAGTGAAGTGAGAACATTTTTACTCTTTTTGTTGTTTTTTTTTAGAGCAACCACAGAAGTCAGTAGGTGTCAAACCTCACAGTTTTTCAAAAATGGTATTCTCATTAATTTTTTTTCCATTTAAGAATAGAAACACTCTGTTAAGTAAGGTAAATGTGCTCATTTGCATTGTTTAAACAGCGTGTACTGCTAGGTGTTTTCAGTACATTTTCATAGAAAACAGAAACTTACAATGAAGAGAAAAGTAATCCTTTCCCATCACAAGATAATTTATTACTACTTTGTTTAAATAGTATCAAAACAAGAAAATCCTTTATGGACAGGTTCTGAAATGGCATAAATCACGTTTAGTTTAAGCAATTTATACTGAAGGCAGGTAACCACATGCAGATATTATTTAACTTCAGTGCTTGTACAAGAGGGTTAGGGTGAGGCTGCAAGCCATAACACTTCTCACAAACTGGGATAAATCATGGGTTTGAATTTGTAAAAATAACAAATTCAGTCCTAGAAGGAGGTGGGTATTGTTGGACCAACGGGAACTAGTGGAGAAGGCATCAAAAGGGAGACCCCTGATCTGTGTCACTTCTTGTAATAGCTAATCCTTATGAAATGTTCCTTGCTTACTGTCATTTGTACCACACAACCTGAGTGTTCACAGGATGCCAAAGAGCAGACTTCCCCACAGATCTTGGCAATCCTTCAAGGTCACTGTGCCAAAATAGTTTTCCTCTCCAAATAAAAGTTTGTTTGTAACAAGGCATTGTCTGTCACAAAGATATTACCCAATCAGTCCAGCCAACATGTTGCCTCTACGTGAAGCAGCAGGCCCACGCCTTGGCCAGGGATGCAGGAATACACAGCAGGCTGGAATTTGCTGCCTATTTTTGCAATATCCCTCTTGCAAACTTCCTGCCTGTCATGCAAGAACTTCCCGCACCCCGTCCATTGTAGTCATCTGGCTCTACTGACAACTTCCTGAGGAGCACAGCCTGGGAGCATGCTCTTGGGTGGGTCAGGAAGCTTCATGGAGAAACACAGAGGCAAACCAGTGCAATTCAGCACTTCTGGCCTCTCAAGAAAGGCAGCATCTTCCTACTGAGTCTGCATTTGCTGCATACATGTCATAACTCTCCATGTTACCCTTCTGTACTGCTAAAGGTGTAGGTTTCTACAGCTTGTATCACAACACATCTTTCCGCAGCCTCCTAGTTTTCCACTGCAGCTACACCAGCCTGGCCCAGTTAAGCCAGGGAACACACCCCACAACACCTGCAGATGCAGCAGGTGCAATGAGAGGCATCTTGCTGGTCCTTGCATGCAAGATCTTCCTTGTAATTCACCTTGACGGATGATTCTGGCTATTAAATTAACAGGTACAAACAGAACAGCGAGACCAAGACAAGGAAAGGCAGTGCTTTTGCTAGATTTACATGCAAATCAATACAATTTAAATGCATCTTCTTTGCAGGATATTTCATTGTTTCTAACTGTGTTTTATAGCAAACAATTTAAAGGAAAACTGAAAACAAAGATTCTAGCAATAGCAAGAAAGAAAGTGTACAGGGAAGTGGGTTATATCTGAATTGTATAAATGTACTTGATCTTCAATAACTCATTAACAACAGAGTCTTACTGTTTATTTTTTATTGCAGCTGTGATTTTTAGGATTATGCCTATCAATATTTATTTTTGTTTAACAGAAGGCAAACATCCGGTCAGCCCTGGCAAATGTTATCCAGTGAATGGCAATTTCATTACACTTAGTCACAGAACAAACGTTTGGTTTCTAACAGGAAGTTGAAAGTACAAAGGGGGGAGAGTCAGTCACCAGTGAGTCTAATGCCGTGATAATTCATCAATTGCCAATCTATGAAGTTCTTAGGGATCCCAGTTATCTTCTGTCAATGTAAGGAGCAAAATTTCTGTTCCTTTCATAGAGTTAGACTGAACTTTTACTAGAAATGAGGGCTGGATGTGGGACTGTTGATTCATAGATCAGGCAAAAGAATCTATAGAAACTGAGGCAGATTTTTCTGCAAACTGCAGTTTCCAGATGAGGTTCCTCTTTCAGATAACTAATCATGGTGTTGCTCAATGGGATTGAAATGCTGAGAAGTAATTTTGATTTTTTTCAGTGGCATTTTGCTGGAAGCCTGTGCAACAAAGACCCTGAAAATCTCTTGCCTTTTTCTGTCATATTACCAGTGCTACTCAGGACTGCCTGTATCTCTCTAGTTTCTGATATCCAGAGCTAATCTAAATTAGATCTAAATATCTAAAAGCTCTGAATATACTGTATATTTTTAAATAACAAAGCTCAACAACATATATATCAGGTGGAGCCTAATGAACATGAGACACATTCACCAGAGTAAACTGAACGAAGGTTAAACAGGTACTCTGAGGACTTAGCAATATGTACAATGTTTTGTTGTCACACATCTGCATAGCATTTGAGAGACTTAGAGTGGATTTGTCCTCACAGATCCCTGGTATGTATCAAAAAGATACCAGTCCTGTGGGGGCTGAGGAAAGAGTAGAGGTCAGACAGTCTGGCCAGGGGACCTGCAGAGTGTTGCAGCTCAGCATCACTCGCTGCTCATACCTCTCTGTGCTCCCAGGAGTGCTCCATCCACCTCACCATTGGACTCACAAGTTTTGTAACTCACCCCCATCAAAACACAACGTAAGTTCTCTTTCTGTGAAATATTTAAGGACAGGTAAATCATGTAGAATCAGAGATTATGGAATCATTAAGGTTGGAAAATACGTCTAAGATCCTTGAGTCCAACCATTAACCCAGCACCGCCAGGTCCACCACTAAACTATGTCCCCAAGTGCCACATCTACACATTTTTTGAACACTTCCAGGGATGGTGTCTCAATCACTTCCCGGGCTAGCCTGTTCTAATCCTTGACAACCCTTTCAGTGAAGAAATTTTTCCTAATATCCAACCCAAACCTCCTCTGGAGCAACTTGAGGCCATTTCCTCTTGTCCTGTCACTTGTTACTTAGTAGAAGAGGCCGACCCCCACCTCTCCATAACATCCTTTCAGGTAGCTGTAGAGAGTAATGAGGTCCCCCCTGAGCTTCTTTTTCTCCAAGCTAAACGAGCCAGCTCCATCAGCTGTTCCTCATAAAACTTGTGCTCCAAACTCTTCCCTGGTTTCATTGTCCTTCTCTGGATATACTCTAACATGTAAATGATGGAGGCAAAGTAATTAAGGGCTTTCTAGGAAAACCTTTGCAGACAGCACACATGTGTTGAAGTGAGGCTAGTCTGACTTCAAGGGCTTAGGGAGGCTTAATATGGTAGAATTTCATATATAATAGTATACAAGGGACAAATCATTAATAAGATATTTTTAAGTTGTTAATTCATTTTCTGGGATTTCCCAATACTGTTTCTCTGCCTTATGTAAACTGTATAGTACTCAAGGCAGTCAGTACTTACAGTCTATTGCATGGATTGTGCTTGGTCAAACAACTAATGAAAAAGAAAATTCATGTCTTCACTTCCTATTCTGACTATCAAAAATACTCAGGGAGGACACAATAATGTGAGAACAGATTAAAGTGAGGAAAAAAATCGGCATATGTTATACATTTGTCTTCATCTCATGATGATTTTGACCACAGAAAAGTATTTGATTATGATAGATTAACTGTATTGCTACTCATGTTAATATAGTTCTGTCTAATGATTTATTTTTTTTTTAGTATTCATTTTAACACTGCTAATGTTTACTTAGCAGGACATTAATAACACCAGGATATTTATCATAAAGGAAATGGCTAATGAAATCTGCTTCATCTGTCAGTGGATGTTTATGTTTCAAGACTACACTCAACTGTTTATGCAGGATTTAGGGCAGAATGGTAGGGTTTTGTTGGTGACTAATAATAAGAGGGAAGTTAAATGGTAATTAGTATGGATTTTCTATTATTATTATTTATATGACAGTAGAACTCCCTCAGGCTTCATATCAATGCTTGAAGCAGTTAAACTCTTTGTTGAAAGACTTAAGGATGAGACAAAATACATTTGGTAATGATGGGACTCAGGACTGGGAGCCAAAATTGTCCGGCTCTGCAAACAAACTGGCTCACTGCCTACTGCTCCTCTGGTGAACCCTCCTGCAAGTAGCCCTGTGGCTTTGACACATCTCTCTTAAATGTATGGAGTTTACATATTTTCTGTATATTCTTAAATTCAATAGTTAATTCAGGGACAAACTACATCCCCTAGTTTGATGTTTTTAGAAATACTCTACTCATTCTTAATGACTTTTCTCCCAATGTCTGCTTCAAATTGGACGCAAATGTCACAATTTTAAAGCATAACTTATAGAGCTAATGGGGAATTTTGCAGATCTCTTCTACCTAAGAACTGGACCCCATGGTTTGAACACAAGTGGATTTGAAGGATTTCCTTTTGAAAAACACAAATGTCTTTTCAATTTTTAAAACAAATCCCACATTTGAAAATTGTATTTTCCATCTTCCTTTTCGAGCCTGAGTTCACTATTTGAGGTTTTCCTTCCTTTGTTGCAAAAAGCTCAAAGTGGTACATCCTTGTTGCAAGGGCATGTGAAAGTTGCCAGATTGCATCACAACAGGGACAGGCATGAGTGCGGAAACAAGATCCTAGATGAGCTGGGGAGCTGTACTTGTCTTTGAGCATCCTTCGCCAGTCCTGGGCTTGTTCTTTATGAACAAGGGCAAGTATTAATGTCTCCCACTGATTAAGAGCGTAGTTTTTGGTCAGGATGCATATATGTATATGTGGAATTTGGTGTAGCATGCCACTGACCAGTGATCTACCCTTTCTTCTTTTTATATGGTAAAAAAAATTTGTAGGATGAAGTCACCGGAAAATTGTGTCACTCTGGCTATGTTAACTTAATGAAAAGGAAAACGTATTGCCATAGTAAAGTATTTCCTTTTGTTAGTTACTTCTAAAGAATGAAATGCAAATTCCAAAGGCAGTTCCCTTCCTCATTTTTCCGTTCCGCAGAAATTCCTGGGAGTACAGAATATAATTCAGAAATGCTAAATCCAACATCTGCTACACCCCTGCAACTACCTTCAAAGTCAATAGGAGTCATGGGTGCACAAGGAACTGACTTCCCCATCAACATACTGCAATTTTTAAGCATTATTAAATGTAAATCTCTCTAGCATCAATATTTATTCCTGCTAAATATGAAGAATGTTTAGGCTTATGAGTCACCAGTTCTTTTCCAGTTAGCGCTTGCTCTACCATTTCCATCCTTGAATGGAACTAGAGATTTATACATGATATCAGCACACAAAGTCAACTGTTAGGAAGAAGCAACAACAGAATAACAACTGGGGAGATAACAACATCCATCAGTCAGAGCCCGTGCACTCCACTGTTGTCATTTCTCCGCTGTTGGTTTTGCAGCAGGCTTGAGTGGTAAATCACAAAGACCGTGAATAAGTGCAGCAGGATTTGCTCACAATTTGTTCCATGCAAGCTCGAGGTTGCCATGGGAGACAGGAAGCATTTTTCAGGCACTCCCACAGCAGTAAACTGCTGCCACTGTATTAACAAGTAGCAGCACACCGTGTTTCCTTCAGCAGCAGCCTATGAGCTGACCTGCAACAATGCCCAGGGTGGATGGTGATTTTCCCCCACTTTCACTTTTTACTTTGGATGCAACTCAGGATCCTGATAAAGAGGACAAGGTGCCCTTTGCTGTAAGGCTGTAGGTTCAGCCTAGTTTCCAGTGAATGCAAGGTCTGCTTAATAAAAACCCTCTCTACAAAGCGCCACGGTAGTCCTAAGCCTGGAAAGGTGATACAGAGGCAGCTGAGAGACAGCTGGATTCCAATGGCTAGGTTGTATTCCTTGAATAGGTTATTTGGTGAGAGATTGCGCACAGGAAGAAGGTTGCTCTCAGTTGTGATTGTAGCACAGATCAGTGGCTGAGATCCTGCTGTGCTAGAAGGTCTTCCTCAGTTCAGAAAGGGTGGTCCCTGGGGATGATGTGGTAGTTTTCCTGATTCCTGGGATGAATAGTCCATCACAGCATTTCTGTAACTCTTGGTGGTGACTGCACCAACATACTGAGAGCCTCTCCTTGATCAGTGAAGATACCTCATTTCAGAAGGCAGCTCTGTAATCCGGTTCTTCTGGACAGCAGAGTGAGAAGTGACTAATTGCTAGCTGGAAAGGCAGCAAGTGAAACAGGAGCAGGTAGCAGCAGTTGGCTATCTTTACTGAAGGACTGAGAAACAGAGTTAAAGAACTTCACATAGTAAACAAAAAGGCATGTTTTTACATAGCTTCATAAACCTGGCTTCTTATCTCAAAGATGAAGCCTTGTAAAGGTACCGTAAAATCTGTGTGGAAATGTATGGTTCCCCAAGCCAGAGAGACAGAAATAGAAGTCATACAGCTACGATGAATCTGTATGCTTGCATCTTTATACAGAAAAAGGCATCACTTTCCCAGGTCAAGATAATATGCCTTGAAGAAATAAAGTATCTTCTCTTACTTTATTTTTTCTATAGTCCTTTTCCCTTTCTATGCTGCTCCCTGAATTGCCAGATATTTTTCTTGCCTGATAGTTTGGCTTGAGCGGCAATGTATTCTCACATGTCCACTACCAATAAAACAGGGTATACTTGTCCCCTAGGAATAGTCTTACTTGAGTATACCAATACCTAGAAAATGCTGCTGCAGACAACTGAATAACATTATTTATTGCTTAGCCCTGACTATGTTGCTCTATAACAAGTAAGTGCAGAACCCTGCTTTCAAGAATATGACAGTTTTGAATAGTCTTTCCACATAACTGCGAGGAGATCATATGCTAACAGTATCCTTCACCTGAAGAACAGAGCTGGAGAATATAGGAAAGGAGAGGAATATGAGGTATTTATTATTTAGTATCTATCAACCATAGAAATAAAAGGGAACACACTTTGATTTTCACCTGGATACTCTAAATCAATTAAGCTTCTCATGGTGAAAAGACTTAATGAATGAAAACATCCCCAGAGCTAATTAACATGTCAAAGGCAATATCAGAACAACAGCAGAACAGACCATTGGAGATAACATGTCTACTTAAGAGCACAAAATTAAAAGTTTTGTTCTTTCCATTCTATTCCTCATTCACAGCTATATGCCAAGAGGCACTGCATTGCTTTCTTCCACCTGCTATTCCCAGAAGGTAACAGCATGAATATCCCAAGTTCTGACTCTACTTCACAGTCACATCAGCTTTGAATCTCAGAGACATCCCTGCTGATCAGCCACTCTGGACCACAGCTGATTTGTTTATCATAAATCCTTCATTACAAGTCAAATAAAGATTTCAGGAAAGAAATCTCAGTGAGGAAAGGAAACTTCACAAAACTCTTTCAGATTTTCCAATTCTTTTTTTTTTTTTTTTTTTAATAGAAACCTCCCTAAGCTTTCCCCAGGGAGAAACTGACTTCTAGGTAGAAAATTTTTTCTCTGATAAAAGACTTGTTTTTCAGTTATACTTGATTTAGCCAGTGGACACAATCTAAAAAGCACTTTCTCACTTTAGGATGGACGAATCACTCTGAACTTGCACGAGAGTGTTACAAAGCTAGGAAAAAAAATTGATGCTGGATCCCTTGAGCTTAACAACCCATCTCATTCAGAAGCCACTGCACTTCCCTTGCTTTATCTGTGCACCTACTTCCCACTGTGACATGTGAGTTCAAGATGCATCCAAGAAAAAAAAATAACCTTTCTTCTTTGTGCAGCAGATTAGAAGCTTTTTGCTCATCAGCAAAGAGAGATTGTTTCTTCCACTTTATAAACAATAAACCTGGTGGGATGAAGACTGCAGTTAATCTGCTCTGACTGCTGCAGCTGTGTGGGAGCACACAGGGGCACAACGCCCTCTTATATGGGGATTTTGTCTGAGTGAGGCCAAGAATAAATCTTTAGACAATGCTGACTTAGAAAGTTTTTTGGCATTTCACTTTTGTTTTGAGGAAGAACCTAAACTGACACTGAAGGCAGTAGCATGTTTCATTAGTTTGCTTTTCCAGAATCCATTAGAAATCTCATGCAGATGAGGCAACAACAAATAAAGAAACTCCAGAAAATATTAATCTAAATAATGAATGTAGTACAACTGAATTGGATGGAAGGACAGATTGAAGCCAGTTGAGTTCAAGTGCATGACTACCCATGAGGCTACAAGAGGACTATTGGCCAGGCTCCAGGGTTAGTCCAGAGAAACTCTTCCCATGTTCAAACAGGCAACGAAGAGGGACAAACTGCCCTCTCAAGGTGCTTCTCTGTCTGTTCAGTGGAGGGGGACCCTGCAGAACCAGTTTAGATTAGTCACTTTGGTTTAGCTTAAATTTACATTTTAGAGTTTATCATAACTAAGGTTTAACTGATAATTTCATCTTCTTTTTTCTTTCTCTGTAACTGAGACAAAATCTCATCTTCTCTGTCAACAGGATATGCAGAAGTTTCAATGAATCCATTACTGAACTATTATATTTTTCAATCAAAAAATCCATTGCCCAACAGTGACTAGTCCTACTTCACAGTTTTCCGCCAATTCCATAAATTGCATCCAAGTTTCATCATTTCCTAATTCAGGTTTTCTCAGAAACATTACTCATCATTGAAGAATGTTCTGGTCATTGCAGAGGTTAAGATATAATATTTTCTTAGATTTTTGTGGCTGTTTTCTCTTTTGAAGAGAAAATATTATGGGAGAGGAAGCTTCCCTGCTGATTGCAGTTGCTCAGCTTTCCTGTATTTCTCGTCTTTAGTTCTACAGTTTCTCCAATTCAAAATTTAAACCAAGTTGCTTTACACAAAAAGCTTGATGCTGCAAAAATATTTTGCCAAGAAATACTGTTGGAAAGCCAAAAGGATAAATCCTCCTTTGTCCTTCCTATACTCAACATCAAACACAGAGGCAGGAGGGTCATAAAAGGTTGTGAGTAATGCTCTTGTATCCTTTTGTGAGTTTTGAAAGAACATGTGATCATCTGAGCCATTGCTGACCACAGAAGGAAGAAGAAGTGACAGGAGGAACTGCTCCACACTCTCCTGCAGCAGCTGGATGGCAGGGAGGAGCACTGTTACACAGTTCATTTATCTGAGCAAACTGTGGAGCTCACCCACTATCAGACTTTTCTGTCTTCTGCAGCTTACACTGCTAGTCTTTTCCTCAATAATTCTTTCTCCTTCTTTAAGAGGAATCTGATTTATTATCAGAGGATCCATAACAGCAGAAAAATCTCCCCTCGAGCTTTCCCTCCCTCCGTGCCAAGTTCTTAGCCTTGCTCCTTTTTCTCCCACTTCTTTCACTGGCTCTCCTCCTATGCCTCGCAGCCAGCACCTTTGAAGAAATACTCAGCCTCCTCCACCTTGCTCGTTCCTCTGGCTGTTCCTCCTGCTACATAATGGTGCCTGTGCTCTGAGATCTGCTCTCCTTCAGTGAACTCTGGTTGTCCTCATGTACCCTCACTACCCTGGGCCTCCATTCAGTCATCTCTTTCCACCTGCGGCATTTTCTCCATGAGAGGAACGTGGGCTTGGTTGGTGTGTGCAGATTCCACTGAGCCTGGATTCAAGACAGGGTGTGATGGAGTATGGACACTGGTGATGCAACTCTCTCATGAGCCTCAAGGAGCTTGTCCAGCTGTAGCCCTTTCACCAAAGTCACTGATGTTTGGTGTGTGACACTATGACTCGGCGATACCATTGTCCGAGCTCACCATACTGCCTCCTGGGACTCCTGCAAGCTCTTTCCTGCTCTATGAGAATTGCTTTTCCCAATCTCCTACCCCATGCCCCTACCCCATGTGGACCTTGCTCACCCCTTCATTGGCATCCAGGTTTCTCATACATGTCCTTACCTGTTCTACTGTCCCTTGCTCTCCCTAATGCCCCCTTTCAGCCCATGTGACAGTAGTTTTTGATGTGTTCCTCCCGCTACACCTGCTCCAGCCAGACATGGTAGGGCTTCTGTCCCCTCTCACACTTGTCTCCTATTCCCACTTCCATATTTCTGCTCAGTTTATATCTGGACCTGACTTCAAACCTTCTCCATACAGATTTTGCCTCATGCAGCACAGTTTTGTCAACCCTCTGCTCCTCATTTCCTTCTCTATCAGTCTCTGAGTGACTTTTGATATCCTTCTCCTTTGTCTGTAGGACCCTTTGTCTCCAACCTGCCCTCCCTCTCCTACACTACTACAATTTCTCCTCTTTCTCCTTGTAAAAGTTTTCATTTTCTTAGCATTCCAGGTTGCAGGCCCTGCTTCTGGGCAGTTTGTGACATGGCTTGTGCTCACTTAAGTAAGCAGCTTCAGAAAGAGGAAAAAATTGTTTGTTCAACTCACAGCATTAGGAAAGCTGAGACCTTGATTTTTCTCTGAATCAGACTTTTCCAGGGTTCTGATCTGTACCTCTTCTGACCAGGTTCTTCCTACTGATGCTAAAGAATCTCTTGATATTTTCAAATGAAAAATTTCTGTGCTAAAGCCAGACAAAACCCAGTGTATTGTCTATTTTTTATGCAGTGTCCTAGGGATCTGAGTGGGAACCAAGACAACAGCTGGCACCTCAGTGGCTCTTTAGGTGGAAAATATATGAGTGCCCTCTTCAATTCCTAAAAGGCAAATATAAAGAGACCCACCTTAATCTTCAAGTGCTTTCAACAGCACTGGCACCAGCTTTGTGACTGTGCATGATCAGAAGACTCCCACCCACCTTGGTCCCTGTGGATAATACCATTGCCAAAATATTATGGCACCAGAAACCTCAGGAGAGGTGCTCAGAGTTGCCTTCATCTTCATTCAGAAACAAGGAAAGAAGAGAAGGTATTTCTACCTAGTTGCAAAATGACTTCAGTAATCCTTGTGGGTCCCTTCCAACTCAGAATATTCTATGATTCTTTGTTGCTTTCCAAGGAGAAGGCGATTGGCACTCATCCCTTGGGTCCTTAGTCTGGGCTTCCATGAATCCCCCTACCTATTTTTTCCAGTTTCTCATGTGCCACAGCTGTATGCCAAGTTTTAAATCCTTAAGATTAGGGATGTCAATACTACTAGTGCCAAATGGTAAAAAATCAAGATTAAGATTAACTGTCTGAAAAATTAAAGTAATTCTGAGATCTCTAGGTGTGTTGGCTTCACATTTTCAACGGAGATTTTTTTCAAAAACACTTTGTTTCTGGAGCTGAAATGCTATAACGTGCTTCTAACTTTATTGATGGTGGGAGTTTTTTTACCTGAAAGTTTCTCTTTGAAAGGATAAAATTAATCTGTAAAGGACCTCAAATGTCAGAACAATCTTCCTGTCTTAGGGCAGGGTCACCTTTACCCAGGTTGTAAGGGTGTATTTTTCACCCAATCTGAGTATGTACAGCAAATCCCTCATTAGGTTTAGGAACTCTAATCTCTGTGGCAAATAAAATCTAGAGAACAACTGGTCCTCCTGAAACCCATGTCTGCCTTAGGATGCAATGGATCACTCTCAGGATCCACTGACTGTACTTACTAAATTTCCACAGATGAGACTGGAAATTGAAAAAAAAAGAAAAAAGATCAAGTGCAGATACCAGCCTTGTAGTGTTTAAAGCCAGGGAAAGCAAACACCACTCCAGCTGTTTGAGTGAACATAAACTGCCTATCGTATTCCAGCACTGCTGGTGAAGCCTTGGCTGGTAGAGTTTAGGATGCAGTTTGTGCAGTTTGTGCATCTGGTCAGATGTGGACACCTTTGTTGTGAGAAGATGGGTCACACCCTAATCTCCAGTGAGCAACCAGGTCTCCAATGCTCTTGAGGGGATATTCTCCAATGTCAAAGCCAACACTGCTCCTAAAATCTTTAGTTGTTGCCAAGGGTCTTCACATTCACTCTATGTAATTTGTAACCTTTTACATCAGAGATTGGGTAACTTTACCACATAGACTGTAATTTTCCTCTTCCAGTGAAAGCCCATCAGTCCATTCCCAATCCATTATGGATACAGGAAAGAGAATATCTCCTCCAATCATTTAGCAGTCCTTTTAATATTTGAAAATTGTACAATCAAAATTATAAATTGATATTTTAAAAATTAGTCACTTAAATACATGTATCTTCATTTAATATAAAACTGCTAGATCTGACCTGAAAGACCTTTCTTTGTGGTTGCTCTGTGGATATTTCAATCCTATTACAATAAAATGTTTCAGTTGAAAACTATGGGAAGATATTTCCAGCTTCAAAGTATTATACAGTGTGTGCAGAATGGAAAAAATGTTATACTCTGGAAAAAAATATTTTAAAAAATCTCATATTTTTGTAGTGAAAACATTTTATAAGAAAATTATGAACAACTTAAAAGTCTGTCCAATGACATTTCCAGCATGAGCCAGTACTGTAAAATTGTTGTCAGTAACAGTTCCTTCTAACTTCTGACTGAGCTGTTCTCAAGCTACAACTCCTCCCATAACTACTGTGACTTTGTGTCTCACAAAAATTATGAAGTAAGGAAGAATTACTGTCTACATTAGAGTCTGTCAGTTTCTTCAAACAGACATTGCTTAGCTGAGGAAAATTCAAACTAGTGACAGCAATGCATGTATTACTTTTTTAAACCTATATGTGTTTTTTTTCTTTAGGGGTGTGTGTCTATAGACTCATGCAGAGATTCTTATGCGTACACAAATAATGTATTTTCTTCTAACATACCATATACTACAAATATAAACTATGTCCTTAAAACCCTACAAAAGTCCTCTGTTATTGACTATGATTTGCTACAATCAGACCAAAGTCTTTTGTGTATAATTTATTGGTAATCTATTGATTTGCCCTTGTCTATATTTATTCTCTTCCCAGCATTTATCTAAGAATTCAACTATGAGTCTCTTTTATACTGATCCTATTCAACTTCCAATAATTTACTTTTAAACTTGCAATTTCTCAGGTTAACACTGTACTGTTTGAATTATATCCTATAGCAAGTTGGATATATATTTTTGCATGAAAACCATCACTGGAAATGCTCATACTGGCAAATTCCTTTATGCAAATATGTTCCTACCATCTCTGTATTTGAGGTCATATTTACCCTGAGGTACTAACCCTTTAAATTCAGTCCAGTTTGTTTTGGTCTCTTCATTTGTTTATTTTTTCAACTCTAAAACGAATGAGATCCAGCAAACAGAATCAAAAGAAGATTTTTAAGAAGCACATACCATGTATGCCTTCTCCATGAACACTGCCAGTGGAAAGCCACATATAAAAATAAATGGGCTATTTCCTACTGCTAATAAATATTTGGTTCCATTTTGTGAGGAGGCAGCACACACATTGCCTGTGAAAACCAATTAAAGTTCTGCAAACAGAAGATTTCCAGAGTCAGGCACATATGCTCTAGACTGATACTTGGATGTTAAATAGAAACACTAGATAAATTCTTCTGCATCATTTTTATCTGAACAATCCAGTAGGTTTATGCAGTAAAATTACAAGATCACTTGCAAAGGAAAACTGATCAGAATGTTGATTTTTTTTTTTATTACTATAACCGTTCCACTTTCTTTTATCTAGCCTTTATTACAAGGCCTGCTGGCCATCATTTTTTATGGGAGTTCTTGGATTAGGTCTATGTTTAGGAAAGGATTAAACGCGTGCCTAATTTTAAAAAATGCAAATATTCTCCTTGAAATCAATGGGCCTGCTTCTAAAATTAAAGTTAAGCATCTGCTTAAATATTTCTTGGCCTGGGTCTGCAATCCATACACAGATGGACTAACAGTGGTAGTGAGTTTCAAGATGTCATCATGACAAAAAAGCCTCCATTAGATCATTAATCTATCTAGATATTTGTATGGCATCCATCTCTATAAAAACTGCAGTACCTATCTTAAAGTAGCCAAGAGTGAGGTCATATAATTCCCCTGATTCTAGCCTATTTACTGGCTCTTCATTTCTGGCCTTCCAAGGAGCTAGCTGTACCACCCTGGATAATCACATGAAAACTCTGCATCTACTGCTGCTGGCTGCTCAAAACAGCCTCACTGGCTTTGCACTGAAGGAAGAAGAGAGTTTGTCAAAGACACATCCTGCTCAGCTAAGGACAGCTTTCAGATAAAGGACAACCAGGAGGAACTGGGGACAAGACCTTCTTAAACCACTCCAGCCCTAAAATGTTGTCTTGATCATTCTTACATGCCACCTCCCTCCAAAATTATGAACATGTTTCCTGAAAAGCTCCCCCTCTTTCTACCCCCAAAGTCTGTTGACTATAAATCATCCCATAGTTCACTAGTTAGATGGTTTCACATTCATAACACAACAAATATTTCCCCTCTAGCATCAAGTCATTCGGGCTCCATGGGGTATAATTCCTGAAGTAAAGCAGTGATCTTTGAGACAGAAGTTGCTTTCCATTCCACAAAGGAGAAGGGTTTGTTAATCATGCAACTATTTAAAAGTCACTCCCAAGATGTGCACCTGAGCTCAGAGTCTATAATTTATAATCTACCCACCCACACACGTGCACTGCAATCAGATCACTGTTCCCACAGAAAATAAACATGCTGAAACACAAGACCCAGCGCTGTTCCAAGCAGTGATAAACCATTTAAAAGATACAGGATGGTTTCATAATGTCTCCAGATAGCATAGGGTAGGGGCAAATGTACCCTCACCTGCTGTGGAGTGTTAATTCAAATGTACAAATGTAAAGAAGAGAGAGTTTCCTTTGAAACTTCTTTACAAATTGGGCCTTGATATGATGGAAGTATAGTTCCCTATGCCAAAAAAAATCTAATAGTGAAAGGATTGAGAGCTACTTAAAAAACGCTGAAAAATGAACTCCTCAACATATCATTTTCCCATCAGATAGTACCTTTAAAGTCAAGTAAATCTACAGGGGGGAGAAACTGAGGCAAACAAACCAGTAAACACAGATTTTGGTAGAACACTAACATGAAACTCAAAATAAAATACTACTTTTTAAAACCGTCTTAATGCCTACACACAGTTGAATGACTTTGTGGCAGCCATGGAACATGGGCTTTTATAATCATGTCATTCCACATAAACTTGTTTGGCATGGAACCACACCTCCCAGGAGGCACCAGTTCCTTCCTTTGGAAGAGTGTGGTACATCATTTAACAGCCAGTTATATAATCTGCAGCTAATTCAACTTTTACCTTTGGTAGGTCTAAAGACAAGTGCTGATATACCTGCATTTTTCAAAAGACAGTTATTCCATTTTTTCAACTAATTTCAAAGAAGACGGTGCCAGATTCCTGATGGCATTCTGGTGTGTGTCCTCACCAAAATAAACCATGAACCTGAGTGTCCTCTAGCAGGGTAGGTAGCTCTAAATGTTTCTGGCACTGGAGTACCCAAGCACATCATAAATATTAATGGAGTTATCCTTCCAACTTTGCTATGAGGCTTTATTACCTCCATTTTGAAAAAGAGAATTGAATTTCAAAGTCACTTACCTAAGGCAAGGCAGGAATTTTGTACTGGTTCCAGGATAGAGCCCACATTTCTGGAGTCCTCATCAGAAGTGTCTTTTTCTACCCTCTTCTGATAGACACAAAAGTAATTTTTGCACGTCAATATTTTCTGTTGACTTGGGTCTAAGCTATTGTCTCCTACAGGTGATCATAAAGCATGTCAAAGTGAGCTCTTATTTTGGGATAAGAGACAGTGCCTCCATTAGACGGGACCAGAATTTAATTTGCAGTCTTGCTTTCTCCTTGGCTGTCAGTAAGCACAGACCCTGAAGAAAAAAGGAGTGCTCTGTGTTGCACAACCTGCAGTGATTGCTCTGGATGATTAAGAGGTGGTATTAATACATTCCATGGATGAACTATCCAATCTTCCTTAGCCTGAGGGATAGAAACTAAAATCCTGGGCCTAGATGGAGAATTTAAGAGACATGAAGTGTATCCCTGGAGAACAAAATAATTTGTTTGGCCTTACTGTGAGCACACTGACCAAATATGCAAAAACATACCAAATGCCCTGTAAACACGAAAAATAAGCAAATCTCACCCAAAGAGCCTTGCATACCTGATGCTTTCAGTTTGTTTGGGTTCACATCTCCCAAGTTTTTCTCTGAATTCATTACACTCAGAAAAATTGCACATCAAATCCTACCCAGAACTGTTGTACTTTATTTACTTCAAAACCAAATAGTCTGATTTTCCTATTATACCATAACTATGGTTAGATTTGCTGAATACTTGTTCCAGAATTCAGACAACAGTTTTAATTTACCCAGAATGAGATTGAGATTTGTCATTCTAGGCACAATCAGAAACATGAGCTAGAAGAACCTACAAATCTCCAAGGTGACATCTCAGTCCTCACACTGCTGAGGGGCTGTTAAGCATCTGATGCACAAAATAGTAAAATATTTATGTCAATATTTTAAAGCACAATGATAAATTATGTATTTAAGCCCCCTTAAACTGAATATGCACATCTTAATCGTAAACTGGTGGTTTAGCAAATATTGTAGTGACTTGATAGTGAGATTTAAAAACAAGATTCCATAGTTCTCACTTTGGGGAGTGGGGGGGAGGGGTGTGTCATGATGCAAATCAGATGCTTTTGAGAGCAAAACCGGCCTGGAAATATTTTCAGTGAGGTCTAACCTTCATTTTGAAGATACTTATCCCCACTGTCCTCATCACCGGACATTTTAAAAACACATGCATGATCTCGTAACTTCCAGCTCCATGACTTCTCCTGTCTCATCTGCACTTAAAGTATTTCCTAAACTGACTTTACTAAGAACTACTAGCCTGATGAAATAGAACTTTTTTTTTTTCATAACTGTGAAGCTGTTAAGAGGTAAGAAATTCTTCAGTATTTTGTGGCTTTTTCCACCAGTACATCCAGGTATCCAGATACAAATATCTTGATACCACTTGGCTGATGTTCAGAGAAAATTTTCTGTTCTGGGTTTCAGTGTGGCCCAGAGATGGAAACCATCTGTTAAGCTAGGGTGTAGAATGAGTAATCTTCAGTATTTAAAGACACTTTTGTCCTTGAACACTATTTGGCTTCAGGTTCTCCTTCCAGTTGTTCTAAATCACCCTTAGGAAAAAATAACCACAGTTAGAATTAAACTTTGTACACACTTTGAACTTGTATAGAAACTGGGAAGTTTTCCTTTACACCAACATTAGACAGAGTCTGTAGGGCACAACCTCCTTCATAATGCTTAGGTCATGTGGGGATATTTCTTTGTATACCTATTAATTAAGGTGTCATGAATTAATTAGGCACAATGCCACTAAAAAAGCTATGATAAGCAGTGCATCTTATATGCTAATAGTATGGGCGTCTCTTACATAAGTGAATCATCCCTATTTCCCAAATCAGCAATTTTGCTGTGCCCCGTGGGTGAATGTCTTTCAGAGAAATTATTCCCAGAACTTCTTCAGAGAACATCTGAGACAGCACTTGAACATCACTAATTTATCTTTCCTCACCTATGTTGGAGCTCTTTTGGCCAATAATTCTTTTACTTATGTCCCCACCCCACGTGTGAAGTCCTTCTCCTACGTTTGAATTGTCTTTGGGATCATGGCCCTGCCACAACTGTAGACTGAAACCATTGCTCTTGATGATGGCTTTGTACCTATGCCCAAAGGGCAGTGCTCTGCTCTTAGAGCAACCTCCCTGCTTGTTGAAACACTACCCGGGAAGAGGCACAACTTAAGATGAACTGCAGTACCCATTCCTTTCAAAGCTGAGTTTTCTGAGGAGATGAAATAGCAAGCTGTGATGATAAAAAAACCCCAACTTCTAAGAAAGTTACACAGTGAAGAAAACCACATCCAAGTGAGAGAAAAATGCCTAAAATGTAACAAGATTAAATAAAAAAGCTTCTTACAAAGTTAGACAGGTTAAACTGTCAAATCATGTCAAATATTTCAAGGAGTAAAAATACCACCTGTAACTACATCAGCTGGGCAGGACATGCATCCTCCTGGTGTTGGTTGTAGGTACCACTCAAGTGGCAAGTGCCCAGCACCTCTGAAAACTAGGATAGTCATTGAGGCAGACAGATGAGGTTGACTCAGTCCTGTAAGGTTTGCCTTGTTTGGGTTTTTCTGTCTGTTCGTTTGTTTTCTTGTTCTTTTTTTTTCTAAGGGATTAATGAAATGACAGCAAATTAAAAGGTTTTCATGTTTCAGCTACTGTCCTGCTGTTCTGTAGTGTCTACAAGTACAGATGAGTTGACTTACTCTCAGGGAGAGGCAGGTTCCTTTTGTTAGCTGATGTTAAGCATTATCAGCATCTCCAGAGGCTTGGAATAAACTCAGCTCTCTTTTCATTGCAAGGCACCTGTGGACATCTACAGCGTGAGCACATGGGACCTGAGGCGTTTTGGCAAACCTATATGGAAAAAAGTAGGCATCTCTATACTATGAAAGTACCATCACTCTGGAGGATTTGGGCACCTAAAATATGCCTCAACTGGAACTTAAGCAAGTAAGTAACTCTTCAGATCCCATCCAAAATGATTTGCCTGAGATTGCACAGGCGAGCTGCCAAAATGAACTCTAAGCCTCTCAAATCACAGTCAAAGCCCCTGCCACTAACCCATCCTTCCTTAATTTATAGCTAACCTAATCTCCCTAGCTGGACTCTGCTGAGCTAGGATCGACAATGGTGTAGATCACTGTGATAATACCAATCAAGAAGCTGCATCCAGTACATTTTTGCTTTGCTCACTAATGCATCAGAGAGACAGAAGCTACAAAGGACATTATTAGGATTGACTTAAAAAGCATCTACAGCAAAGCAATGTGGGCTAAGATGTTAGAGAAAGAGCCACATACTCTTTAGCTCACTTTTCCTCTAAAGCCAAAATCAGTGGGCTCTGTGGGCATCTTGGTTGATTTAAATGACTTTCGTATCAGACCCCCATACTATATGGTTAAGAGATTCTGGGCAGGGAGAACTGTCAAGGAAAGGATGTAGTTAAAATTACATTTTGATGAAAAGGGGAAAGCAGGTTTTCCAAAGTACAGAGTGTTTTTGCTGTTACTGGGATGCTTTCTAAGCCCTCTTGTTCCTTCTGTGCTTTAATTCTCTCGTTACTAAAACCACAAACACCTTCCGGGCCAGGAAATCCAATGTCTCTGCAAGTAATTATCTTTACACACAATAGACACAGAAAGCATTGTCACCACTTGAGAAGTGCATATAGCTAAAATGTTTACATGTAGATATTCCTGGGCCAACAATGGAAAGTAAAGCAGGCTAATGGAAGAGCTAAAAGAGAGAATAAGGTAGATGCTTTTATAAGCAACATATTTTCTGTCTAATTTGGGGTCTTGTCATTAAATTAGAATTTTAGTACCTAACCAAGTTAAAGATCAGCTGGATCCAGCCAAGTCCACGTATGGCAACAAGGCAGGGCAAAAGCAGAAACCAGGAATCCTGTCTGCTCTATTTGAGAGTGATTAGTCAGACTCTCAGTTCTTCATAACACTTTTCCACACCCTAGTTCACAAAACACCATTTCAACAAAAACCATGGAACACTTTTATAAGAGAAGAAAGTAACTAAGTTGTGTCAAAGATCAGTGTCAGAGTAAAATATAGTCCTGAATGAGCATGCACTTAACTACTTCTGACTGTGTTGTTTCATAATAGCAAAAAAAGATATGTTCTAAGATCATAAAATGAAGAAAAAACCAAAACATGCTAATTAGTAAATAACCCAAATCCTGTTTTTGCTTCTGAGACTACAGCTTGCCATTACCTTAATGCTTGAAATGAGAGATCTGCCTGATAGCAAATTGCTGTTCAGTAGGAGCAAGTATTTTGCATTTCTGTTCAGATTGTTCTTTAACAGCATGTACATTCCTCAAACCTGAATGGCCTCCTGGTCTTCTGGTTTCATATTCTGAAGCATAAACTGGGTCCTCAATGCATGATTGCAAGACAAAACCTGTCTTCACATACCCTTCTGCTAAGAGCATGTAGGAGACCAGGCGTATGTATGGGTGTGCAAGTGATCCACAGAACCAGAGGTTCGAATTCAGAGTCCTTTTTAGAAAATTGAGTCCCTTCAAGGGAGATGGTTGAGATTTGGTCAAGGAAAAGCCTTGTTGGTATAAAGATATCAGAACCCAAATGTTAGTCAAGGCCCTGCTGGTTTAAACAGATCTGAAAGTGAGGACTCTTCTGTGTTACAGAGATGGATTTTCAAAGTTCATATGTGGGGAGACAGCTATGGTGGATGGTCTCCCCAGCTTTGGGATCTTTGAGCTCTCAGACTGCCACCAGCCCGGTAGCTTTGGGAGACCATACTCTTTTGGGACACCTGAGAGCTTGGGTCTCAGCACTACTAAAGCAAAGCAAAAGTCCTGAGAAGATGAACTTTGTTCAGAGATCTTGAGAGTATCCTGATAGAGAATTCCACTCTCCAGGGCTAATAGGAAGCTAGAAGTATAGAAACCCTGAAAGGCATGATCGAATAGGAAGTTCAGCTTGTATATGCTTTTCTTTTTCTACCAAAATATTTCAATTCTTTAAAACATGAGAAATATTCTTTTGTTTTTTTAGCTTCTTATCCCTTGAGAAATATACAAGTTATATTTTTGTTTGGAAGTAGCAAGGGTTTTCCTCCTCCTCAACTCTAATTTGTACCCAGGGCTAGGTTAATCACGGAATCAGGGAATCAGAATAGCTTGGGTTGAAAGGGACTTTAAAGGTCATGTAGTTCCAACCCCCCTACCATGCTAGAGACACCTTCTAGACCAAGATGTCCAACTAGGATGAGGGACCAACTAGACCAAGTTGCTCAAAACCCTATCCAGCCTGGCCTTGACATTTCCAGGAATGGGGCATCCACAAGTGGTCTGGGCAACCTGTTCCAGTGTCTCACCATCCACATAGTGAAGAATTTCTTTCTTATATCTAATCTAAATCTACCCTATTTCAGGTTAAAGCCATTCCCTCTTGTTCTATCACTACCTGCCCTTGTAAAACAATTTCCTCTCCAAGCTTTCTTGTAGGTCCCCTTCAGGTATCGAAGGTCTCTCCAGAGCCCCAGAGCCTCCTCTTTTCCAGGCTGAGAAGCCCCAGCTCTTTCATCCTGTCTTCACAGGAGAGGTGCTCCAGCCCTTTGATCATCTTCATGACCCTCCTCTGGACTTGCTTCAAGAGGTTCAACAGATCCAATGTTCTTCTTATGCTGGGGATCCCAGAGCTGGCCCAGTACTCCAGGTGGGGTCTCCAGCAGAGTAGAGGGGCAAAGTCACCACCCTTGACCTGCTGGCCATGCTGGTTTTGATGTAGCCCAGGACATGGTTGACTTTTTGGGCTGCAAGTGCACATTTCTGGGTCATGTCAAGTTTTCATCAACCTACACCCCCAAGCCCTTCTCCACAGGGCTAATCTCAATCCATTCTCCACCCAGCCTGTATTTGTTCTTGGGATTTCCCCAGCCTAGGAGCAGGACCTTACACTTGGCCTTGCTGAACTTCATGAGGTTCTCACTGATCCACCACTCACGCCTGTCCAGGTCCCTCTGGATGGTGTCCCCTCCCTCCAATGTGTTGACTACACCACACAGTTGGGTGTCATCAACAAACTTGCTGAGGGTGCCCTGGATCCCACTGTCTATCTTACTGACAAAGACGTCAAACAGTGCTGGTCTCAATACTGACCCCTGAGGAATGTCACTCATTTCCTGTCTCCACTTGGACATTGAGCCATTGACCACAACACTTCGAATGTGACCATTCAGGCGATTCCTTATGCACCGAGTGATCCATCCGTCAAATCTATGTCTTTCCAATTTAGAGACAAGGATGTTGTGTGAGACAGTGTCAAATGCTTTGCACAAGTCCAGGTATGTTATGCTAAGAAGTTGTTAATTTTAGTGGATGGACTCTGACACTTTTTTTTTTTCCTCTAATAAATTAAGCAAACGTGAGTTCACCACAAGGACTTGCAAACTGCAGCATGACAGTGGAGTGGCAGAGTGGCTGGAGTACTGAGAAACTTTTAGAAAATGAGGCCAAGAGAGTCGGCTTTAGTGCTAGTGCCAGCTTTCATCTTTGAATAGTACTGATTACCAAGATCTAAACACTGACACGGTTTCTAACTCAAAGAATGCCTGAGCCAAAAATCCCTGAAAGCAGATAGGATGGAGGAATCCCTGAAAGCAGATAGGATGGAGGAATGTCTGGATATGTACCCTGTTTATACTCTCTTTTTATCCTATACACTTCCTTTTTGCTCTAATCCAACCTCACAGACAGGATGCTGGGCTGAAGGGCCTTTGGGCTGACCCTGTGCAGTTGCTCTGATGCTCTTCTATTTATGCTACGTTTCAGAGGAAGTGATTTTCTCTTATTCCCAATCATTGCCAACAAATAGCAAACCCCTCCAAAGTCATTTTTGACAGAGTCAACGCTTGCATTCAAGGATTAGTCACACGCTGCTGGAGTGAAAACAAAGCAAATGTAAACAGCAAAAGCTTTTGCCAGAACTATGCAAGAGCCTGTGTGGGAAAGGATATGATATAAGAGCTTGTGTGATCATACATTCTTTTATTAAAATAAAACCTTTCACAACAATTCCTAACATGATTTTTTTCCCCCAAGTATCACCATTCATTAACAAAGCTTGCCTGTGCAATTATCAAATATGTAAGACTTGTGATATCAGGTAGGTCCCTCTATGGGTGTATTTCAAACTGCCGTTGCTTAATTATTAACTGCCTCCATCATGTTTTCTTTCGATATGTGTTCTTTATTTCAGGAATACATCCTGCAGTATTAAATGGAAAGATGAGCTCAGTCAAGAGTCTGAGGAGTAATATGAAAATCAGTTTGTGTAGGTTTTCTCACCTTCTGTTTTTTAGTTATCCTAAATTATTGCCGAAACCAAGATAGAGAAAGGAAAGAAAATTCACTATGGAGAGTTACCCTGGGCTTTGTGGTTGAAGATAGTCCTTCACCCACCACCTTTTTGTCCCTGGCTTATTGTATGAAACAAAAAGTGCTGTGCCATGAAGGTTTAAAGAAAACACCCTCCTGGAACTGACTGTTTCCATAGGTATGGGCAAAGTTTATTCTAACTTACAAGGTTTTTTTCAGGCAATTGTTTATTAGTCCCAACACATATTTTAAGTGATTGCTTCATAAAATGCACAGGTCTGATAAATACAAAAGTCAAGGAACAATTTCGTTAAATGTCAAAAGGGTTTGTCTTGACATTGCTAAATCAGACTGATTTGGTTCAGAGTGGGATGGAGAAATAAGGAGACATGGGCGCTGTTCATGAAACAGGGATCCTCTTTTGGCTTCTCCATGGTAAAGTAGCCCAGTGCAGTTCAAAAGGCACATGTTCACTCTGCTCAGAGTTTACCTGAATCAAAGGCTTCTTCTTTTCCAAGAAGAGGTGCTGATTGAGAAGTTTACCACTCTTTCTGAAGTGGTACTCTTTTATGTTTAAAAAGTCACTGGAAGTGCTACGGGAACCCACCAGTGCTCTATTCAGGTGAGAGCCCTTATGGAAGGTTGTGATTCTGTCTTGAATGTAAGTGTAAATGTATATGACTGTAAATGAATACTTAAAGATTGAAATAAAATTGAAAAATAGGAGTGGATGATAAAGCATTAGCCCAGATTATCTATTAACCACCAGTGTTCACTCACAAAATAAGATATCAGATTTTAAATACCTGCCTTATTTGAGGTTAAAATATTTAAACCTCTTCAAAATATCCTAAGTGAGGGCTTTAAAGATAAAAAATAGTGATATTTTGCTTGAGTCTTTTATTAGCTTCCTCCCAGAATAATTGTTCCAGAAAATGCAAAATACTTTTTCAGTCTTTGGTTGTTTTATCAACCATTAAAAAAAAAAAAAAAGAAAACAGTTTTAGGGAGACCTAGAATTTTGGCATGTTCTTGGTGTGAAATTTCTTGGGAAAGGACTAAGCCAAGAAAACCCATGAGGAGTAAATTTTCACTTTCTCTATATCTTCTGTCCCAGCAATCCAACATGCACAAGGGATTCCCACGCAGTCCAGACTGCCACTGAAGCAGAAAACTGGCAGATCAAACATTTGAACTCTGGAGTTGAGAGATACCTCAAGATGAACAGGGAATAGCTCCATCCCATCTTGAGGAAACTTTCTAGGAGAGGGAGACTTTCTGCCCAAAGAAATAAACTTGTGCTTAATTGTACATACAATTTACACTTGCCTAGCTTAGCAAATAAGTTTTATAGATGTGGAAGATAGGCAGCTGAGAAATTTCAGTTGCACAGACCAACACGTCCTCATCAGTGAGATAGAATGCTTTTTTCTCTTGTCTTGAAAATATATTTTTTTTCCAGACTATATCCCTCCTTTCTGAACAAACTCACATCTTTCCTCACATGCTGGAAGCAGCAATTTTCCCCCCTGTCCCTTCTGCCTTATCAAGTTTCCAATTCCTAATTAAATATATAAACTCTAAAAGTACATTTTAACCACCGGCAATTGCTTCCCTTCTGAACAAAAAAGCTTTCCTCTAGAGCAAGCTACATGAAATCACTTGACTCAACAAGTTAACCATCTTTCTTTTGCCTAACCCAACATTTTAGTGTTTGGCAACGTTCCAGGGCTTCCGATTAAGGGAAAAGATGCTGAGGCGTCAGATTTCGAAGATGCTGAGCACCCACAGCACATGCTGATTTAAGCTGATGCTGCATATGATGCGCCCCTGGATCATCCTGCCCCATGACATCTTCAATTCGCTTTATCTTGGTGCAACGCTTTCACTTGTTTTTGTTTTCTTTTCTTGGACTATCAAAATTTAATTCCAGAGAACAGTGACGTTTATCTCCTCTGAGTTGAGCCACAGAATAAAATTTGCATTTGAAAAATCAAGTACTTCTACACCCACTTCTTGTAACAGCCAGCACAGGGTTTAGAGTTTGCACTTGTACTTACCTTTGCTGCTTTGATGTATTCCAGCTAAAAGGAAAAATGAAAACTGGACCTTTTTATTCGAAGTGCTGGACTGGTCCTCCAAAGGCATGATTCAGACCTTGGCTCTGCCACTTGTTCCTTGGGCATGTCTCACATATGAGCAATGCATCTATAAAATGTATTTTCCTTTCTTCTGCTCTTTCACCCTTTCTCTTGACTAGCTGGGCAACAAGATCTGTAGGACATCCTCAGCTCCAGGATCTAAAACTATAAGATTACAGCTTTTTTCAGAATCGTGTTTATGGAGTTTAGTGTTCAAAAAGGTTGTGTGTAACGCCTGTGGGAACTTGTAACAGAAATACCAACCTGAAGGCCCTGCAAACTTGTCACAGAGCACTCAGTTTCATACTTCTCAGACACAGCACCTCTACCAGGAGAACAAAGAGCATGTGCAGAAGAAGGACTGGATAGAAGGAATCTGTTTACTAAGGGCCAAAGAAACTCTGTCCCTGAACAACTTGCTGCTCACTGGTGGCTGAATCATCTCCACCTTGTTTGGAGAAGCAGAAGTTCTCAGGACTAAGACAGTAAAAGGCTTTGTCATAATCCACTCTTCTCCTATATGTTTTATAGAAAGTCCACAACAGGACTTAGTTTTCACATTACAAATGCGATGGGGAAAAAAATCAATGAAGAAGCTGAAAAAGCAAAAGATAATTCCTTAGAAATCACTGGGAGTGGCTCACTGAAAGCCACAGGGGTGGAAGGAAACACTGAATGTCTGTGTCTTCCTGTGTTTCAAAGTTTTTTTTTTCCATTTGGCTTTAAAGAATGTCATTTTGGCTGGCTCTATGGCTCTTGCATCAGGACAAAAGGTGTGCCTGTCACAATGACTCTGTGGTGATACACACCTGAAAGCTAGAGGGGAGCAAACAGGGAGAGGAAATAAAGTTTTAACTCAGAAGAAAATCAAAAGAGAAATTTTTTATCATGTTCATTTTTTTCTTTTTCTTATTGATGGCAGGGTATGGAGGGAAACAAAGCCGTTGGAGTAACTGTTTTTCAGAGGAAAAAACAAATGAGCAGATGAGCTTAGCAGTTCTAGCCATGGGAGCACAAATGCCTGAGAGTTACAAATAGGAAAAATGTCAATATTGCTACAACATTTGACAACACTCTAAGTACCATAAAATCTGTGGTAGAAGTGATGATGTGCTCACTTAGAAGTGACAACTTTTAAACGTCTATAATTTTATAGTTTAATTAAAATAAATTTAGAAGTTCAGGATCATAAGGATCTGGAGATATACATTCAAAAGCCCACTGGAATCCACAGAGAGACATCCATGGCTTCATTAGACTAACTACACACTTCTCTTATCCTGGGTAAATACGTGTTTTTCAGATGAGAGAAATTTGGCAGAGATTTTCCATGTGTGACTCAGACCTCTCTGTCTCTATGGCTTACAATTTGCAAGTTCTTGAAGTCCTTCTTCATCATACATTGCTGAGAGATTTTCACTTGTCCACCTACACTTTAAGAGTAAATGGGATCTTCAAAAAAAATAATAAAAAACAAAACCCAACAAAATAGTTGGCAATCAGATACAAACTATTTCAGAATACAAAAAAAAAAAAAAAAGAAAGTTCCCATGTTTAATTTTATTTAAATGAGCAAATCCAGAAATTTTGAGTGCCATTTATTTATTTCTTGCAGGATAAGTGCCATACAGGTTTCATGTAGTGTTAGTGTAAGTCAGGAGGAGACAATGTTGTAAATGGTCTTGGGGCTCCTCACCTCGTTATGTGACAGGTAGATTTGCGTGGTGGTGGTGCCAGAAATGCAGTGTGGGTCTGCCAGATGCTCATCCTCAGGCTGCCTATGCCCTTCCTGGTCAGAGCATTTGCAGCTGAAGGTGCTGCATTCAAGTTTCATTGCTGTAACCAAAGAAAACCTTTGCTGCGAACTATCAAGTATGGGAAGATGGATGCAATTCCTCATGGTCTGGGACTCTGCTCCAGGGATGGCTTTTTTGGAGGCAAGGATAAAAGAATGTATGCCAAGTTGCTACTTAAGAAAACTGAGAAAGATCTGAAATGCTTAGACTGACGAAGAAGGAAGACTGAAAATGGACATTGACTGGTTTTGATGTGCTTTTGTGTGTGTGTAATATTATCTTTCCCGAGTTCCTTGAGGTTGGGCTGCTCTGCCTCTGCAAAAGAGACAGAGTAAGGTGGAGACCAGGCCACAGCTCATCTCTCCCTACTTATTTATGAGATTACAGAGGCTACTCTAAGTCTCAAACTAACAACTCATCTCCCTTGACAGCATTTTTAAGAACGTAGGAGGAATTTATGTGGCCAACACCTAATTCTGTATCACCGCAGGAGTCTGAATAGGGGCTTATCATTCATCTCCCTCAGAAAAGACCCTCCTGAGCACATGTAGGAGTTCCAGTTGGGAGTTTGGGAATTCTCAGGTTAAACTGGCAGATCCCTATGAGGTTAGGCAGTCCCATTGAAGCTTGCAACTCGATGGGTTTCATGTAGTCAGTTTGGGCTGGGTTTAAAGTAACTGACTTATCATTAGGGATCTGGGGAAGTTAGAAGATATCACGCTCCTCAGTGCATAAAGAGTGTTTGGGACAGGCAAGGCGAATGCATGTGCAGACTCCCAGATACTCATGAATGTCACTGCAATAGCAAAATACTGATTAACTCACACCAGTTTACAGTTTCATTTTCACGTAACTGAGATTTGTGCTGAGATTCTGGGATTGTTCAAACTTCAGACTCAAAGTGAAACCTGAGGGTGAACCAGCCCTGTTCATAACTAACTGAAGAGAAAGTTCATGCAGCATCCTGGGAAGGAGAACTGACAGGTTTCACACTTCCCTGTCTCTAGCACAAAAAAGAAACACGATGAAAAAGCTTATAAAAGGGAAATTATCAGATTACAGGACAGAAAAGTGTTCTTCCAACCATAGTTCATGAACCTTTTGACAAACATGCTCAGAGGTATAAGTCTGAAGTGCAAGCACAAATTGGTACGTTTTTTCATTATTCCTGTCATCATCTTGCCAAATTTCCTGACAGCTTGGAAGAGCCCTCTGCTTTTGTCTGGCCCAAGGATTCTCACCCTGGGGATTACAAGCAGCTGGCAGATGACTCTCATCACCCTGCCCTACTCTCAGGATTCACCTCCACAGGATAAATCCTGCAGTAGCAGGTGGGATCCATTTCGATTAGCTCGTTCACGAGAGAAATCACATGCTTAGACCTTGAAGGTCTGTCTTATAAATAGAGGGCTCAATGCAACCAGAAACATGCTACAGGCAGGCAGTAATACAAAACTGACTGAGGCCAGGAGTGGCGTGAAGGTACTTTTACCATTTGTTTCCTTTCTGCCCTGGTACCCTCTAAGAGTTCTCCAACTCTCCCTCTCTTCCAGTATATCCTGAGACATTTACTATGCCCAGATACTTCCTCAAAGGGTGACTGTCTCTCGAGCATAAGGATATGAACATGAGCTTGAATGTGTGTCTCAGAGTTGTCCATTTCAGTGGTGGGAGTGTGCATGTCCAGGAGAGGAACAATGGGGGTAGTCATACCATAATTCTTTACTTGTCCCCATTTAAATATGCTGTTCTTGTGAGTCAAAGCCTTTAGCCATCTAAACCTAATTTTCAAGAGCATCAGGGGGCCTTTAAGGTTCTCTGCATCTTATAAGTATTTTAACATTTTGATGAGTCTCTGTTCCCTGTTTCTGATAGGGGATAATAACGTACCTCTCAATTACTGGGATGCTGGGAAATAAATATTTATGAAAAACATTGTAATGGTGAGATTGAGGGTTCTTGTAAGTGCCATAAATACACTGCAAATATATTGTGCAAAACAAAGGAGGTTTTAGCTTCTACTACCTCCAGCCTAGACCAAGGAATCAAAGTATGTTTAGCTCTCAGTGCTCTAGAGCATCTTGTGAGATCAGGCAATTTTTAATTTTTTTTTATATGTGTGTGTGCGTGCATGAGGTTTCTGCAAATACCACAGAGCCAAATATCATAATGATCTTTCATTCACTTCTATTTCCAGTTCCCAGGCAAACGGAGGAAGTTTAGAGGAGCAGAAAAACATGCAAACATAATGCAACAGAGCATTTGTGCATCTGTTAAAAGACTTTTTTGGGCACCAGCATAGAGGATATAGTTGGGGCAAGGATTTGATTTCACCCTTGCTGGCTCCCACACCCCTAATTATAACTGAGCTCTTTATAGGTAAATAACATTTAAGTGGAACTATTTCTGACCACTGGGGTCCTGCACTCTGCTGTGCAGTGCCCTTTCATTAGCAGTTCGCCAATATGATGCTGAATAAACACATTGTGAGTTTTACAAGAACTCTGATGTGGTCTCTGTTAATTACTCTCCTTAACCTATGGCAATCATGTGCTGCTTAGCCACACACACCACAGGACTGCTTGGGAAGGGGAAGATTATGGGGGATGCACAGAGAAATTCTTTAAGGGAGAGAGAGCATAAAGACATGCTACGGTGTCTGTTTGAACTGGTGTCAGATACAATAATGAGTGGTAATAATAAAAATATTACATAGCACTTCAAGAACACTTCACATTCTCTAAGTGCTTTGCCATCATCAAGCAATATGACCAGGACCTTCTCTCTCACCAGCACCCTCTTGACTCTACTGAAGAGACCAGCCTGGCTTGCTTATTTGCAGTTTTTCTGCACTCACCCTGGCAATGGTTTGTACTTGGAACCTCACCCTCTCCTGTTCACCCTCAAATTACAATTCCATTCAAGACTATTTATTCAAAGGGTGCTTAGATGCATGTTTAAGGCTTTGTTGCTAAGCTTTTCTCACAGGTGCCTAAGGACTTTTATCCTTGGAACAATAAACTGAAAGTCCGCCATCCTCCTCTTCCTCAGGTCCCTGTGCTGGAACTCCAATTTCTAGTAGATATGCAGAGAGGCAGCCAGAAATCACTGCAGGGAATCCTCACTGATCCAAGGATAACTGTGTGTCAGTAATCAGTGACTGTCACTAGCAGTCACTTTAATGCTGTCCTTACTTAGCACTAAGTTAGGTTTATGGAATTTGCTCTGTCTAATCTGCTTTACTGGAGCATGTGAATGGTCTCAACCTCTGAAAGTTAAACTATTTTGGTCCATACTCAGGTGGGAAAAGTGGGCAGGAACCTGTGGGATTTCTTTTACACTAGCGATAGTAGTCCAGTAGAACAACTTCATTGTTTAGTACCGGAGCTGTCTGTCTTCACTGGGTGTCTCCAGCAATTCAATTATGCAGTAATTATGGCAACACCAATTCCCTTCATCTAAACAGGCCCCAAATTCAGATATCCTCATTTAAAAACTCAGTAGCCTTTATGAATCTCAATTCCCACATTGATAAAGGAAGAGGCATTACTATTAACACTATTAATTATTAATATAACTATTAATATGTTCAAAGCCCTAAGGCTTCCAGATGAAAGGCGCTGGATAATTGTAAGGTGTTCTCCACACAGCCACAGGCTGTTAGCAACCCACTCAAATCAGAAAAGATTATCAAATACACACACTTAAAGAGATTGGGCTGATCAAGTAAAGTGTTGCCACGGGTTATTGGTCTCCCACTGCTACAGAAATTCTGGAGCATTAATCTCCAGTAAGTATCACAAAGAATCTGAGGCTTGTCTCTTCAAAGTGGGAGGTATTACCTTACCACAAACAATGTCTGAGGGCTGTGACACTGTTTTGCCAAATCACTTGGTGAAATTGTAAAATTTCATGCAATGAATATCTGCAATATAGAGTTACTATTGTAGAACTCCTTCCCATCAGCCAGTCAGAAACTTTGTGGAAGTTCTGATAGTTTCAAAGTAATTTTTTCTTGATTATTTCAGTCTTAGTACAGTCCTATGTCTGCTGGGGTTAAGTTGCTACGAAATAGTCAAGGCTATATAGAGACGTACGTAGGGTCCCCTTTGCGGGAAGTATGTCCCAAGTGGCCTTCCAGCCCTGCTTTCAGTGATATCAAGAGGCAGCCCAGATTCAACATCACTTAGATTGTAGGTCCTCTACAGTCAGTGGAGACAGACAGGCATTTCCAAAGGGAAAGATAGCTGACATCTACGATGACTTTCTCCTTCTAGGTACCTAAATTCCCTGAACTGTCTTCACATAATATATGTTAGGATTGTCAAGCACCTAACCCCAAATAAAGTAAGTTTAGGTGCTTAAAGGAAGCGTTTCAGTTATGTGATCACAATGGGGTGGGATAAATCTAGTACCCACTGCCCACTCCTCAGACTGTCATGTGTACAGCTGGACTTAGGTGTCCAAATCCCTGAATAATTTGTGAAGCAGCTGAGGTCACTTGGTCTGTTCAGCCTGGAGAATAGGAGACTGAGAGGAGACCTCACTGTAGTCCACAGCTTCCTCATGCTGGGAAGCAGAAGGACAGGCACTGATCTCCTCTCTGGTGACCAGTGACGCGACCTGAGGGAATGACCTGAAGTTGTGTCAGGAAGGTTTATGTTGGACATTAGGAAAAGGTTCTTCAACCAGAGGGTGGATGGGCACTGGAACAGACTCCCCAGGGAAGTGGTCACAGTACCAAGCCTGACAGAGTTCAAGAACATTTGGGCAATGCTCTCAGGCACATGGAGTGACTCTTGGGATTGTCCTGTGCAGGACCAGAAGTTAAACTTGATGAACCTTGTGGGTCCCTTCCAACTCAGGATATTCTACAATTAACCCTAAAACCCAGGACACTCCCATAAACAGTCACCTCATCTGAGCTGCTGCACAAACACTGTGCCCTTGACATGGCACTTTTAAGCCATTTCACCTTGGTGTCTGTCCACTCACTGCTCGTATTACAGATTATTGAGAAACAACTCCCAGACACCTGTAAGGAAGTATGGCTTTGAAAAGAGATCAAAATGCTCTGGTTTGGATTGCATTCTATACAAAATGTCTTGCACTAACCTTATAAGCAGGATTTGAAGGCTGAATACATGCATTTCTGCTTTTCAGACTGCTGGAGCTAATTGATTGCCCACAGTTCTAGCCTAGAAAGCCAGACAGCTGGAACCATCCAGGACTCTTCTGCCTAAATGAATTAAGTAAATGAATTAAGCAATCAGACACAAAGAAGTGGGTGTGCAGCAATTGCCTATCGTTTGAAATGTAAGGCATAAGTAATTGATTGTGCAGTTATCGTACCACACAAAATACATACATATCCCCTGCTCTTGTTTGTAATGTGGAAAAAATAATTGCAAGACACAGATAATAATTTGTCTTCCCTTGTGTGGTAGTATTATCAATAATCATTATTCTAAACTCTTCCTTCAAAATATGCTGGGCACTTAAAAAACAAAGCAATTCCTTGCCTGAAGGACTGAGTCTGTGCTGGATTCTGCCACAGTTGAATAACACCTAGCTTCAAATACTGGCTGGATGGACAATAGGTCAAGAGCAGCCCCGAGAAGAAGAATTTGGGGTGCTGGTTGACAAGAAGCTCAACGTGATCTGGCAATGTGCACATGCAACTCAGAAAACCAGCCAAATCCCAGGCTGCATCAAAAGAAGTGTGGCCAGCAGGCCAAGAGAGGTGATTTTACTCCTCCTCTACTCCACTCTCATGAGAACTGAGAGTACTGCATCTGTCTCTGGGGCCCCCAACATAAGAAGGATGTTGGACTTGCTGGACTGGGTCCAGAGGAGGGTCACAAAGATGATTGGAGGGCTGTAACATCCCTCCTATGAAGACAGGGGAGTGTTGAGAGTGTTGGGTCTTTTAAACTTGGAGAAGAGAAGGCTCCAGGGACACCTTAGAGCAGCCTTCCAGTACCTAAAGGGTTCTTACAAGAGATCTGGAGAGAGACTTGTGTTATAAGGGCATGTAGTGATAGAAAAAGGGGTAATGGCTTTAAACTGAAAGAGGGTAGGGAAGGAAGAAATTCCTCACTATGTGAGTGGTGAGACATTGCACATGTTCCACAGAGAAGCTGTGGATGCTCCATCCCTGGAAGTGTTCAAGACCAGGCAGGATGGGGCTTTGAGCACCCTGGTCCAGAGGAAGGTGTCCCTGCCTTATGGTAGGGGGGTTGGAATGAGATATCTTTAAGGCCCCATCAAACCCAAACTATGCTATAATCCATCACTGGGATTTAATGTAGCAAAGAAGTAAGACAAAAAATAGGGAACAGAAGTGAAAACAAGAGAGAAGCAGAAAGAGTACTTGATTATTCTCTGCATGGTTTTACAGGCTATGTCTTAAATATATTGATGCTGGCAGGTGAGGAAGCACAGCAAAGTAAAAAGGAGGTGACAATTATGGTTGTGGCAATTTGACCATTGGGATTTGATGACTGGCATTATTGACAGAGGAGATTGCAAGGGTCCCTGTGGAAAGAGACAATGGAATTCACTGAATAAATAAGACATGCTGAGAAAAAGTTATGAGGCCATATATCTTGGTTTACACACAAGAGCATCCAACTCAGCTCTCCTTAGAATCTTTCCACTAGCTTTATCGAAGTTAGATGGAGACAAGGATATTTGTCCAGAGGTCAAGTTCTTTCTCATATATCATTTTTGTTTAAAAGTGTGGGGTTTTTTTCTGGAAAACAGTAACCTAAGTTTCCAGTAAAGAGAATTCTCTGAATACACAGAAACATTATTTCAATATCTAGCTTCAGAGAAAAACAGAGATAAGTAGACACTGAAATTATGTCAATTTGCACATAAAGCAAAGGACAGCAAACTCTTATTCAGATAGCATAAAACTGCATCCTCTTACTTTTACATTACCTCAGATGAAAATAATTAAGAGAGATTGAGTAAACATCCAAATATCTCTGGCAGATCACCTTTCTGTGACTGAAATATTTGGATTTTGGTTTCTCCTACCCAAATGACATTTCATCTACATTACCGTAAGTTCTGTAGTGATGTCTAAAGCCCAGTGTAAAACTGGGATTCATTTCTGATACACAAGACAATCTTCAGCCCCCAAAACTTCAAACATGAACTGAGTAGTTGGACAAAGAGTAAGAAGACTATTGTTATTCCTTATGTGTTGGATAATTATACTTACTCATGACCAATAGATCAATTTATGATAAAGCTGGTAACAGAACCCCACCTAGGAGGACTCCATTTTGGTTATATTTCTTTCTTTCTTCTGCCCAGCTGCATCTTGAGTGCCTCCTTGTATTGACACACAGACACAGAAAATAGCAAGGGGAAATGACCCAGCCATTATGGCACAGAATTTAGGTGCGAGTTGGTGTGTATGGGAAGGAACAGGACTGTAAATTTGTGTAGGACAGAATGCATTTGTGCTCTTCAGGCCTTGTCTAGACAGGTGAGATGGGAGGGATTTGATGGGAGCAATTTGATTTTAGATAGGAAACACCAAAGTTCTTATGTGAAGGTTGAGAACTTCAATTCAAAAATTTTAGGAGCCTGGAGCTTAGGTTTGGTTATGGGTTTCCTTCATTTGTGTTTTCTTAAACTCCTTGATATCAAGCCAAACTTAAAAAAGAACTCAAGCATCCTTTGGTTTGTTAAGATTTCTTATGTATGGGTGTTTTTCTTGTGTACGTATGTTCACACATAGCTGTGGGACTTGTTACCTCAGAGATGTAAATACCTGTGGGATGGAGAGATCTCTACCACAGCTGATGATCCAGCATGGTTTGTCATCCACCACTGGGAGACAGTCTGGGATGAGAATGGAGCTGTGCTTGTTTTCCATAGTGCAAGAAGGAACTGCCCTGACCACAAGTAAACAGAAAGGAAAATCACGTACTTCTTAAGACAAGGAGAGAAGCTGAGTTTTCAAGCCCATTTTGGAGTAAAAATGTGCCCACTTTGTCAGAAATCAGAGGTAAATCATTGCAATGTTCTGTCTCAGAAATACACACATGCTGATAACACAGGGTGGCCTCTGGCCAGTTCAGCTTGCACAGTTAGAACCTTTGTTTTTAGGGTTCGGTCAAAAGTGGAGTAAATATTTGCAGGAGAACATTTTCCTAACAGGGACACTCTCAAAAGTACATTTTCTGGAAAAGAACTCTGCCATCATCCTCTTTTATTGTACAGTCCTGCAAGTCCAGGGCAGGGGGGGACAGAGAAATAAATCAAGTGCTCTGAACCTGCATGTTCAGCCTTCACATTACACCACGTAAGAGTAGCCCAAACAGGAGAGTGCTGATAAGGTGACCTGACTTCACAGAATTTTGAAGAACCGTCCTTTGAACTTGGAAAGCTTCATTTGTGAAAGATAAGATTTACAGTCCTAAAACAGACAGGAAAGAGTTGACAAACTGTTGTCACCTGGGGAAGCCTTCCCAATAGTTTTCCTTTCCAGTTCCAAGAACAGAGCATTTTAGAAACACAAGTGGACAATAACCTTTTGGCTGAATCTATTTGACTTTGATTCCAGTCAAGTTGACATTTTAGGTTTTACTTAAGTAACTTTGATGTACTTTTAATGATTAGGTCCTGATAGCAAAAGAGCCTGCACTATCGTCTTTGTTCAGATGATATTAACAAAGGGGAAAATATTTACATACTACTGTAACCAGCTTTGTCATTTTCTGGATACAAGCATTTTTGCTATTTTGTCAGTATTGGCATTTGACTTGCGGCTCCTGTGAAAAGTAGTGTTTGTTAATGAAAGTCCAGCCTGCATTCAGCTGACCTAACTTGAGACATTTAACTGAGAAGTCTAATTTAACACCAAAGTCACTTGATGTTTCTCCTATAAACAATGGGACACTATGTACAGTGCTTCAGACATTTGTCAGCCACTTGCCCTCTGGAAGTGGTTCTCTGCCTTGGCTGTACATAAACAGCGTAGACACCCAAATTGCTGAGATATAGGTAAGATAAATCTGGGCTTTCCTTCTCATAGAAGGGAGTAAAATAACAAGAGAGAAAAAGAGTAGGAGGCAGAATTGTTAAATTCCCTCTCTACACAAAGAGTGTGAACTACAGAGCTTAGGTGATCTGCCCAAGGCCAGATGGCAGTAGACAGGGCCAGATATTGATCACAATACTTTGAAAGCAGCATTTTAATTATAAAAAAAGTTTACGCCTCTGGCAGTGGCCTTAAGATTTTCCCTAATATAAAAAAAAGATACTAGAACAGGAAAAACGTTTCAAAAATAAGCATTCATTCAATTTATTTATTTCCTCTTTCAGAAAAATATTGAAAAATATTAAACTTTAATATTTGTCCCTTTTTCTGTGAAAGTTCTCAGGAATATTTTTTTACCTTCACAGGATATCAAGTTTATTATGACATAAAAGCTGATATAGCCATGCTGTAGTTTGTTTCTCATCTACTGTGTGTAATAGTTTTGGCCATACACACGAAGCAACAAGACTCCAGAAAATAGTCGTGTCTCTGGAATGGAGTTGTGTGGCTTCTACCTGCCTAAAACGTCAAAAATAAAAGTCTTCAAAATTTCCATAATTATTGATTTCTTTTAAAAATTAGTTAATTTTCATTTCCTGAAACTTTGAAGTGAAAAATTGTCACGTTGCAAAACCAGAAAGAAATGTTTCATACAGACATTGAAAATCTGGGGTGTATCAACCTTTTCTCTCTGTTGTAGATTCTTTAGAACAACCCAATATCACAAGTTTTACTTCTAATTTTTTTTTCCTTTTTCCAGAGCACAAACACACAAATAGAAGAATGTTTAGAGCAGATTAGAGCAAAGGTCTGCCTAATTCAGTATGCAGTCCCATGACAAGGTCTATTTTTCATTTTAAAAATGCCAACTAGATTGAACAAGAGAACTGAACAGCCCGAGACACAGTTGGCTCAAGTAGACTCTGTACAGCAAATGAATTGAAATATTCATGTGTAAAATATGCAACAAATAATTCCCAAAGTTGTAAAAAAAATGCAATGCAAACAGAAATGGAATGAAACTAATGAAATAAATTATTTGTTATAAATACTTATAACTATATAAATACTGGTTCTTATGGATGAAATTTCTGCTGCAAGGAAGAGAAAGAAAGTTTCTGAACCATATTTATACAACAGAATCCAGTTCAGTATTTGACAGTAAGAGTTTGCAATTGTATCATAATAGGAAGGAGAAGTTCACAGATTGGCAAAAAAAGAAGAAAAGTCATTGCATGAGCAGGGAAGCATAGAAAGGTTTTGCCAGAGCATCCTATCCAGCTTTGGCACCCATGCTTTAAAAAAACCCCATATTTAAAGAAAGCTTATGGAAGGTAAAAAGAAGAACCAGCAAAATTATGTGAAAACTACATAAAATGTACTACTGTGAGACTGAAAAAGCTACACTTGCTCAGCTGCTTCCTCAAACAGAACATAAGCAGTGAAAGATCTGACAGTGGAAAGTTTAACCACTGGGAGACACTCCTAAGGGGAAAAGCAAGTCATCTCTTTCTTGATTTGTTCTAGTCAATGTGTGCATTAGTGAAACACAAATTAGTTAACAGTGCAAAGTTGTGCAATGCGGGAAGCCAAGCCAGATGTTGCAGAGGTTTGTGAGGAAGATAGTGTTGTTTGCTTAATAAAAATAGAGTCTAAATAATATTCTCCTTGCTGATGAAGAAATTTGAGGATCCAGCAGCCAGGGTGCCTAGAAGCCTGGCAGAAAGAGGATTTTGTGTGAACAAACCCATTCTTTCTGCATGCGAGAAGGTTTGTTACAGACTTATGCTCCAGAGTTCAGTGTCCTGCTGTACGGGAGTTTCTTCTAGTTCTAAACAGGCTTCAGACATAGGTGAATTTGTGGTAAACAGGCAGCTGATCACAGGGAACTTTGTTCTGTATTGACATAAAAAATACTCTTTGTGCCAGTGACCGAGAGAGCAAAGAACCTCCAAAGTGGCAAAACTGCTGGATCACTCCACCATGGTCCATTAGAAAAGACCATGAACACACAGACTGTCCTTAGAAAGCCAGCGTTTGGATTGCCCAAATAAACACTGTCCTTTAAAAGCAAAAATGGTCAAACCAGGCTGCTCCATGCTCCACTAATCTACTTGGGAAAAACACTCAATTCCATCGTAGCTTTGACGTTTCTCACCCATCCAGTGCTCAGAGAGCACTTCCATCTCTCTGGGGGGACTTGCCTTTCCCACTCCACCTCAGATGCCCTCAGGACCAGGTTGACAGGTATCTTAGATAGCACAGTTACTGCACACACATGTTGGGAGGGAAAATGATTAAAAGTCATTTGTCCACTGGAATGATGAAAGGAGAGAAAGGAGATAAAAGAGATAAAAGAGAGGAGAGAAGGGATGGCTCTCTGGATCACAGTTTAGTTTAGGTCACTGAATGAGGGAAAGGGAAATGTGAATTCACTTTGCAGATCCAATTCACATTCAGGCGTTTAACCCAAAGAAGAACATGAGTCACTAAAGCCATTCTAAGATCACGTTAACTGAGGCTTAACCATGTGCAGAGAACCATGTGCCACCAGATTATGGCCTTCAGTAGAGACCTGTGGCAAACTCTTTGTGAGTTTTCTGAGGATCGGGTAAAGAAATCCCTAGCTTATGATGTTCTGAGCATGCCCTTCTTCAAGTCTCTATTCAGATACAGAAAACTCCTTGGATTTTCACAGCAGCAACTCAGATTAGGTACCTAGAGGCTATAGACACTTCCAGATTTAGTTGGAAACATTTCAGCTGCCCTGAGGATCTGAATTTTAGACTTGGATATTAAAAGTGGGAGGTAGGAGGTAGCTGAGCTTTGTAGAGCTCCAAAGTTATCTGTTCCATACTTCATTAAAGTATTGCATTAAAGAGCTTCAGCCTTTCATTCTTATCATCTTATTGAATATTCCTTCCATTCCATCACTTCATGGTTGAAGCTAACAGTCAGTTCTCTCATATTTCCTAATCCCTTTGATTGTTTTTTTTGCTCAACTACAATTGTTCACAGTTTCACCTCCAATACAAAACTGCCTTGACATATTTTTCTTCCTCTTTACTTTCAGTATCCTTTTGGTGCCCCCTTTTTACTCTTTTCTGTAAAATGTCCTTCTGCCTTGAGCTTTTAGACATCAAAAGCAATTTAAAAAGCAACTACACCTGAAGCTACTATGTTAAATTTGTTTTGCTTGCAGTAAGAGTACACCAACAACATTCTCTTCCTATGAATGTTCACCTAAACTAGTAAGAATTTATTCCTCAGCTGTGACATATCTGAAATCATAATGAAGTCACCTTGCACAAGACATGTAGACCTGAACAGAAGATTTTTCATTCTTTGTGAAACCTCAAAGTTCTGATACTTGTGGCTACCCAAAACAAAGATTAAAAACTTTAAAATTGTCAATATATGTTGCAGAACAAAAGTTATATTGAAAGTATTAACACTGCAATGTCATGATACTTCCCATTGAATGTGTCCAACCAGAGGTTTTTTCCTCTGGCCAGATTTCACCTCTGTTTGCTTGCTTGCTACAATGATAAGGTCCCATGTTACTCAGCAAAAAGTTGGGCAGGCAGCAGGCAGGACCCCAGCATGTCATGGAATACCTATATTTTTCTGTCCTATCTCTTTGTTTCTTTCTTCCGTCTTCTCTGCATGTTCAACCCAAAGTTTTAAATTCTTCAGAGTACTGTCTGTTTAATAACTGACTTGTATGCTGTTCAGAAAAAAAAAAAAAAACAGAGCAAAGTTAACTATAAACTAAATAATGCTTCCATAGCTGAATAAGTTACATAAATAATTCTGTTGAAAACAGTTTCTATAACCTTTTTTTTCCTGGACCAAAGTAGTGAAGGCTCTAAAGCAACTTATTCTTCCCAAATTCCAGGATAGTATATCAATGTTACATAGCTTGCCTGTTCTTCCAGCTACCCTCACAAGTTTTTCAGTTTTAAGAATCAGGAAGTTTTATTTAATATTTATGTTAATTTCAATTAAATATTTCATATGTATCAAGGTAGCAACAGTCCTGGAGTTAATTCACTGTGATGTGAATCTTCCTTGGTCCTCAACTCGTAAGTTGCAGATGTGACACTGGATTTCTGCAGCTACGTGCCACTTTTCTGGCAACAGCAGCTCTCCATCCTCTAGTGTCACTTATTCTTCTCTGTTGTCTCCGAAAGCTATAATTTACAGGAGAAATGTGAGGTTCATCTTTTTCACATATCTGTCTGAATCATCTACTAATGCCTGTATTTCCTGGCTGATTGTGAAGGGAATTAATGAGGACTCTGTATTGGAAATATTTACAGTGAGACAACATGGAACTGCTCAATACAGTAAGGCTTTCCTACTTTAACAAGACAATGTTAAGTCATAAAAAGTAAAAATGAAATTCTGAATCCATGTTAGATTCAGAACCTGTTGAGTTGCCTTTTACTGCTCGGACCGTAGATATCAGTTATGTTATTTCTGAGTTATATATCCACAAAATCAGAGACAAGTTTTAGATCTCCTTACTGTATGCAGTAATGGTCCTGATGACTCATTGTCATTGAAGATATATCTGTTCAAATTGCTTATGTATGTTTTATTAGATTGGCCATTCTGAAGAGACTAAAGTTGAGTGCTCTGCAAAACAAGTTGATAAAAAAATTCATTTCAGTCTGAAGTAATTTCACCAAAAAACACCAACAAAACACATGGAAGAAATAAAAACTTCTCATTTATAATACCTAAAGCTAATATGTATATGTTAAATATAATATATAGGTCTATGCAATTATAAGTTCATTTTACAGAAATGTGTAAACATAATTAAATAACTTACAGCCTCAAGTTTAACATTGAAGTCACATTGAAGGAACCATTTTGGAGGTACTGAAGTAAAATGAAAAAGTAGAAATTGCGGTTTTCACTTGTTTAGCATTTTGCTTTTATCGAAATCAACATTGCCATGACTTTTTACTTTTTGAAGAGTAAACTATTATGTTGAGAACATTTTGTTCAGTTCTGGCTTTGAAACCTTCATTTTTTTTGTCTGGCAATTTTTTCCTAGAAGCACCAGATCCCTTTTGTCTGGCTTCTCTGTGAAGATAAGCCACTAGACAAACATTAACTAATTATTTTTGGTTAACTCTTGTTCCATCACAAGCATCGGAAAGGCAAAAGACACTTTTTCCTTCAGCACAGTAGACCTGGCAGAACATCGTTATCCTGGACAGGAGTATGAAGTGAACTTGTACCATTACAAAGCGAATCCACAATCAACACATTCTGCTAAGCTGACTAGAGAAATTCTGTGCAGCTGCACTGCTCTGACAGTAATAGTCTGTTTAATCTTTTTAGATAGTTGCCTGCAAACATCGACAGAAAGCGAGAGAGGTCAGTTTGGATCTACAGGAAGAGAGCTCAAACGCAATCTGTGGTTGTTGAAAGGTTGTTCTTTGGTTACTTGAAACAAACATTTAAACCTCTGGATTACAACATTTGCACAGTTTGATAAACACATACATTAGCTTCACCAGAGGTGTATTTTTCTTTCCTCTTATTTAATACTCAATAAAAATTTTGCACACACACACATATGTGTATGTGCACATGCTCAATCTTGTGCATTTTAAAGGCATGTAGGTGTTTGGCTAACAGGTCATGGAGGCTTCTGAGGGAATTGTTTCTTCCTAGCTCTATCTTTCTTTCTTTTTTCTTTTTCTTTCTTTCCCTTCCCTTTTTGATCATGGTTACAGGAGGAGTAGATGGCGACAAATGATTAATAAAAGGACAAAGCTGGAGAATTTTTGTTTATTGTCCAGAACCAGTTCACTTTCTTTATAACCTCAGCAGACTTAATTAAAAATGCTTCCTGTAAAAAAGGTTTCTGCAGAAAAATTAGACAGGAGTTTTAAAATAGGGTTCAGTTGGTCAGAGTGATGGTCTGTGGGATACTTTGTCTCCTGCCCGTGACTGGAGTGGTACCTTAGTGCTAACCAGTGCCAGCCCACAGAGGGCTCAGAGCATTGCCACTGGCTGCTTCCATAACCAACACAATGTGTCTGCAAAGTGCAAAAGCTGGGCAGCTCTGAGATGGACAGATGTGGTTTTGCAAATCATGAAAATGATGTGAAAAACTCTCACAAGGAAGAAAGGCACAACATTGTTTTTTTGACAACACAGTGAAGCCCCAAATAGCCTTACAGAGATCCAATATATAAATCATAAACTACTGTTAAATATTATAGAAGAACTGGCATCTCCTTTATTGGAAAGGTTTAGAGTCAGGTCTGGTAACAGAATTATACTCTCATAATTACAGAGAGTATATATACATAATTATAATGCTCTAACATTGTTCCTAAACCTGGAAAAGGTCTATTTCTATGCCTTTCACATAGCCTTATTTCATTAATAATTACAGATGCTACAATCTTGATCCAAGCAATGGCAGGTAGATTAACAAAAGTACTGCCGCACCTCTAACAACTTTAAGACCATGTGGGAATTGTAACTGGGAGATGATCTGAGGAGACCATTCAGCCTTCTGTATTATAAGAAGCCTTAGAGAGAGCCAGATTTAACAGGCCAAATGGAGAAGAAAAAAAAACAAACCAAACAGTTATCTATGTGCAATGGTTTCCCATTCACAGCATAAAAAAATAAACTTTATTTATTGGCTAAATTAAAAGTCTTTATGCCTCCCTGCTAGGTACCACTTAAAGGATGCAAATCATTCTCCTCATTCAATGTAGACTGGGAAAATGAGGGGAAGTTGTCACTTATTCAGTACAGGTCATTTTTTATCAGCTCCATGTATGGAGTCTAGCTTGAAAGAAAAAAACAGTAGCATGAAGAGTCATAAAGTATTTTGATGCCCTTTAGATTGGAATTGCTTGAGAAAACAATGCTGAAATTTATGAATGAAGAATTTTGGAGACAGTCAGACTATAAAACCTAAAGCATTGGGGAGTCTATTTAGCCACATTTGTTAATATCCTCCTGTGCTCCTTATGGGCTTCTTAAGGAACCTCTTAAGAGATTCTAAAGGAAAAAGAAGAGAAAAAGTTTCAGGACACAGAGATGTATATTGTTATGTGTAGCACAGGAGTATCTACGAAATCAAGACCTATGTCTAATCGAGTCTAATAATCCTGTATGACATACACTGAGAGACAGTCAGTTTGATTTTGTTGAGTTTGAAAGAAATGTACAGTCCTTACAATGTGCAGGTGGTTTCTGGATGATCCTAATGACAGAAGAAGACAGAGGCCCTCCCTGCCTGTGCTTCATGGCCTGCCCAGCTGGAAGTCTAAACCCAAGCATGGCTAAACCTCTAACCTTCCAGGGCAGAGAGGAATTACAGCCAAAACAAACTCCAATATTGTTGGCTTGGTTGGTTAAGGCTGCACAACTCCTGCATCTAGCAAGGACTTGTGGGAAATGTCAACTTCATTTGCCTTCTGTAGATGCAACTATGCAGGCACTATGGCGTGGATTTGAGTCAAATCTCAAGTTTTAACTCTTTTCCTGATCTGTTTGGATACATAAGCAAACACTCCATGTGGATGCAAGCCAAGGTCTAGAGTGCAGTAGAGCAAGAGCCAAGAGGAAGAGCCTGGTGGGACTGAGCATAGAGGGCAACAGTACACCAGGAGACACCTTGTCCTTTGTTCTTCTCAAGACCCATAGTGAACACTCTGATCCTGGGCTGTAGAGTCAGAATGGGTATCTGGGAAGACTGGCCAGGAGTGAATTTCACCTCTGTAGTGGACACACCGTTTTTCTTATACTGCAAAATAAGTGTGGTCTTGTTGATACAAGTCATAAGTGCAGGGACTAGATGGTAATCCCAATGTTTAGTGTGGATTTAAAAAGAGCAGATTGTGCCTGACTGACCTGATTTCCTCCAGGGGTGAAATGTCTTTTTATATTGATGAGGGTAGAGTGATGGATAAAGTATACTTGATTTCACTAAGATCTCTGACTCATCTACACAGTCCTCTCATCTGGAAGCTAAGGATTTATAGTGCACAAGATGTCATGAAAGACTCCTGGACTGTCAATCTCAAAGGCTACTGATCAATGTCCTGATTGGTAGCCATCAACCAGCTGTTCACTAGTAACAAACAGTATCAATAATCTAAATAATAAAACAGAATAAATCCTCAGCAACTTTGAAGATGCTAGGAAATAAGGAGTGGTTGACACTGAAAGGCAGAGCCTCACTCAAGCTGGTCCTTGATAAACCTGAAGATAGGGTTAACAAAAATTGTTATGAACACCAACAAAGTGTGATGTTCTGCAGTCAGCTGGGCCAACCCCAAGTATCAGCATGCTGGCTGCCAGGGAGAAACCTGGCGAAAAGGAAAGTAGACGCCAGACTGAATAGGAGCCAGCAGGAAGCTCTCCCTGCAAATAAGACAAACCACATCCTGAGCAGCACTAGGAGGAGTGCGTCCAGCAGATCAAATTACAATCCCCCTCTGCACACCTGGATTACTGTATCCCAGTGTGGATGCTCCCACTCCCAAGTTAAAAAAGATATGCAGAAACTGGAGCTGATCCAGCAGAGAGCTACCAAAATGGTCCAGGAGATAGACAACATAACATACAAGGAGCTGTTTTATCTGATCAAGAGGAGACCATGGAGTGAATAGTCACACTGTAAAACAATTTGACAAGTAACAAGAGGTAGCAAAGACAACGTGGCTGAACTCTTCTTGGTAGTGACAGACTGTATAACGATGAACAAGGGTCATGTGGCTGGGGAGGTTCAGTTTGGACATAAGGAAAACCTTTACTAGGAGGATAACAATGGAGCAGGTACCCAGAGACGCTGCAAAATCACCATCCTTGGGGATTTTGACAACTTGCCTAGACAAAGCCACGGATGACAGCAGGTGTTGGCAATAGTCCTGTACAAGAGGGAGGCTGGTCCCAATTAGCTCCAATCAGTTTCTCTATGATTCTCTAAAACCTACCCTAATTTCTCATTCATTTCATTCTGCAATAATTACTAATAAAGAAAACCCACTGATTGGTGAGTTTACTTTGCTATTTATAGAAAATATAATTACCATATTTGTTTAGCTTTCTATTGTCTAATGATCATTTAAGCCACTTATTTTGCTATTCTGCATACTTCCAGTTCAACTGATCAGTGTATATGGCTATATTTAGCAAAGACTCTGGCTGTATTAACAGTCTCATCCACTTGACACGGTTATGTTTCACATGAGGCAGTCCATCTTGGTCCTGATGACTCATTGTCATTGAAGATATTTCTGTTCAAATTACTTGTGCCATTTGACATGGTTACTGTGTGAGCCTTTATCTCTTCTCATAAACCATCATGCACAACTCTTGTTTTCATATGTATTACAAGTTATACACAGTGTCCCTCTTTGAAAAGAAATCTCATTAGCAGGGACAAAACAGGCTACACAAACATAAAGGGGGAGAAGAAACAGAAAGGCAAAGAAACAAATCCACACATATGGCAGTCTGCTGTGATTTCCTGATGTTTGCTGATTCCCAACAGAATGCTCCCTCTCCACAAGACCACGTAACCACTGATGATACTGATGGGAAGTAACTGATATACTTCTCCCCTGTGCTGACTTTCCATCAGCATAGGATGAGGTTTTGTGTAGAGTCTGTTACAAGGATAAAACAGTTGGGATTCTCTGGGAGGCAAAGAGTAAAACTCATTATAAAATGGGAGGCACTGACTTGAGTGCTGAAGCACTTATTAATGATCTGATTCAGATCTAAAGAATCTCTCCAACAAAGGAGGCTCTTCTGCCAGTGAAACACAATTTGAGACTCATAGCTTGTATACACAGGGAAAATTACCAGCATAATTATGCCAGTATAATTATACTAGTTTAGCTACGCCAATAAAATTCTCCCTCTATGGACACTGCTGTCCCGATGTAAAAATACTTCATTTCTATGAAGCTCATCTAGACATAATTTAAATCAGGACATTTATCTTGAGATAAGAAGAGAATGGGAAGTTTAACTGGTAGTTTATACTGGGAAAGCTATACCAGTGTAGTTAGCCATTTCCATATAGGAAACAGCTTTCAGTTGTTCACAGGAGTGTGAGATTTTGTCTTGATGAAAGCTTCGGGTTTGAGTGTTTTCACATTGCTTCATCTACTGAAGTCAGAATAAATAATTATAAAAGAGAATCAGCTCAGTAATAGGATCTGATAAGCATATATCTCTGCTCAGCAAATTGCTGTGCTTGCCTCATTAGGATTAACCACCCTGCAGACAAAGAAGCCAAGTCACAGCTTCTAAGGATGCAGTGCCAGATGGAAGTTACTATTCAAAAAATGTCTCAGGAGATGTCTTGGCATCTGTTACTGAAGAATGTTATTGGTAAAACCTTAAGAACCAGCCCTAAAAAGGGGCAAACAGATGCTGGCGAAGCTTTTGTGAGGGTCTCACAAAAAAATTCTAGAAGTTCATGTTTTTTAGCTGAGCTGTTACATCTCAAAAGTATGAATTTTACAGACCCATAGCCTGATGAAAATCTCTTTACCTAGATCTTCATGAGAAAAGCCTTCAAAGTGTTGCCATTAAAGCTTTGTTGGCTCAACTCTTCCCTGTGGTTAGTCACAGAGACTCACAGCTCTTTAAGATCAATCATGTTAGGAATTTTATTAGTAACTGGGAATCACTCCTGCAATGCATAAAAGAAATAAGCAGGAATTTCCTCTGCTGCTTTTACAGAAACCATACCAATACAAGACTGAAGGTCTCAGAACATCCACAATCTCCTGATTTCTGCACCACCCTAAGTGGAACAATTTCAGACAGCAACTTGTGAGAAATTTCAACTCCATTTGCCTGCTGTGGGTGCACCTGTGCAGGCACCACAGTGTAGATTGGAGTCTAATCTCAAGTTCTGTCTCCTCAGGTTAGCACACATTCAGGTATGCACTTTAGCCAACGTCTAGAGTGCAGTAGAGCAGGAGCCAAGAGGAAGAGCCTGGCGGGACTGAGCAGAGTGGGCAGCAGTGCATCAGGAGACACCTGCTCAGATCTTCTCAAGTGCCCCAGTGAGGACTCTGAGCCTAGGCTGCAGCAGCAAAAGGAGCAGCCCATGGGATTGAGCATGCTTAAACTCACTCTTAGATTAAAACTTTGTGTAAGACACAGCCTGTGAGAAATGAAAGAATGAAAACCAAGGCATTCAATGTGCTACCAAAAACTATCTCCAAATTTTGTGAAGTGGTATGCTTGGTCTCCAGGCAAGAGGTTTGATGGACCTTGCTCAAAGGCCTGGCTGACTAAGAAGGAAACACTCTGATTTATTGGTCTGAATTTAAAAAATATCACCCTTTCTTCAGCATTAGCAATGTCTGGCCTGACCCACAGAAGTGACCATCTGCTTCTCAGAAGATGCCCATGGATGTCAACTGTCAGGACATGCTAAATTCCCCACCAGATGAGGCATCCCTACTGCCTTACATAATTCATGATCCAAAACTCATGTGTTCAGGATTGCTCAGCCACTAGATGTCCCTGCGTACTGCTGGGCAAAGCAGAGAAGGTGAGCTTCAGGCCAAATCCAAAGAAAAAGCTGGAGAGCAAGCAGCATGGAAACCTCCTTATTTGTGTGCCAGCTCTCTGCCTAGGTAGCAATGGAATGATTTTCACTTGCTGACAGACTGCGTAGTTGTGAGCATACCCCAAGGAACGTGCTCCTTGCATGTCCTGACTTGAATTATTGAGCTGCAACTTGGGAATATCCACAGAAAAAGTGGGAAGAAAAATCCTTTCCTCTTAAATCTCTAGGGAGGCAGATCTGCACTCCAATGACTCCAAAAGTAGCTTTTCTAAACTAACCAGCTTCATCATCCTAGCAGGCTGACCCAGAGTGGAAGGAAATTCTGTAGCAAAATCTCTTATCTACTCTTCCCTTTGGATAGGACATAAAAGGACAGCAAGTGTTCCCTCAGACTCTTTCCCTGTGTTAGTTCTGCCATGTGAACTCACATGCACTGTTATTTTCTAACAATGTTCTAGTGTACAGGACGTGTATTTATCTCATCAGCACTTTGGGGCATATAAGGTCAAGAGCCATCAAAATAGGTTGTGCAAATCTGATGGGGTCTGCAAAAAATGCCAGGCTCAGACCCAACTGCAGAGGTAGAAATCAATAGATGAGGAATGTGTTTGAGTGACTTCAGGAATCTTTTATCTTTTGCCTAACAAACAACCTCTTTGGCTTGTGTGTACAGGACCTGTACCATCACATGGGTGCTGGGGACCTTGCACACAAACACACAAACTGAGAGAGGAAAAAAATAGACCTCTTTCTCTTTCTTTCCTCTGAAACACAAACATTGTACTACAGATCCAACTCCACAAGTTGCTGACATGAGAGCTGGGCTGTCAAGCTGCGCTAGTGTGGAGACTGAATAGCTACAGCACCCAGACACAAGCATAGATGTCAGCTTGGAAATGCCCTTTCAAATAACTTAATTTTTAGAAGACAAGACCAAGGTAGATATGCCAAACTGAGCAACCATGGAAGGAAAGCTACATAAATCACACTTTTGACAAGCTTACCCATGAGATCTCTACCTCATTCCCATTTTACTTTCCTAACCCCAGCTTGCCTATAAGCAAGCGGGGCAACTCCCAGTGGGTCTGATCTACAAACAACAATTCACTGCATCTGCAAACAGTTCTCTGGTGATGTTGGACCACCACTATATTTCATAGAAAGCTTTACATCTTTATATAAAGAGCTGGTATATAAAGAGCTGATAACTTAAAGGAGACTTCCAATCCTATATCATATTACTCATCACTGACTCAGCTTGATAATGTAAAGTCAATGAGAGAAGTTGCCAGCATTCCTTTGTGTTATAATCATTAAAGAGCAACCGCCAGCATTCCCACACTTTCAACTTCTGCAAAATTATTGCTCTTTGCCCTTTACCGCATCTATGTTTGCATAACCAAGTGGTGTACAGCTTGTCAACACTTCTTTATGCTTCACCTTCCTCCCCGCAGGGTTTTGTTTATGTGTCATCAGAGCAAATCCACTTCTGAGGATTAGAACCTCCTTTTCCATAGTATACAAAAGGGATCGATAATTGCCATATTAATTCTCAAGCATGAGCTCTGAAGTAATGAAAAAGACCTATACAATCAAATCCAATTTTAGGAGAAACAATTCGGCTAATTGCCTCACACCCTGCACTGCGGGGGTTCCTTTCTGGTTTTGTTCAGTGTCAAGTAAAACCACCCAGTATGTGGGCAGGCAGGAAGACACCAGTGCTTAACCTCTGGCCAGGGTCACTGCAAGTCCAACACCAGTTCCCTCACCTCTAGTAGCACATGTTGCAGTGCCCATGGCTCACGTCACACGGTATAGAAACGTGCCGCCACTGCTTGGCAGAGAATTTGTGCCATGTCTGTCTTTGGTAGAATTTGGGTGCCTAGGGCCATTTTCAGTCACCTCCTTTGCACCCAAGTCCTTGTATTTTCCTTTCCCATTGGTGTCTGTCAACAACTCCCTGCTCTGTGCCTTGCTTATATCCTCTGAATCACTTCACTTCTCAACGAGTAGGTGCAGAGATTACAATGAATTTAGGACATCTATGAAAACAGCCTCTAGATCCAAAATGATGGCCTCTTCCGGTGTTCAGGACTGTGTGATATTGGAAGGGTTAAAAATCTATTCTGCCTCTTGTGCTCAGAGTTGTGTTCAACCTTTTCTCCTACAAGGAACAGCCAGGCTTGCTTTACTAAGCATCTAAATTGTTGCAGCTCAGAGGCAGACAATGAGGCTCTGACATGTTACCTCAGAGAGGCTGGATTTATTAGATGTGCTCAGACTACGCCTAATACTAACAGCATCAAAACAACATTTACTCTTCTGACTCCTGCATACATCAGAACATTGGAGACCAGACTCTGGTGCCTGTCCAGACATATACCTTTGCCTACTGCTTCCCAGAACCTAACCAGATGTCCACTCAGTGTCTTTCAGAAGTGAATCACTCCTACAAATGTTCCGCAAACTCCCTGCATTGGCCATGAAGAGCAATGTGTCCCTTTGTTGAGCACCTAAATTGTCCACTGTCCATTTGGGGAATGCTAGTTCCCAGATTAGGTGTCACAAGTCACCCTGATGGATCAGGTAACTGCTACCATTATTATACTTATATTTGAAATCCATGGTAAAGAGGTTTGAACACGGATTTTCTCCCTTATTCAAATTGTAGCAGCTTGTTCAAGCACTGAAAGTTCTGCATTCAATTCTGCATTCAAGCAAATACATGAAAGTTGGGATGGTTTCCTTGAACCTTAGACTCTGAAATACCTTTCGGGGAAACCTTTCCTCGACAGCTAAACTAAGCTGCTGTTCAGCAGTACTACCCACTTCAACAGCGGGCAGACATTTTCTGGTCTTGATTTCTAAATGCTATTCCACCTCCTCTCTAAATTTCCTTTTTTGATGTTACATAGGTTATTTGCATAAAATTGAGGAACTAAGCCAAATACTTCTCTTACCACTTCAAAGCTACTGACCTCCAAGAAGCTGGACTGGTGTAAATGAGGGAAGAATCTGACGCAACAGGGTAGTTCAGTGTAATTATATATCCACTGTCCAATACCACCAGAAACCTGCTGTTGTGTCTGGCCAAGCCCAAGGTAAGCTTGGACTCAGCACCATGCTAACACTGTCAGACATCTGGATCACAGTTGATTCACGCCCTGCTGGCTAGAAACATAGCCAGGACTTGCTTTCATCTGTCTACAACAGACTTCAAGAGATATTTCCTAAAAATGGAGTTTAGACAAGATTTTAATCGAAAAAAAATCACACTACATTTCTTACATTGCATCCAAGCTGTAGGGAATCCTACTTACTCTTTGATCTATGATATTACCAAAGGTTGTAATCAAGCTGGAAGGTAAAGTAAATGGAGAAAACGTGTGATTTACAGAACAAAACTGTCCCTTTTAGGTGGTGTACATCAGGAGAACCCCTCTGTGCCATAATCAGGAGAATAGCAAGTGGCTGGTACAGTTGTGTTTCTCCACATTCTGTAAAACAAGTCATCCTGGTTGATGTCTCAACGTCATCACATGCAACATCCTGAGTTTTTTAAACAGGAGAGGTTACTTGGACTATCTCTCACTCTAGTAAATGCCCAGATCAGTCTACTGTAGGTAAGCTGAGTCATGTGGGCTGAGTCTGAAATGCTGAGTACTTCAGGTGTATTTCCTCAAAGAAAGTAAATTGAACACTAAATTTCTTTAGCCATGCAACAATGACAGGATTTCACATGACTGTACCATTTGGGTTTACAGCATTCCTTGGACTGCATTACTCTGTACCCCCAACAATCAGATGTTAATTCTGATCTGCAAGCATAGTCAGATTGATCTTAATTAATCTGATTCATACTATATTAATGCTCAATTCATCAATGTGTTTCAATATGCATAATCATACTAATAATAGATCTGGACTTAGATTTTAAATAGATCTGACTTTATGATACAGACTGCATGGCAGAAGACCGAATGTGAATACTGGACCCAATGAGACAGCCTTGAGAAAAATTAAAAAAACAGATTTTGAAATCACATGTTCAGGAATAGCAGGATTGAGGATAAGGATATTACTGATTCACATTCTGATACAGCATCTGCATATATTTTAAATTAAATTGAGATAAGACAACTTCTGTGAATGAGAAAATGGATCAAGCCGACAAGGTTTGGTTCTACGTAATTTTTTTAAAGTTACAATACATATTGTTGACTCCAAAATCTTCTTGTGGACTGAGAGCCTGGAAATCCCGTATCATGTTCAATATGGTTCCACTGCCCACTTGCATCTGAGATTGCTTGGATTGATCTCTGAAGCTTTGTGTCAGAGACATTTTTGGCCAATAGTTATTCACCACAGCTCCAGATCAGATAAGAGTCTAGCTCTTGACATCACTGTATGTGTGTGCTTGAATGTGTTTGAAATTTCATAAATAAACTTCAGCTAGGACAAACATATATTCTTTGACAGTTAATAGATGTTAAATTGCTGCAGCCTGCTGTTTTGATGTTAGTTTGATGGTTGTTTCCAACAAATAGACTAACCTATTAATTAACTGCAAATAAATTATTTTACTTTTCCATAGCTTCTTTGTATTCTATCAGGCTCTCTATATCCTGTTATTTCAGGATGTGGTCTTGATGTACCATAGCATAATATAATTCATAGTGACACTATCAGATGTACTACAGCAAAATATGAATCTGGGGAAAGGAGAGTTCACACTATGATGACATGTAATTATTTCAGATAGCAAACTGCTGCAGGCAAAGTCTGATATACTTCCATCAACCATAAGCTGGCATACCCTACCCTTCTTGAGGGAAGACATGCAGTCTAGTGGCTGGAGAAGTGGACTAACTTTGGTTTTCAGCTCTCTACTTACAGTGACCTCATGCAACATTTTTGCATTCACTCTGATAACTGTGAACAACTGACAGAGAATTATTAAGCTATCCTTTCAGGGAGCATTAGTAGTCTTGACTCATTAATATCAATATTGCCCATAAGGTTTTGGAATATCACAATCTATTTAAGGAACACGTGAACATAACCACAATAGGAATGTGAGGGAACAGAAGGAGTAGCATTGCTCCACAAAGAAGGATGAGCTAGAAGCTGATCTTGGCACAGGTTGTGCTCTCATCCGCACCTCTTGCTGCTCATAATGACAAACTGTACTGAAGTCTCAGAGTTAGGTATGTTCTTTGTCAAGCTGAATTTCTACCTGTTGTCAGCTGATGGCTATTTGTTCTCCGGACAAAAACTGCTTTTGCTTGAAATGTCTCTTTTTGAGATCTCTGTTGTTCCCACCACTGGCTTGCTTTGTGTTTTGTTGTGTTTTGAGTGGTTTTGTTTGTTTGTTTTAATTGAGACCAATGGTATCAGTTCTTTCTTATTGCTACTCAAAATACCTTATCTGCTATATGGCATTTGCTCATTTTACATCCACATCACAAGTTACACCTACTTAGCCTGTGATTGACTGCTACACATTATTCAGTTATCTGTCCTTTTCAGTAGATGCAAACACAGTTTATAATGGAAATTGTTGTGATTATTCACTAAGTACATGACCTTGCACCTCATATAGTTACACACATCCATTTCTATTAGCTCACGCATCAAAACTCTTCATTGCCTTCCACGTTCTGATCCTCTGCTGTATTGATGATGCCTCTCAGCTTTGTGTCAACAGCTAATTTAATTTACATGTTCTTCCTGTTTATGTAAAAGTCACTAATGAAAAATTTGGCAACGTGTGTCAAGAGCAATCCTTGATGTTTTGTATTAGTACCCTCTTCTCACAGGGTCAGTTGATAAATTCACAGAGGAATTGAGGTTAGAGGACACTTCTAGAGGTCCATTAGTCCCTTGTTCAAAGCAGCACTGATATTAAAGTTGAATCAATTTGCTCAGCCCACTAAATCCCTTTTCAAGATATCCATAGTTGTTTCATCTTTGTCTAATTTCTTGTGGATCCTGAAACTTTTGAAGTTCCTTTTTTTTTTTTTACTCTCTTTTTCTATATTAAAACCAATCCTCATTTGGCAGTATATTTAGATGTTTACTGAAATACAACAATCATAGCTCTGTGCTGCTTCATTTCTCTGGAGATGAAGTATTTTTATTTACTTCCATTTATGCTACTAATTCTGACTACCTAAAGTATGGCTGCTCTGGCCTACCAGGGATATGGAAGTTTCTTTCATATTCCCATTTTCTTTATGAGAATTCTCTATGAGAATTCATTATATGGAAAGGATGAACCTTTCAGATCTCAGACTCCTCTAATTTATTCCCTCAATCAAATCATACGACATAGAATTTTAATTTGTATTTCTATCTTAATTATTATTCCTTCTCCTTTCTATAAATGCTACAGTCATACAATCTGTTCTTAAATGAAATTGCCTGTTGTCACATAGGAGACCAGGTTTCCCATTCTTGAGATTCTTTGTAAGTCAGCTGGAACTTACTAGGAACTTAACACCCACATACAACAGTCTTATCCAAATACATCATTTCTCAAACTTCCCTGAAACTTGATGTTTTGGCAGAATATCAGGTACCTATTTCAACAATACAGGATCATTTGGGTGAATATATCCACACTGGGGAAAAAAAAAAAAGGAAAAGGAAAAAAAAGAGTCTTTATGATCATTATCCACCAATAGAGTCAATGGGTAATGAGGCTTCTAGTTTGGACTGTACTTCCTGAAACATTTGCCAGTGCATCAGGCCAGTTCTTCCACTAGTGTGAACCACCACAATTTATGCCTATCAGCAACCAAACAAAGGTGCCACTAAATGTGGACAAAACTATAATTGCTGTGCATGGTTAGTAAGGGTTCAGACAGCTTAAAAGAACAGCAGTGAGACCAGAAGGCTTTTATCTTTATGTCACTGATGCAACTAAATGTAGAATAGATCGGTAATGATCAAAGTCTTCTGAACGTGCCTCATAACAAACTGGGGGTGCAAGCTGCACTGTTTTGCTCAAAGATACGAAGGTAAAGCTACAGTGGCAGAACCTGGTCAGATTTAATTCTACTTAGTGACATCAGGAGAAGGGTTTTATAAGATAAAGATCATAAACTACGTGCAAAGTAGTAATAATAGTATATATTAAATGGAATGAGAACATGGCTTTCTCCTCTTAGATGTGTATCCCAAATTTTTAAGAAATGTGGGTTTGAACTTGACATCAAATGCAGATTTTACAGATCATTCATGAAAATCACATTTGCTAATATAATCCCTATTGATGCTAACGTTCTGCTTTTTGGGGTCTGATGCAAGCCTTTTGGATTTCCATTTTTCTGACAGCTCCACAATGAATCACAATCCCTTGGAGCCACTAGAGCCAGCAGTGGTGGTTGATGCCCAAATCCCACTGCAGTATAAATTTAGAAGGAGCTGAGAACTGAGAGAAACAGGAATTTTGACTCTGCCATAGGGCTGGGGCAGAGCAGAAATATCTCCCAGCACAGCGGTAGGAGGTAAGCTCGTTCCTACTTGCTAAATCATGCTTTCTTAATGCCAAAACAAGGGAGGCAGGCAAAGTACTATAGCAATAGAAACTAATGGAAAAAACTACTGCAAAAGTGATAAAAGTTACCGGAAACTGGTTGCAATCACAGACATGGAAGCAGTGGACTGTTGGTTCAGACACTATTTTTGATTAAATATTAAGCACCCTGGAAATAGAATTAACTTACTGCTTTCTGCAGGTACAGCTAGTACACAGCTAGAGACACCCATGCACAAGCAGACACAAAATGGGATCCGTGAATCCATCTAGCCACCAGGCAGAAGTGAAAGATCATTTGAACACTGGGACTTGGGGTAAGCAAACAGGTACAACGTCAAACTCTGTCAAACATTTCTTCAATGGATGTTTTGTTCTAAATCAAACTGCCAACTAATAAGGTAAACACAATATAGTTCAGTTAGGAAGTAGGTTAAAGCAGCTGTTCGTTTACTTTCTCTGTGTCAGGAGCAGGAACTCAGTGAGTTCCTTGAACTCGGCATTCTCTTTCAGCTTTATATACAAGCCTTCACAATCTCCTGCTACATTTATTTTTTTTCCCTTCATACTGCAGGCAATAACTATGAAACTCTTTAATTTAACAGTATGTTCTTTGTCCTGCAATTGTTCCTGTTTTGCAACCCCATAGATTATATGTACAGGCCTGTAGGAATAGTCAAACAGTTAATAAGGGTAGGGTTTGGCACACTGCACTATGTAGAAATTCTACAATCAAGTCCTGACAGGAAAGCTCTGTATCTCCTGTGGTTCCCAGTCCTGACTAAAGTATGCAAAATATCACTACTGGGACTGATACTTATTTCCCAGAAAGCTGTAATACCAGTTTTTTCTTATCAATGCATCATTGAAAGGTATTTTGTTTATAGTTTACACCATTTATTTTCCCAGGCATATTAGGTTTTCAAAAGTGATCCATGGTTCATTGTGTCTGTCAAAGGTTCAGAGGTGCTATTTCAAATTTCATTACACCCTAATACAGCATGTATATGAAAGAACAAAAGAAAGACTTGTACCAAATGACTGTATTAATCCCTGAGGTTTAATATCCATCTGCATGATTCCTTGGATCTTATGGTTCTGTCACAAGCCCCTTTACTTGAGGGAAGTGTACATCCTCCAAGCAGGCAGAAATGCATGGTGCAACAAGCACCACAGACTACCACGGGGGTACCACAGTCAGGATGAGCAGAGCAAGGGTTTGCTCTGCAGAGCAACTGCACAAACTCAAATGCTGATCCTGCTAATGAGAGGAGAACAAGAGTGAAATCTACCATGCTCTTAGAGAGGTATGCCAAGAGCAGCAGGAATACAGGGAGGGGAACACAGTAAACAAAAACCACTTTATTTGTCTCTAATAAAGTAAACAGTCATCAATGTAAACACATACGGAGCCAGATTTGGAAGGTAAGGAAGTAATATCTTTGCCTAATTCTTTTTAGGGAAGAAAGATATTTAAAACCCTTTATGTGGGCTTGGGCCTTGAACTTGGAAACTTGCTGAAGCAGAATCTGAAGACAAAATTTAAATGTGAATTTTCTTCTCTTTAAAAATTGCCTTTTAAAGGTAGAAACTCAAAAGACTTGAAATTCTTACTCTTACCTCAGAGGACTTCAAAAAAAATAGTTACTTACTTAAACCACTGGAATGTACAGGAGCAAGTTTTCTCATGAGGTTCACAGTCAGCTCCAAACCAGAAAGTAAGAAAATGCAGTCAAATATTTTAGATGTCTACAAGGCAGAGATTTAAGTTTTAAAGAAATGTGAGAAATTTATTGTTTGGCTATGCTGTTGCTCTTATTTCAGATGGGAACCCAGTTCCAAATTCAGTGAGGTCAGATCCCATGGTCCCATCTGTCAAGGTCCATCCGATCTGTTAATCAGAGTGAAAGTGGCCTTTCAAAGGGGAAAAGTACTTTCCTGTGATACAGTGGCCTCTAATCCTGATCAAGCTTAGAGAAACACTCTCACTGTTTTACTCCACTAGCATTCAGCTAGCTTTGAAGCTCATTACTTTCCCTGGACAGTTGTCCATGTATATAGGACCATCCACCCTGAAAATGATATGCATCAAGAAACACAGAATAATTCATTCTTCATTCTGCTTTCAAAAAGCTCTCTGAACTAAACACTCTAAGGAGAAGCAGTGAGAAAAGAGGAGCAGCCTAGGGAAAACAGAAAAAAAAAGCCTAACACAAAGGTTGAAATAGGTGGGAGCAAGAGAGAGACACCTCGCCATATGGCTACAGAACCATCATAAATGATGGTGAAATGCTGGTCTGCAGTCCAGCCAAGTAGAAGGATCAAAGCTCTCATCTTTATAGGAACCATTGGAGAGGCAAGCTCTCCCACTTTCCTTTTGCTTTAGAGAACAGTCCTGCTCACCATAAAAATCTTCTTCAGGAGCTTACCGATTCACCACAGCCTTGGCAGTTTTGCCACTGGAGGGATGAAAAGGACAATTCAGGGTGTTCTGTGTGCTGTATTCAGCAGGTCCTCTGTCCTCAGAAATGCAAGAGGGTGGACAGCAGTAACCAACTCAGTTCTCTCCCTATGATTTGAGTGTTTGTGTCAGGTATAGGACTTGCACATATGCCATGTAGCTCCCAAACCTTTGCCACCTGTGGGGAAAGTCTCCACCCCTGTGCTAGGCCCTTTCCCCTTTGAGCTTGGCAAAGGACATGTATTTCTCTTATAACGAGTTTCTGAGAACACAGAAAAGCAGCCATCTATGTGCAATGTCGTATCTCCCAACTTTCCTAGCCCTGCTGGCTAATTAAACCTGCTTCACTCCTATGCCCCAAGTAGTCTAGGGTCATTAAGCCAGAGCTAGCTGCTGCTCTTGTCAAAAATGCATTCCTTCACACCAGGGGACATAGACAGTAGCAGAAAGTTACACCTCCTGGCTAATACAGTGTTTTAATCAGTATGGACTATTGTTCTGGCTCAGTGGTGTTTAAAGAGTTAGTTTTCCTCTCACTAAACCTTGTTTTCATCGGCATAAATCTGTTACACAAATAAGCATATTTGCCCAAAACACCACAAGAGACAAATAGATATTTTTATTTTCTGTTCTTTTAAACTCGCATCCATCACTAGATCTGAGCAATCCCTGAAGAACTGGTACTTTCCCCACTCTGCACAAGGATTGTGTAATACTCAGAATCGGGAATAGCACAAAATCATCCATGATGCCTTTAAAAGCAGTGTCTCTAGGGTATTTATATACATTTACTTCGGTCACTCAAAGGTCCCAGTCATAGGAAGTATGCAGGCACTACCCTTAGTGATTTCCGTCAAATCAAAAGGAACTCACCAAATTACAGATATAAACAATAAACCTTATCTGTTTATATCATTTGGCTGTTTTCCAAGTGCTTAGACTTAATATTCCCAACAGTTACGAACATTGTAATCTGTGAAGTGCCATGGACATTTATGGTGCTATATAAATGCATATTATTAATTAATAACTACCATACTTAATGCCAGCATTTTAAACATTTACATGAGCGGCCTCATGAACAACTGCACATGTCGCTTTCCCCAAGCTCCTAGTACAATCAGCAGCACCAGTAAACCACAGCCAAAGACCTCTTTGGACATGACACAGTTTGGGGGGCAGCTTTCCCTCTCCCCACATCTCTCCCTAACCTGTACTCCTTCAACTATCAATCTTTGAGTCATTGCTGCTCCTGTTGCTCACAAGAGCCTGTCTACCAGGCGTGCTTAGCCCCGAGATGTGACTCAGTGCCAGCACCCACAGTTTCACCCTGAAGCAAGCTATGATCAATGGTGTATGCAGTGATCAGAACCCCATTTAAGCAAACTATTGTTTATTTAGTACTAAGAACAAAGCATTCAGAGACAAAAGGATTTCAGAACAAGTACACTTAAAAATCTTTCTGTCCCCCAAGGCTACTGTGCAAAGTAGGCCTCTCATCTCTAGGAACTTGATCTTCCTCCAGCCAATATTCCTCACAGCAGTCAGTCTCCTAAGAGAGTGTTTACTTTGAGCCATATCCTTAGTCTCTTATCCTTAGCATTCAGCATAAAGCATTTCCAACTGACTACCAACAAATCATCCACCAAATTGTCACCCAACACCAAGTTCTAGATAATGGATCCTACACTAAGCAGAGCAAGGGGGAAGACCATGCTGAGACATCTTCCTTGCAAACTGAGGTTCAAAATTATCTCAGCCAAGTGATTCCCTTTGCCTAGAGGCACAGGACACAGGTTTCTTCTGGGCACTGACTATCTATTTTTCCAGGCTATTCATCCTGTTCACACCACAGCTTTCCTTATAACACAAAGAAAATACAGCTACTCACTGAACCGAGCTTCTTCACAAATAGCTCTTTCAAACTCTGCAGCAGTCCACCGGGGAGGCCTTCATGGTAAGGCAGGTGGTCTCGCAAAGCCTCAGAGGAAACTTTTAACTATCAAGGAATTTGGCCACAGGATCAATAACACGTGGAAGAGGGAAACTTGGAGAGATCAGGGGCATGTAATGAAGAAGGAAAAGAGATTGGTGACAGGAGCAGAGAGCTCCCACCTAGGGCTAGGCTGCAACATTTTGGCATAGCTTTTGCTTGCTAACTGTACCAACCCTGCAGTACCTCTGTGCAGCACAAGCAGGCTGTGAAGCTTCTTTCCTTCTGTTCCCACCAAACTTTGTGGCCTTTTTGATAACCTTGGTTTCTCTCCAACATCTCCTTGACACTACTACTCTTGGATGTTTTGTTTCCCCATCACACCTGAGACCCCGAATTCTCCGCATCATTCATGCCCTTTGTATCAGGCCCTCAACAGGCACTACCTGCTTAAGCAGAGAAGAAATGAGGAGGAAAGTAAGAGACGTATAGAAAATCACAACGAACTAACAGGATTTTTATTGTGCAAATAAGGGGAGTGTACAGTCAACAGAGTGCATAAAGTTGTGATACTATGGCAAATAGAGGAGAACAGATATATTTTTTCCTAATTTCAGTGTAACCTGGATTTATTGTGGAACAAAATGTCTCCCTAGCATTGTCAGCTAAAGGTAATAACATTTGTAGAGTCATGAAGTGTCATGCAGATTGCATGACGGAGTTGCATAAGATAACTTTCATGGAGTCAGCTTTTCCTGAGATGTAATACATATATGTCAGATTAATTTTAGCTAGATGAAAGGTAGATTTTTAAGAGCTCCTGCCTCCTGTGATGGTAAATGTTAACACTTAGTATACAGATCATTAATAAGATATAATTATGTATAATAATGGGGTTGTATAAATACTGCAAATAAAATGCTGGGGAAACCCAGGGCAATGGCAAGCAAGAGTTCCAGGGAGATAAGGCTGGTGTAGACAAGGACATGGTGGTAAGTGTATTGCTGTGCAGAGAGAAGACCTTGGGGCAGAATGGCATCGAATTTTAGGTAAGCATGAAATTTGTCTACTTTTAAGAGATTCCCTGCAGATATTACTGTTTTTCTTTTTTTTCATCTAAATACATAGTTTGTTCCATATAACAGGATTTGTGGGAAAATAGTAGAAAGAGTAGACAAGATTTTGACAGTAAATCTTGAGAAGAAGAACAAAGAAAAAGTAAAACCCACTTCTTCCAGTAGGAAACAAATAAAAATAGGAAGTTGAATAGTCAGAAAATGTACTAAGTTTCAGTCATACCTTACAACATGGGTTTGATTGTGAGCTGCAGTGTAACCACAGGACAGAATTGCTTCAGGACTGGTTTTGCCAGGATCTCTTAGGATATATTGAGATTCCAGCACATTTCTCAGATGCCTGAACATATTTATCATGGCCACTGTATGCTAATCACTTACACATTTACTACAGGCCCTCAGTCCAAACTATAGATATGGCAATTCCAGCTACACTTCTCCTGAAAGTAGACAAGGTCCTTTTAAAATAATGTTGACATTCATGGTACTTAACTCTGTAGTCAGCAAAATGTTCTAGAGACTAGTCAGCAAATATTCTGGAGACAGTATTCAGAGAATAAAACATTCCCTTTGGGTTAGTAATCAAAACTCAGCCTATGCTTTGGAAAGAAGCAAAGAAAACAAAGGAAACAAAGGAAGCAATCAAGAAAGAAGACAAGAAAGAAAAGAAAAAAAGAAAGAAAAAAAGAATAAAAAGAAAAAAAAAGGAAAAAATCCTTCAGATGGAGAAAAGGAAATATTCTAATTCTTTTCTATCTCTAGGATTAATAATTTCAAAATCAATCTCAAATATGTAGAAGTTTTGAAAGCATATTACAATTTCTGTCAGCCAGCAGCCTCCAGTTTTGACTGGATCTGAAAAAGGTGAGAAATTCTCTTTTGGAGATTTCCAAAATGCTCAGCTTTTACAGTCATTATGGCAGTAACCAAGGGTTGCATCCTTTTTAATCTGCAGTGCACTTTAATCTCTTGCACACTTTACCCATATACCTCAGAGATATTTTACCTGAAAAATAAGTCCTGGGGGATTTGCACTCAGAGATATCTGGCACAAAATTAAATGTGGAGCAGCACCAGGAGGAGAGACTGAGAGCAACAGGCACAAATTGAATGGGAAAAGGAGGTCAGAGGTAGGACAACTACCCAGCATGGGGGCAGAAAGAGAGAGATTTTTGTGTACAGATCCAGTTCTAGGTAAACTTGTTTTTTTACTTACACACCTATGTATGCTGCTGCTGACCTGAAGAGGGTCTTTTGGTTTGAATGTTTTTATTTAGCTATTGCAGCCAGGACAAATTTCTACTGTGACCAATGCTGTAGTAAGTATTCTCAGACTGATGATTTGAGGAGAGTAGGTGCATCTATAGATAGGTGTAAAGCTCTACACAGCCTTTAGGCACTGTGACAGTCATGTTGGTAGTGGGCTGGTTGGCTATAACACTATAACCTACCTCTCCATTTCTCCCAAGCATGTTATTCCTACTATGTAGTACTCATGTTTTTGTTAGCTTACTCAAGTCCAGAATTTCTCCCTCGCCCAGAGCCTTTGTGTGTGAACTTTCACTCCTCTGCCCCAAATCCAAATGTCATCTTAATAAATGTTTACACTCCGTATACAGAGAAAAATTATGTTTTGGTTTCTGGGAAAATGTTTCAGTATACAAACAGTGTTCTCAAGACATGTTGTCTTCGAAAAGCATAAATATGTGCTGTTTTCTTCCAACTCTGTCTACCAGAATAACCACCTAGAAAAATACCTGTTATCATACAAATAAACATATTTCTCTTTTTCAGCAATAGAAAATGTTTCCATCTTAGATGCCTGTACACAAGGAGAGGATTTTAGCTTTCATTTCTACCACTTATGTTCTTTCACCCTCTCTACTGCTTAACAGATGGATTGATCCATCTTCGTACCTATATCCTCTTCTAGCTTTAGGATAGAAGAAACTAGCTGAATTGTAAATTTTCTGACAACTGTACTGTGTGTGGAGGTTCTCCATCCCCTGAAATATGTCTTTAGGCATGTCCTAAAGGATTTTAGTTTTCCCTTCTTCCAACAAAACACCTTCTTTGGAAAACTAAGTGCTTGACATACTTCTAACCTAGTACTTGGTTTCACACCACTGTTAAAAGTGTTGCAATTTAGAGGTTATTATTTTTCCTACACATAAAATGCAAATTTATCCTGCAATAAAGATAAACACTTACTTTTCACCACAACTCCTCCTGTTTTAGCGCCAGTCTTTTCAGCAACATCACAGCTTATGTACTAGTGTTTAGTTAAATTTAGTTAATGAATGGACTGCCTTAGGTAGACAGCCCTGGAATGTTCTGCGACAGTGAAGTCCATGAGGAGTGCCTGGGGCTGGTCTCCTCTGAGCCAAAGTTCACATGCTTTCCCTGTCCCTGAACTATTTAGAGATATATTGACTTCTCTATCAGGTCCAGGCTACCAAATCACCATCTGCTTACTATAAAAGTCATGGTGGGCTCAGATTTCATTTGAATGGCAAATTCAAAACAGTCTTGTTGTGTTAATTCTGGGTCTTTTATTAGTTTCTGTCAAAGTTTTATTATGAGTTCAGTGTATCTTGATTTCTCATAAAGCGATCCACTAAAGTTTCTCCCCAGACAGCTCTTCAGCAGTAGATTGAAGTCACAATCTGTTCTACAATTAAATTTAAATTTTCTTTGGTCAGTCAAATGCTAAAAACTCTTATTCACTGAGTTCCAGTTTTGGTTTTTTAATTCTATACACTTAAAATTTTTGTAGTGCAATTTCATACCTACCCTCCTCCATTTGAATTACCTGAAAGCAGTTAAATGTGACAAGGATAACCAGGTATGATCTTACGAGAAAAAACTTTGGGTTTGATTGACTTCGTTTTCTTTGCTTGCAGGTGGAAAGTTAAGTATCATCTAAACCTCTCAATTATCTTCTGTCTTTCCAAAGAGTTTCCATTTCAGTGACAAGCTGCTTGATTTGCCATTAGGATTATTTATCTCAATATGCTTGTCCTCCTTGTGGCATTTGATTTCCAGCTGTCTTTGCTTCTTCCTCAGATCCAACTCAAATTGCTTTGTCATAAGAGGGTATTTATTCTACAGAGTTTCTCCCTTCCTATGCATGGGATCACAAAGCACTTTAAGACAAAATTCCCAATGTAGCAACCATCATTTAAACATGACATACGTGGTTTTGAAGTTTGCTCATCAATGTTCACTAATCTCACACTAGCTCATGTCAAGAGAGTATCTAAAGAACAAGAGTTAGCACCTGCAGTATCACATTGAGATTATTGCATTTGGGACTTGAATGTTTTTTTTAAGACCTGAATTGTTACAGGGTAAAAGAGGCAGTCTTTGGGTGGCAGCTTTAGGAAGTATTTATGAGGCTGGCTTTCAATGAGATAAAATAATCTCAGTCAACTTTTTTATATGCAAGCAGAAGTCAATTTAAGTGAACAAACAGATTAAACATCCTAAGCTTGCACAGGCCACAAGCAGGAGCGCTGCTGCTTTATCACAGCAGAAACAGGGAAGAGGCCTTAGGAGTCAACTGATCCCAAACCACCTTGGGCAATGCATTTGAAGCCAAAGTTACATGATGTCCCATTCCTGAACAGTGGTATTTTTCTGTGTTTGTTTACTTAAACAAATAATTGCCAAATTTGATTCCTTCCAGAGAACAACATGCGAGAGAACTCTCCCAAACCCGGCTCCACAAGGCAGGCTAGATTTTAATCTATCACGTTATCCCAACAGTCAGTGATGTTCCTGTAACACACTCCCTTCCTTCTAGTCTCTGTTTGATGTTTTCCAAGGTGCTCATAGCACTTGGATCCTCTTTGGAACCACAGGGTGTTTACTGTACCAACCACGGGAATACATTTTGTTATGAATTTCCCTGCCCATTTATAGAAAATATATATACTGTCTGTTCTTGTAGCATTAACAGGCTTCCTCAAAAAATTAAAAAATAAATGTAGAAAAACAAAGCATTATCCTTCAATGACTTAATAAGATTTTGCATCATCATCACCATTATTATTGTTATTATTATTATTATTATTAAAGTATCCCAGCAACAGAGTAATAAAATTACACTGATGTGAGCAATTCACACGGCTTTGATTAAGGATGTGTCAGCATTTTCCTGCATGAATCCTTCTTTTTGGTGGAATTAGAAGGAGTGGGAAAGAGATAAAAATCACCTCCTGTAATTCTTTGTGGGCTGCTCCCTGGCAGATGATGTTTTAACAGAGCAGCCGCTTCTTTATTAATCCAGCTTTACAGAATAAATTAGCCTGAAACATTTATGATCCTTACTTTTAGGACCGTCTTTGCATTTAATTTGCAGGCCCCAGTGGCTGCCTGACAGATCAGTTAGTTTGGTGGTTGCTTGTCTGAGGGCATGTTTACTGATGTCATGTGCGAAGTCGTGGAAACCAGCATGCTTTAGAGGTGGGATCAGGGTTCTCCCACAGCCTTGTTCACTCATATCCTTCCAAATCCAGAACAGAATAAATCCTTCAGAACAGAGTCTGCCAGTTTAAACCACTGGTGCTCTAATGCAGGTATAACAAAAACTTGAATATGTAGAAGTTGAAGTCTGAAGTGGGTTCTGAGTTACACCATCAATCTTCAGGTGCCAGACTTATCTCCTCTGATGTCTAAAAAGTAGGTAATTGGCCCTAGTAGAATAGCTCATACATTAGACTTCCTAATGCAAGCAAGAACGAGATCAGACACTTCCTGAGGGCAATTCAGGACTCCTAGGTGCTAAGCCAGGAGTTTTCTTGAGCTCTTGGGTAGGAAATGGTTTTATTGAAGGGAGGAGGAGGCCTTAACCCAGGCCAAAAAAAAAAGAGCAGCAAAAGTTCTTGAGCATCAAGGCCTCTTCTGGCAATAGTGGGGAAAAAAAAGATTAAAAAAAAAATTAAACAAAACACAAAACCCAAACACCAAAACAATAACAAATATCCTGAAGAGGAGACTCCATTCACTTTTTGTATAGTAGTCTAACAGTTAAAGTACACTCCTGGGAATGGAGGGTCCAAGACCCTCTTCTGCTTGAGGGGCTTCATCTCCCACCTCTCCAAGACATGGTCTGATCATCAGCCTTCGGAGCAAGCCACATGCTGATGTCTTGCACATCTCTCGTCCGCATTGGCCCAGATGGCTCATCCAAAATGGTAATATGGAAAGAGTCAACAAGAAGGAGTGACTTTGCAGCCATGTGGGTGAAGTGTGGAATCCCAGGAAGTGTTCGAGTCCAGGCTAGATGGGGCTTTGAGCAACCAGTCTAGAGGAAGGTGTCAATGCCCATGGCAGTGGGGTAGGAACTAGGTGGTCTTTATGGTTTCTTCCAACCCAAACCATTCTATGATTCTATGAAGTGTGCTACCAGGAGAAGGAAAACCTGATTTGGGGCCATTAGGTCCTGATTCTACTTTCTACAAGGTAGTCTGTCAATAAAACTCATGAATAATCTTGGCTGTGAGTCAGAGATAGTCATGTTGATTGACAAACCCAGTTAAATGCCCATGGAGTAAAATACATTGCAAGGCAAGTAAGGGTACCAATGGTTTATCTGTTAGCATCTAGTATTTATATTAACTCCTAGTGGTAACAGACAGAAAGTCTATGTCTATACCAGTAAATTAAACAGTCCCATGGAGCACTGCTGGACACCAGAAGTCCATAATCTCTGCCATTTGATTATGGAACAGCTCCTGGAACATTTCTGGTCTGTGACAAGAAATGCATTCCTAAACATTTCCCCTAAAGTTAGTACAGCCCACTACCTACTCCCAGTAGGCAGCCTGGATGCAGCCACCCCCTCTTTTTGAATGGAAAAGAGCTTAATAACAGGGGATCTGTGCCAGAGAAGGCTGTTGGCAGGTTTTTAGTGCTAGAGGTGTTTTCAGCAGGAGTTTCAGTGTGCAAGGCACTGCACAAACAATTAAGAGATTGTCTCTGAAGAGACAGAGCCTCTGTCCTTAAACAAGCTCCAGTTCCACTGTGTTCTGGTACCTGTTAATTTACTTATCGCTCTTCAAAATATAAATTTCATGTGCTAGATTTAAGTAATTCTGTGTGCCTGCGAAACAGTCACACTGACGAGAGAAAATGAAAAAGATGCCAATGCAATGTGTCCTTTTCAAAAGGAAAAGAGTGAAAATTCCAGATAAACAGAGATTGCCTTAGAAGAGCATAATTGCAGAGGCTGCCCCATATGCAATGCTGCCAGAAAGGATGGACAGCTTAAAACCGCAGTCTGAATTACTCTTCTGTACTCAGTAGTGTGATTATTACATGTGCAACAGAGCTTGTGGGCAGCACAGAGGAATCCTGGAAGTATTTTAAGCAGTGGTTTTCACAATTTATGACTGTGACAGATACAGAGCTAGTGAACAACACAGGGAAAGTGACCTTGTTAACTCTTTCATAAATACTTATCCAAGACTTTTTTGGCAGAAAGAGGACTCTTTTCCCTAAGCCTTTATGAAGATTTGAGGTGAAAAATTTCTTAAGGGTAAAAACACCAAAAAAGTCCTTATTTTTACCTTGCATATATGAACGAACACATTGACACATATTTAAATCCAGGAGTGGAGTCTCAGTAAGGAGAAGCAGCCAGTAGTTTCCAAAACACTCTTACTTTGAGAGGTAAATGCACATCCTGATTTTCAGGAGGGCTTTCCCCTGCACTAGCCTGCAGGGGAAAATTCTGATTTATAGAGCAGATGATTTGGTCCATCACAGCTTCCTAGATGACTCCAGGGATCTCAAAGAATCCTAGGGCTTAGAGACTACAGGCAGTATCACTCATCTGACAAGTGAAAAAGCATAATACAGCTCCACCTAAAGAGGGTCATTGAGGATATAAATAGTTGGATATACAAGTGGAAGGGGGGAGGGGAAGGAACACAGGACTTAGGAGTTGTCGAGGAAGGCTTTGTGTGCTGTGAAGAGACTGCCCTGGTGTGGGTTACCTGACCCAGACATCAGAGATGTCTCAAATCCAGTTTCTCGTATGAACCTGACCACATGTTGCCTTTCAAGACAGTATGATACGCAACTGTTGTATTCCTCCAAACTGCATAAATGTAAAGCAGAAAACTCACAACAATACTAATGCTTTTTCCATTGGCTAGTAATTAACAGGTCAACTTCTCACTTTTAACATACACTTGTAGCTTCACTGTAGTATTTTCATCAGAAAAAACAACCCTTTCCAGCAATAGACATTGGTCTGATCTCTTTAATATCATTAGCAAGCATAGAAAGAGTTCATGGATTTGAAATTGCCTCTCTGAATGCGTCAAACAGTGCCCAGGATACCTCCCTAAATTAAAAAGATGAATGTCCTGAAGCATATGATAGACTCACTTCTCATGCCGGGAAGATGCAATCTTCATTCAGAGAGGAAGAGAATTTTGTTTTCTTTGTTATTGTTCCAAGTGACATAGTAACATCTATCTGAAAGCAGACAGTAATTGTGACTGATACGTATCAGGATAAGTAACATTATACAACAGGATTTGACATAGCACACGGAGAACAGAGTCATTTTGTTAAGAGCTGTGTGGTTACCAAAAAATGCATACAACAATTTAGGGACAGGATTCTTGTCTGACTCCATGTCCTTCCAGATAACTGTGTTACAGAACAGTTAGCTGCACCCAGAACTGTGGAGACTGAAGACTTTTTAATTCAAAGGCTGAACTTTAATGTTTTGCACAGTTGTCTCACATTAACCCCAAATATATTTGCCTGTGTAATTGCTTAATAAAATCAAATAGTTAAGTATCACTGGAAGGATGGGTGTTGTACAACTAAGATATCTTGTTCTACCTGAAGCAAAACTTTTTACTTCATTTTACTAATATTTTACCTACATTTTATTTCATGTCTTTAGTTTTATATTTTTTCCAATTTTCTAATTTTCATTTGTTTTAAACTGAAAAATTCAAAGGTTTCAATCTTCTCTAAATCTCTTTGTTTACTTAATCAGTTGAAAGTAATTCACAGATTTAATTTTAATATTTAAATAATTTCTGTAGCTCTATGACAAAATATATTTTTTGGGACAGATCCACAAGCCATCCTATGCAGTCTTATCCATGGCCCTGAGGGCTTTGGAGACAGTACTGCCTTACAGTATGTGAGATGGATGAGAGGTGGGAAGGACTTGGAGCAGCTGGTAGCTCCTTGTTTGTGCCTAGTCTATGAAACAACAACCCCCAGGTATAGTCATGGTGTTGCAGCCACCAGGCTTGCTCTCCCCACAGTGAGGCAGCTGGCCAGACTCATCCCGCTTGTGGTGTTTGGGCAAATTCTCCTTTCTGAGGAAAGAGCATGATGGTACATGCCTCTTCCCTCTCCTGACCGTCACTTTTATAAATGCCTACATTTCACAATGAGTTCTGAATTATCTTCTAAAATTATACATGGCATTTCTCATCTGGCACTGATGTCATCATGGCATATGTTTACCATGGGAACCTGAAGAACACTCTGAACTTCTACAAGGGGAAAATCAGCTTATTTCACTTTTAATGTCAAACCTGCAGCAGTGTGGTGTCTGCAGGTGGCAGCCAGATGAAACAGATGCCTCTCTGTTTCCTGCAGGCTTGGATGCAGCTCCTCAAGCTTCACCAGGACCTGATCACCTGGGGCAATCCAAGGAAGATCCAAATATCCCAAGGCTTTCTTTGCAGTCCGTCACTCAGCCCACCTACTGCCTGAAACTCCCTGGGGAGGGAGAAGGCAAGTCCAGACGTTCCTGTGCTTCTTCCTCCTGTCACTCTTCCTGAACCAGCAGGAAAATATTGTTTAAAAACTCAAATATATATGAATGCTCAGCTACAACATTTTTACCCGAGTTGTCACAAGCCTGAACCAGGCTTCAAAAAGGACTTCAGTAGTTTCCCTACAGAAACAGCATCCTTTGAAATAAAAACATAGAAAACACTTTAGGTAGCAATTTTGGTATTTTACAACCATTTCAATCATCTGTTCTACATTAATTTTTTATGTCAAGTAGCTAGAAGTAGATAGTCCTGACAGACGGTAATGGTTCCCGAGACAAACTGGTCCCTCGAGTATTTCGTGCTCTGGTCTGTGATTCTGTCTGACTTCTGGTACATTCAAAAGACTTAAATGAATGAGGAAAAAGCTGTTTTGGCATTTGCTTTTAACCTATTTCCTTGAAACAATAAAATTTTCTAGGGGTGGGGACAGACCCCTTTGTTCTGTGTTTATGCAGCATCAGTTTTAGTGGTGCTACATACATGAGGTGGCTCCACTGACTAATGGTCTCATTTATTGTTTGAGTTTGTTAAAGTCACCATCTCTCAGTGCATTTTACATGCCTTGATATGGACTATACTGTTCTATTATCGTTTACTACTCCACCCATGGAGTAATAGCATATCATCTAATTTAAACAGGACTTTCTCAACCAAAGGATGCCAAAATTTTAATGCAGAAATAGGGGATTAACCACATGAGGGAGAAAACAAGGTTTAAAGCACCAAAAGATCATTACAGATAATTTTAGGACTGCCAGAAGTGAAGAACTTCATAATAATAGTAAGTAAAGACACTTACACTTTCATGTTATGCAGTCACTCATGTAGCAACAAAGAATATGTTCCTAAATATAGTAAATAATCCTTGAGTAGGTTCCCAGTCGTGAAAGCTGACAAACACCTCCAGCTCCTTACATTCAAAAGTTATATGTTTCTATTCCTCACAAGAACTGACACGTTATGTCAAAATCATGAACAAAAAGGAAGAAAATAATGCAACAGAATTGTAGTCTTCATGCTGTGAAAAATTTGTAAATTCTGTTTTTTAAGGAGTCTATCTGCAGTCACCTAAACAGGTCTTGTGTACACTAAAGGACTTCTCTGGATTAATTTCTGCTTGGGGTCCAGTTGTGGAAGTAGAGCTGCTCACAACTGTTTTAAATCTGTTTACTATTATTTGCAAATCACTTAAAAATTCCCAGGAGTCTCCCCCTAGGTAGAAGAATTAGAGCAACTGCTAGATCAGGTTTTTTGCAACGTTTTTGAAGGAGCCAATGTACTTGCAGCAGTCTTCTAAATACAGGATGAAAACCAATAATCTGGGTCAAAGGAGACTTGTAAGAAGGCTGGAGGGACTTTTCACAAGGACACGTAGTGATAGGACAAGGGGGAATCTCCTTAAGCTGAAAGTGGACAGTTTAGATTAGGTATTAGGAAGAAATTCTTCACAGTGGGGGTGGTGAGGCCCTGGAACAGGCTGCCCAGAGAGGTCGTGGACTCTCCATCCCTAGAAGTGTTCAAGATCAGACTGGATGGGGCTCTGAGTAACCTAGTCTAGTGGAAGGTTCCCTGCCCAGGACAGGGGGATTGGAACTAGATGATCTTTAAGGTCTGTTCAAACCCAAACCATTCTAAGATTCTATATCTCCTGTTTTAATTAAAAGCTTCCTAATGATGGACAATCCACAATAATCTTGGGAATTTTTTCTCTTGTTGAATTACCATCACTGTTAGAAATGTGTTAATTATTTTCAGTTCAAACTTGTCTAGCTTCAATATTCAGGCTTCAAGTCCCATCAAACCTTTGCATGCTGGACTGAAAAGCCCTTTGTTTTCAAATAACTGCTCCCCATGTTCGTCACCATGATACGGATGTGATCAATCCATATTGTAACCTTCCATGAATAAACAGATGATATAAAATGTGCTCAATATCCACTGATCACCCATTGTTAAAAGAGGTTTTAGAAAAAAAAAGTGAACACAAATCCATCAATACCCTCACTGAGCCCTGTGCTCCATTGTTTGGTAGTTTGCCAAGAATGTGTTAACATACCTGCTTCCATATGAGCAATAACTCCTGTGATGGGAGTGTTTGAAATGTCCTGACAGGAAATCTTGAACTGCAGCCAAAGGAAGCTTTCACTTCCAAAAGGCTGGGATTTGTGAGCTCCTTTGGTGGATTTAGTCACACAGGGTGAGCTGTTCAGACTTGTCACCCATCAGATAATGAAAGCAAATGAGGAGTCCCAATCAGCACTGCAGCCAACCGCCAACATTTGGAGAAGAATCTACACTCCCTCCAAATTTCTGATGGGACTGGAGGCAGGAGGTAGGTCCACAGTAAGGGTGTCAACTGGAAGCCCATTTCTAACTTGGACGTTTTGAAGCTACCAGGAAATGCAAATAGGCACAAAGCAAAGTACGTGATTTGTGTTACGGTCAACATTTGCATAACACGGTTACGCACGTCTGTGTGTATGGGTGTATAGCAAGCACATCTAATAGTCTGTAATTATGCCTTGGAAAATACACACACCAAGGAATTTCCAAAGAGTCTGACCTGGCAGAAAATGCAGTCCCAGGAAATCTGCAGCAGTTTGCTGAGACAAACCCAATGTACAGTGGAGCTACATGGGTAAGAACTGGGTCGGTTGGATAAATCTGATGGGACTCTGCTTTTTCCCATGTTGAACATGTGTACAATAACCTCTTGGCACAAGTACAAATTTTAAATTTGGTTTCCGCAAATATACCCATATGCAACATTGACATTGGCTTTCAAAAATGTCTCTGCCAGCAAAAATCAGCTGCTAAAATGTTCCTGGAAAGTAAACATAGAGTGGTACAATCCTTAAACAAAAGGGAATTAAAAAAAAACTGGACCTGGCAATAACCACCTTTACACAAGATGCTGAGACAGTCTCACAAAAAAATTCAAAATTTTATTTGATGTCTTAAAGTTTTATCAGCTTTTCAAAGTGAAAAAAAAAGGACTGATTCTCTGTTTATATATATCTACTTTTTACAAGGGTGCATGGGGATAGGACAAGGGGTACTGCTTCAAAGTGAAAGAGAGTAGGTTTAGATCAGATGTTAGGAAGAAATTCTTTACTCAGGATGTGGCAAGCACTGGAACAGGTTGTCCACAGAAGTTGTGGATGCCCTGTACCTGGAAGAGTTCAAGGACAGGTTGGATGGGGCTTTGAGCAACCAGGTCCAATTGAAGAAGTTGCTGTCCATGGCAGAGAAGTTGGAACTAGATGATCTTTAAGATCCCTTCAAACCCAAACCATTCTGTGATTCTATATTATTTCTTAAAAGCATGATAATACCCATTTAATAAAGCTGTAGTAAAATATTCTGCCTCTGAGGTGGCTGCTCCATAAATGCCTGTCGCTATTGGCTTCAGTTCTGCTTCTGCACAAGTCCTTGGGTTATACAAGAATTTAAAAAACCACAAAATTAGTCACTTTCTGCTGATATTGAACTAGGTTCTCTATTAGAATAAGGAAACAATATCACCCTTGAATCTGTGGGGTTTTTTTGTTTTTTGCTCCGCTTTAGAGTTTTGAGGTAGAATCATTTCAAGCCCCCTTCTGCACCTTAAGATACCCCCACATTGCTGTCTTTCTCTCATACTTTCCAGCCAGCCAGGTTTTACATCTATCAGGACTTCTGATTTCTCAAGCCTTCTTCAATTTGACAGAATTTTGTTTAAGTCTGTGGTCTTTTTCCTGGTCCTTTATTTATGATATTTCATCCCAGATACAAGCGAATTTGCTGTAATGCAACAGATAGACATCTTACAGGTTCTTCTACATCTGAGAGTAAGTGGCTTTTTTCACATTTTTCACCTTGGAAATTATAGATAATAAGATACCTCGAATGTAGGTAAACCCAGTGACCAGAGAGAGGAAGGAAGGAGCTTGTTTTCTTGGATGTGCAGCAGTGTTGCAGCAAATGGGAGAGAAGACACACACACAAACCACCCCACAATCAGTGATGTGCATGATATAGGAGGGAGAGCTCAGCTCTCTGAAGGATGGAGTGTTAGTTGGGGGGGCTGGAGACCAGTGATCTGATCCACGACAGCAGCTGTCTTCATTATCTGTGGGCTCCTTCTTTACTGCAACTGGCTCCAAGGAAGTCTTGCATGCCAAAATGACTGATGAGAGAAGACCCCATCTTCCTTTCCCCCATGAAAAGGGGTTGAAGCAATTTGCAGTGTGCCATCAGCTAATGAGGAGAGAATAACTGCCTTGAATCATTAAATGAAAATATTATGCTGACTTTATAATATCTGAGTTTTGAGGAGAAAAAAGCTGAAGGCGATGATCATTTGGTGTATTGCCCTTGTCTTGGAAACATTACATTTCCGCTCATCAGAAAACATCTCTTTTTTTTCTTTTCCAGAACAGACAGACTACAAAACATTATTCCAGTGCTCTAATGATACAGATTTTTCCAGATTTTTCTCACAAGGACTACCATGACTCCCTTCTTTTGTAGTTCAATTCTGTCACCTCTACCATTATGCTCTTCTTTTTGCTCTGTCCCAGCTTTACAGTGTTGCCAAACTTGTGTATGAGTCTGCAAAATATTCCTGTCTGATGAAGACTGAGCTACTTACATTATTTTTATGTTAAAACTCATTCAATTTGCACAGAACAGTGACTGTGGATATAAGCACCCTTTTGTTTAATGAGTCAACATTAGGCCTTTATATATTTAGATCCTCTGTGTTTAAAGATAATGAAAGAGAAGCGTATCATGACAGACAATCTTGACTTCTTTAGGGATAGGGGACTCTGAAAGATTAATTTGATACAGAGTACAACATACATTACAGAATGAACTGCACCTTTTCAGACTTTGGCTTGGCGAAGTTGGAGGAATTAATTTATTTTTAATCCTCATTATATGTTTTAGACATCCAGCACAGAATACCACTTCCTTCCCATGACAACTATAGAGGAATAATTAAGCATACCAGAAAATACACAGACACAAGTACACAAATGCATTGAAAACAAATGGACTAACAGTTGTTTTCACTGTTAATATAAACTCTTACTTCATGATGTGATAAGGTGACATGCTGCTTCCTCACTGTGCTTTTCTCACTGTAAATTGTTTTTACTATGAATCTTGTGTATCAAAAATACCTTTAGCTGATTGTCATGTAACAAAATGGCATTTGTTGTTGTTATTGTAAAGCCTATTTTTTTCATATTAGACACCTATTCTTCAAGATCAGGTGAGCTTCAGCATGAGGAGAAATTCCCTGAATACACATCACCAGACAAAAATATGTGAAGAACTTTGGGTTTTGGTAAGTCTGGTATACTCTACACACAGACAGAAATAGAAGAAGCCATTTGCAAAGAAGGTATCCCATTGCCTGGAAAGGTATGTTAGCACATTTCATGTTGACGTGAAACTGTGATTCACCTTCATTAGCTTGCGCCCAGAGGGCAACTCAGCGTTGCTGAACTGCAGCGGTGTTATCCATGTAGGGATATGTGTCTGCATTGCACAAAGGTGTGACTTGCTAGACTAGAAACCACAGGCTATGACAGGCCAAACTCTCAGGTTATATCTCATTCTAATCAAAAGTATGATGGAAGTGCATGCAGACATACCCAACTGAGCTTTCAACACTTTCATTTGCCTTCAGAATAATACCCAGCCCAGGTTCTGGGACATTTGGATAGACCTTCCCTCCAAAGTCTCAAGAGCAAGACTTGTCCTGTAAAATTTACAGTGGGAGGTGCAATACTTCTTTCCTGGAAAGTCTCCAGCCAAAATGTGCAGACTCAAAAGATTAAAGATCACAGATAGGCTCATGGATGCAAATATGAACCTCTCAAAAATATGATACTGCTCCTCATAAGTTCAGACTCACCTCTAGTTCAGATGAAAGCTTCACCTTAGGGTGTTTATCCAAATTACATTCCAGTGACAGTTATTCAATGTCATAAGAGTTTTGCATTTACCTTTTATATTAAAAATGAGCAAATATCCCTTTTGCATATACCTTTTATGTTAGAAAGGATCTTCACGATAACACTGATAACCGTTGCAGCACCAGTTCAAAGCCCAGCTGACAGCCTACATACAAACACAGAAGAGCTGTAGTCTTTTGAAAATAAATGGCAGTGTAAACAGACAAGGCAAACGCAATAGTGGAAGGAGAACATTAGCAAAGATATGACCTGCAGGGCCATATTGGACAAGTCAGGAACAGAGAAGGTAAGAGTCTATGAATAAAATCCGTTGAAGTCAAAGAGTTTTACCAGAGAGTTCAGTGAAGTCAGGATTTTAGCCCAGATGGACCTAAAAAAGATGGAGTGTCCAGTATTCACTCCACTCTTTCAAAGTTTTAGAATGAGGAGTGTAATGGCTTTAGAATTTATTTGTTCTTCATACCTGAGTAGGCAAACCAGAAGATATGTCAGCGGATGACACTAAAAGAGACAACAAGCCAGTTGGTGTACATGAATGGGTGAAAGCCAATGTATTTCTGTTCATTTCTACTTTGCTGCCCACAACTATACCTTCCAAGATTCTCAGTCAGCAAGTCCTTAAAACCACCAACTCAGTGTTCAGCATGACCAACTGAAAATGATAACTTCTTCAGCTCCAAGAACATTTAAGGGCCTTTTATCTTGCTACTTATATTTGAAGTTTTAGGATTGATGTGAGCTATATTTTCAAGTTTTTTTTCATTAAAAAAAAAGAAAACTGAACCATATTTAGAAATATGATATTCTTACCTCCTGTAGAATTTCAGCATGCTGGCCTTGAAGGAAAAATTGAAATTGTCTCAAAGGGAAGAAATGACAACTGCATTGGTGAGGCAGAGGAGTAAGTAAAGCAGTAACAGCAGTGGAGGATTCTACATTGAATAGAAATAGTGCAGGAAGATCACAGGTTTGGTTTTGGCACCGGGAGCTATTCAGGAGTTCTATGATGTCTTAAGGCTGAATCAGCTACCCAGGTGAGCAACCAGGTCCTTCTGCCCAAATGCCTTCCCTAATCTTCTTTCTTTATTGAAATACTTGAATTGGTTCAAGTTTTCCAAGAAAACTCGAAACAACTTCACATACTATTAAGAGATTTTTACTTTTCTTGCTTTTTGTGGGAAACAAGGCTTATGTGAATTTTTGAATGCATTTTGATGATTGACAATTCCATGGTTATGATTTGTCCAACTTCACCCAAATATGATATCAGGGTGAGTTCTTAATGGAAAAAACTTTTTACAAGAAGTCTGTACAAGAGGCCTCAATACAACATATATTGAGGTTGCACGTAGCCTGGAAAACCACTTTTTCGGTCCACCAGCATCAGAGGGATGTGGCATTTATTTCAGCTTGTTTCTTAAAGAAGTGTTGGCTGCTCAGTCACCCATGCAGGTCTTGACCATCTGTAATGTCTGTTTTCTCTTCCAGGACAAACAAAAAGGAGAAGGAAGTATCATGGCTCAATCAAAGGCCTCTTTGTTGGTCTGCTCCTTGCGGAACTCTGAACTACCATCTTCCCTGTGATCCAGTCAGCAGCTAAAATGTCCAACTGTGGGACATGCAACTTTTCCCATTTGAGTTCACTTGCAGAATGAAAGGGCAAAATTAGCATCTCCATGAGCCTTCTGAGACCTAAGAAACATAGACAATAAAAAACATTGTCACATGGTAACAGAAATGAAGTATTTGTCTACTCAGAGATCACTGTATTCCACAGCACAGCAATTTCACCCAGGATCAGGTGCCCCAGGCTATGTGGTTGCTGTGTAAAAAGCAACTCCACACCTTATGAAAGCATGTAACCCTGTATGACAAATGGGAAATTATTACACAATAATTATATGCCCTTGCAAGGCCTGATTGCTGGTACCTACCATTCCAAAATATATCTTCTAAGATTGGTATCAGGTAGCTCACACTGTAACAGTCTCTCAAGTTGTGCCCTCCTTTTAAAACCTGCAACGTGACAATTTTCACTGGCCCTCCTCCACAGACTGTGTTTGAAGGATCTCAAAGCATCTGCAGAAGAGCCTAATGCCTACAAACTGACCATGAACAGGGTGCAAAGAAGGACACAGCTGAAGCTTCAAAGATCTACTTCCATACCTTCTCTTTAATCTCTAACATTGAAAAATACTTCTGTTTGAGCCTTCTTAGGTAAGTCTGTCCTCCAGGACCGAGAATTATCTTTTATTACACTACATTTCTAGTACCTACCTCAACAGTGTCCTAAACTCAATCCTACACACAGTCGTTATTGTGCTACAGATAAAGAATAGCAACAAGCTCTCTGTTATTTGGAGCTGCACCTATTTATGTCAAACAGGGGCTCATCATCACCAGCCGATTAAAGTGTGTTGCTGCTAATCAGAGGCAATGAAGTTGTTGAGGGAGTAGTGCTGACATGGAGAAAGAAAGTGATTAAATATCATTAGCCATTCTTTTATGATATCAGAACAGGCTCTCTGTCTAAGCCAGGTTAACTCCCACTTTCTCATTGATGCACTGGAGGATATTTTCTGAAGGATTCAGCCATATGGCTTTCATTCATTATAACTCTTCCTCCTTGTGTGAGCACTTTTCTTACCAGTCTGATATCTCTAGTCAAGACACGCAGAAGCAACTGGCACATTTTCTCCACGCACAATCTCTTTCAAAATACTTCAAAGAATTTTGAATTCTTATTAATTTTGTGAGGGGGGAGGTTGATGATGTTTTTTCATTTCATGAGCTGGACTTAGTCTGATTTTCCAAAGGTTGACGGCATTTTGGGGCATTTTCCATTATTGCATCCTAGCACTTTATTAATGAGATCCTCTAAGAAACATGGACTGCAGCTCAAAGGATCCAGCTAGGGTCAGGGCCTCATGCTAGACACCATATTCACAGAGTAATTACAGTCCCCATCCTTTAAAAATGACAGTGGAGGGCCAAAAAAAAAAATCTTGAGAGGGAAGAGGTTTAGCACAGTAAAGCGTATTTTGTAGTTATACAGCACTTCAGAGGCCTACTACAAACCAAATCAATGTCATGAACAAAAGAGAGCTCACTCAGTTCTCCCATGTACCACAATGGGATGGCTTTTCTCAAACCTAAACCAACTCCATGCCACTTGTAGGTGGAATAGCTGGATTCCAACCAAGTGCCAGGCTGGCAGCACCGTTGGTACCATGTTTGCAGGAGGTCTTGAGGGCAGACTACCATCTTCTTCAGATTGTTGTTTTGATAAAGAGCATCACTTAGCCATTACATCTGTGCTTGCTTTTCTTGGTATTTAACAACACATAATCTAATTATTTCATAGATAAGGATCTGAGCATATACTATGTATTTAATGGAATAGGTGTTACATTTGACAGTCACATGTGACCCTTAAGTTCTTATTTGCTCTGTCCCTGCATTATTCATTTCTTTGCAATCTGTATCAGGTCTTATGTTAAAAGAGCATGATGATTGGGAGCAATAAAATCTCACCAAGGAGATCAAGTTAGCAGTAAATAAGAAGCCAAGACAGGAGCTGAAGACAGTGATTAATTTTGGCAATGTAATGAAATGGCACTGAATAAAGGAGCCTGTAAACACATTCTCAGATTTTTCCAGCCTCCATGCCTTGTGTTTTCTTTTCTAATTTGTTAGGGTATTTTCTAAATGCTGTGGTGTATCCTACCAGTGTTAGTATCCTCTCAGCTATTGTTGCCTGAGGTCTGATAGGGATTTGTTAGCATTATTCGTCAGATATCAGGATCTAATAAATACTATGAATGCAAATGGACAAATCCTCACTGAAATGAGGTTAACTTTATTATAAAGTCAGAGAAACTCTGCTGATTTACATCTGCTGATAATCAGAGACAATGAGTTCCCATGTACTTCAAATCATCAGGAAACTCTGGCAGCCCCTTCCAGACACTTACCTGGTCCAGCTGCCTTCACATCATGATGTGCAACGTTATTTTCCTCATGCTCAACAAGTGGCTTTACAGAATACAAATGAATTTTCCATATACACCCTTCAAGCACCAGGTTGCATGAGAGATCAAAACATTTTAAGCTTTAAAAGACCCCACATTTCTCTTTCATAGGGTAAGAATCCACTCTCACATAAGAACCGGGTGTGTAAGTATAGCAAAATTAAATCCAAAGCAGCATAATTAATCTTTCACTACACACCATTCTGTACTAGGCAGCACCGTTTTATTTTTAACATTTTTAGACGAGACAGAAGTCTAATAATAGATGCTACAAGAACTGCTGGAATGTGAACTCCCTGTAAAATCTCCACCTTCGTGCCCTGTCTTCAAGCTTTCTCCCAGTTCAGCCATGATGCTTTTAAAACCCTCTGCCCCACTAGGCAGAGATTGACTTATTATTCCTACAAATTGTACACATAGGTTAGCGTATGTGAAAACATGCCCTTGCCACTATTAATTCATCTGCCCTGAACGTTCCACTCCTACTTCACCCACTCACTTTTCAGATTAAAAGTGCATTGGGGGAAGGGAAAATATTATCTCTCAGGGGCAGATTAAAGGGGGAAGGAGCCAAAGGATGCTGCAACCTCACCTCAGACTGCCTGGGGGACGGACCATGTCTATTCTAGCCTTGTGGCTGAAAACTACTTCCCACCCTCCCTATCTAACCCGCCTCTTTCATATGTCTATATGGTCTGTTCTAATGATGGAGATCTGTCATCAGAATGTTAACATTTATAATTGCTCTCTTTTTTTTATCTTTTCTCTTTTTTAGGTGGGGGGGGGAAGGAAGAGTGTTTAGTAGCCAGAAATAATTACAGTGCTGGTTTTGAGAATATTTATAGGTCTAGCTATAGCCTTTGCTGCCACGGTGGATTTTTTATGACACTTCCTTAGCTAAGCCAAAGACTTGTGAGGCTATTATGGCCCTTGACCAAGCAGACAACATCCTGGATTTGTGTTTTTGTTTGTTCCATCTGTTGAGAGTCATACTTAACAAAGTAAGGGAATACAAATGTTAGAGTAGTGATGGTGATATTTTTGGTAAAAAAAAAGTGGTCATTTCAAGGGTGTCACTCCTGGAAGAAAAACATATTTATAATCTCTGAAAGACATCTCATATTTTCAGTAGCTGGAATCTTCAAGATGCAGCATGGGCATTTGGGTCTGAATCTTTCATCAGTGGAGCTGTGCCATCAGACCTGAGACCCTACTAACAGTGATCATGACCTGCCATCCAGGTAGAGAAAATGCTCATGGGGAGCATTAAAACAGTCAGACCAGATCAGACCAGAGACACTTTGTCAGCAGTGATTGTACCAAAGATCCTTCAGAAATTCTTCCACATCATGACAACTTATTCTCCTTATACATATTGGTCCTCCTGCAAGCAGTTTTGGGCACCAAGGAAATCATTGAAACTGTCTTTGGTAGGTAGAGCTAGGATAGCACAGAACTGCTGTTAAATTTATGCCACATAACACAAAATTCCAATAACATTTCTTATCTCCTTATTCTATGTGAACTTGACATTTAGGCATGGTTTGCCAACAGTTACAATAGAACCCTCACAGCTTTTGAAAGCATTCCTACCTACTGCCTAGCACTGTCAATTATGTTTGTGCTGGAATTTCCACAGGTTTGGATTTTTCTTGTCTTGAGTAAAATTTGGAGCTTTTGATTCAGTTTGGCACCATAAAAATGAGTATTTCAGTTAAATAACCCCCCAAGGTGCAAATTCAAAATCAAGTTAACACGGCATAATAAGTTTCCAAGTGTCAGCTGAACCACAATGACTGCCCACATATTCAATCACAGCCTTGGGCAAAGGTGCAGCAGCTTATTAAAACAGAAGAAGTTTAACTGCATAGTCTGAGACCACAATAAACCTTCAGAGGAAAACAACAGTGTGAGACAAGAGTCCCAGCACAAACCCCTGAGTGATTAGTCAGTGGACATACACATGATTTTAACATAGAAATCACATCCCCTCCAGGCTTTTTCATTATCATTATTATTTTTCCCAGAAGAGAGTCGATTATTTTAGAGTCGATTGAAAAATGGGACATAGAAGCAGAAATATATTATTTTTACCATCAACTTTAACATTACTTTATAGTTGTCTACACCTATAGGTACTACTGTGTATGCTGTACATAAACAAGCCAAAAAACCCCAAAAAACCCCACAGTCCTTCCTCTGAACCATGTACGGTTTAATACGAAGAGCAGCAACCAACCCTAATCTGCATCTTTTCTGGCAAGCACTGCAGAAAGCTGTTACAGAAAAAGACAGGGGAAAACAGAAATCATGAACAAAGCTGCCAAAATCCAGTGCCAGACTCTATTCTATATTTGAGAACCTCCTGACCAAGGCAGACCAACTGTGAACAAATATGGCACAGAGGTGGCTCTCTGGAAGGTTTAGAGGGCCATATTTAACTCTAGGCTGATGGGAAGGCGAGGGTAGGAAGTCATTTCTACCGCATCTTGTTTACTCAAAACATCTGTTTTGACACTAGAGGATATTGTGTTCTGTGGGATGCAGGGGAAAGAAAAAGATGAAGGGATGCTGCCACTGGAGCTTGTGAAATAATTTAGAAATAAAGGGATTTATTTAGTCATGCCTACTTCATAACTTTTTACCACGCATCCCCTCATCCTCTGCCTTTCAGTGAATTATAGTGACAATTAGGAGCAACTCCTGGACCACAAACCTGGAAGAACTGGTCCCTGAACAAATGAGATTCCTTCAAATAGAACTTGCAACCAAAAGGGGTGTTTTAGTGATGTTCGTATTGAAACAGAATAATCAATATGCCTTCAATGATTTGTCCCATAGAAACTCAGGAGAAATCCAGATCTAGACTCAGTCTGGCAAGAGTCTTCCTCAATACTGTTCTCCATAGATGCTGATCCAGTGTTCAAGGAAGTTCAGTGTCTACATGCCCTCTTGCCTCAACAGTTCCTCAGCTATCTACTTTTTTCTTACTGTCTGAAATAGATGGATAAATCTATCTAATCTGTCTATTGTATTTTTAATGCACCCATTACTGAAGGATTTATTCTAGGCAATATGGCTTGTCTGTCTATGTGCTATTATCTGATCTAACATCCGGAGGCAAAAGTTTTATTAGTCTGAATATAGCCAAGGCTGAGCACACTGTGGTTTCACTCAACTCACTCTTTTCCTCCGGGATGTATTTGCAGTGACATTTCCCTTCTGATTACCATCGTCAAGGAAAGACCTACTGTTTAAACAACAGCTGTAAAAAAATATTGGAGTATTATAATTGAATGTCACCCCAGGACTATGTGCAGGTGCAAAAAGTGTTGTGGCTTTTTCATCATTCTTTATGAACCAAGTGTCCTAAGTTGACCATCAGAACTCAGTCCCTACATCCTTGAATACAGAGGAAGGGAAGATGACTTGCCTCAACAGGTCAGAGACTTCTGATTTGGACAAGATGCTGAGACTTCAGAGGGATCTAGATGTCACTCCATGCCCTTGTAAAACAAGTACCTCTCCAGCTCTCTCATAGGCCCCCTTTAGGTACTGAAAGGTGCTACAAGATCTTCTCAGAGCCTTCTCTTCTCCAAGCTGAACAGCCCCAAGTCTCCCAGTCTGTCTTCATAGGAGAGGTGCTCTAGCCCCCTGATTATTTTTGTGGCCGTCTTTCTCATGAGCCGACGCCCTCAAGTCCTTCTCTCCAGGGTTAGTCTCAATCCATTCTCCACCCAGCCTGTATTTCTGCTTGAGACTGCCCTGACCTAAGTGGAGGATCTTGCACTTGACCTTGCTGAAATTCATGATCTTCACAGGTCCCACTACTCACACCTGTCCAGGTCCCTCTGGATGGCATCACTTCCTTCCAGTGAGTCAACTGTACCACACAGCTTGGTGGCATCCACAAACTTGCTGAGGGTGCCCTCAATCCCACTGTCCATATCACCAACAGAGATGTCAAACAGCACTGGTCCCAGTACTGACCCCTGAGGATGCCACTCACCACTGGTCTCCACTTGGACACTGAGCCATAAGCCACAGCTCTTTGACTGCAGCCATCCAGCCCATTCCTTATCCACTGAGTGGTCCATCTGTCAAATCCATATCTCTTCAGTTCGGAGACAAGGATGTTGTGTGAGACAGTGTCAAATGCTTTGCACAAATCCAGGTAGATGGTGTCTAGAAGGCCGTCAGATTTGTCAAGCACAATTGGGTCTAAATCTTTCAGGCACAATTTGGTTGTCACAAATCACCTCCTTATTTTCTGTGTGCCTTGTCATAGTTTCCAGGAGGATCAGCTCCATGGTCTTGTGTGGTGAGACTGAGTGGCCTGTAATTCCCTGTGTCTTACTTATTTCCTTTTTTTAAAATTGGGGGTTATACTTATAATTTATATACCTATATAACTTTCATAGCTACAAACAGTTATTCATAAAATTTCGCAGTGTTGGCCTTGTACCTTGTCAGACTTCTTTATTCTGAAGTCCATAAATCCAGGGTGCCTTCTCCTCTCCTTATCAAACACATATACCACTTCCACTCACTGCTTTTAAGACCTGCAGCAAAACCAAAAGAATTCATCTAGAGATAGCAGATGGGATGGTATATGAAGTGTTCATCAAAGAGGGTTAAGGTGTGGAAACAGAGGTAGAAGTTAGCATTATTTACACAGATAGCTCTTCAGGGATGTCCAGTACATTGCCTATTTGAGAGCAGCTGTGTTAAGCTCTCTAATGTCTAAGTGGTAACTGGGATATGTTTACACAAAATTGCAGTATTAACCAAATAAGCTCTCTGCTTCCTCTTCTTCTTCCTCCTTTAAGAAGGGAAGCCTAAGCTAGTGTCAATTTCTCCTGGAATTCATAAAAGAAACAAAGAGGTTCTGAGGTTGAAATTTCTAGAAGTTGTGTGACATTTCTATTGGCAAATCAGGGCAGGACACCAAGGGTCATGCTTAGCCTAGCAGGGATTTCTTCTTAAATATTTAGTTCCTTTTTTAAGACTTGAAATAGTTCCATCAATCCAACCCTGATATTGGAACATTCTTAAAACTTACTACACACAAATTTAGATTTTTGTTTTGAGTGGCTGTCAATTTATCCAAGATGGAGGTGCAAGGCACTTGCACCTTAAAACACTTGTTACAGCATCCTACAAAACCAAGGTGTTCTCATCCCCAGCTTCTGAGAACTTCTTGCTTAGTGTTTAACACTGAGTCTAAGCTTCATCTGCTTTTTTGTCCAGTTCAAAATCATGACAGAGTGGTTTCAATGTGATTATTTTCCATGGAGTTCAAAAATTTTTCAGAGTTCACATCAAAGTCCATGGAAAGAGCATATTGTACAATCAGATTAAATGACATAAAGACTCCTTCTGGCTTTAAAATTTGCATTTGCCAGAAATTGTCAGCTGTAAGTTAAATACCACAACAGAATTGTTCAGGCGAAGACTAAAAGTGAGTTTGTAGGCCATCAAGGTAGTCAAGTTAGGGGTTTATATAAATTAAAATTAATTGCAAAGTTAGTCCAGAAGGTGACCAACTGCATGACTTGTGAGGGAACACCTCAGGTCATGTGCTTGCCCACTGCTCTTTCTGTCTAAGAGGGAATTTAACCCAAAAACGAGTCATGCGGTGTAAATAGTGTGTAAAATAAGCAAGTTGTAGAATGGTGCCTATGGTTAACAGGAATATACAAACACACAAGGATGCAGTTCCAGGCTAAAGAATGAAAGGAAACACACATAAAAAGTTTCTGCCCTGTTACTTTGAGTTGAGCTATATTTAAAACAACTGGTGACACTATTCATCATCAGGAAGAATCAGGAGATGGGTTAATGGAGGAAATTAATGTCCATAAGGCAAAGGCCAGGGGTTTCCTTTTGCTTAAGCACAGCTGAGAAAATATCGTGGTAATGTTATCTTTCATACAAGCAAAGAGCTCTGAGAGTGACCAACTCTTCATTCAGAAACCAGCTGCCTGTGGAAGCTATCTGTCTGTCTGCAGATTTTCTATGCACTTAAGCACTTCCCATTGTAAATTAAGGATGCTCAAATCAATAATAATGCTGATATTATCACAAGAAGTGACAAAACTATGTTTTTCAACTAAATAAGTTAAACCTGCATAGAAAGAGCTACACTATACTATTTGTAGGAATTAGAACAAATGGCAGTTCTGTGTGGTGCTTTTGCTAAGTCTCATGATAGACATCTTTACACAGCTGAGAAAAAGGCAGACTTCCCTGAGTTAGTCTCACGCTCAAAGGATAAAGATCCCAAAAGAAACCCTGCCAGAAACAGCCACAATTGTCACAGCAGTAGAGGAGACATACAGAAGTTGCTACAAAGGCTCTGTTTTGCTTAAGATTTTAGGCACAGGAATGTAATCTTTGAAGAAAACGTCTCTCTTGGAAGTAAACAGTCAAAACAAAGATAGCCATAAGAATAAAAATGTCTTTGACTGTGCTAATTTGCAGATGCTGGTAAAGACAAATCTATTTTCAGGAAAGGGAGGTGACAAAGAAGGGCATGGAAAACCTTTCATGTGGAAAGAGATTGAAATGAACACGTGCATGAGAAAGGAAAAGAACAAAGGGCACTAAACCAAATTAAAAGGTAGGATATGCAAAACCACTCAGGGAACTACCACTTTTCATACCATGGGCAATCAAACCGTGGGATCCAAGCTTGCAAGTTTTCCTTGAGACCTAGAATGCAAAGGCCCCACTTGATTGGACATTTATATGACTAACAATAATAATTGGAATTACATAATATTGAGGAGTAGTGAATTTTGGAAAGACTATTAAATGCCCTGTTTTGGGGATGACGCTGATCTCTTCTTTAACAGCAGAAAAGTTCTCTGTGTCTTCATTTTTAGCACAGGTCAAGAGTGCAGATTATTTCACACTGGCCTACTGAAAGGGTTTTCCATAGCTACCTTGACTATAAAGCATTTTGGACTAATCACTACCACCGTGCAAATATTTTTTGGTTCACTAGCACTTCTAAAGCCATTACAGAAGTAATTTTTTTCAAGCCATCTTCCAATTCAAATTTATTCTGGCACCAAGCAGCTTTTTCTAATAAAATCTAAGAACATTTCTCAATGAGAAATCAATGCAATTCAAGAGAAATAAAAGCAGTTTGAAAATGTCACCCAAAAAATATTATTAAAAAAATCATATTTTCTTAGTTCGTTATAGTCTGCAAGTCAGAAAAGTTGAGGGAAGTCGGAGAACAGTCTGGCACTTCCCAAATAATGGGGTTTTTTCTGGACTTCTTGCTAGTTGGAGAAAAGAAAACCTTGCATCTGATCCCAGATGTGAACAACTGCATTTCAGTCCATTTGTAAGGAACCTTTGAAGAGCTGCATGAGCTCAAAAATATGAAAAGAAAAATGCATGAATATGGAGTAGCACAGATCTCTGTCCTGTGCCTGTACCAGGGGCAAAAAAAAAAGTCATCTGCTGACCAACAAATCCGGTAATTCATCATCCAGTCTCCTACTAGCACTAATCTACTGAAGAACTAACTTTCCTGTGCTGTATACAGCCTTTCCAGGCTGCCGTGGAGATGACATCTGGGATGTCAAAGTTTAGTTTATTGGGATCCTGTAACATCAGAGACGGTTGGTTGGTTGGTGTTTTTTTAGCTGAGATCATTGCATGGCTCTGGGAAAAACAGTTCATAAAGCAGGGATTTGGACTGGACCAAGTTAGGAAATATTTTTAGAATTAGCATCTTTTGTGCCCAATGATATTTGTCATATATTGTTAACTCCATTAAACCTTAAGGAAGAAAACAGAAGAGTGTCTCTACATGTATAGCATAGAGTCCTATGAACTTTTTTCTGATTGTTTGGATTTTATTAGTGCAGAAGAGAGAGTAGTCTCTCCATGCCTAAAGTGTCAAGCAGCACCCACAAACTTTGAGCCTATGCATCAAAACTGCCTTTGCAATTCTTCATTTGCTTTAAAGTACAGTCTTCATTTGCAAGAACCTTTTTAACCAGTTCATTTCATATCAAAGACATACAACAAAACTAGCAGACCTGTTAGTGCTGGTTGAATTGTATCAATTTTTCTGATCCTTCTTGCCTAAACTGAATATAAATAAGTAGAATTATACCATAGTTTTTTCTGCTTCGTTTTTTAACCTGAGTTGGTATTAGGTTTTGGCATCCAGTAGAATACCATCTAACAACATCCAAAAACAATAAAATCTATGAATTGCACTATTCAAAATAAAAAACCTTATTATTTCCTTTAGTGAGATGTTACTATATATATGAATTTATATGTATATATAAACACAGCCTCACACACATTTATACAATAATCTTCCTTCAGAAAAAAAAATTAACCATTTCATTTTTGATGATAAACAAAATTAGGTCAAACACATTAGCTGCTATCAGGCGTGCAAGGGCTGGTTCCTACTGCTGCTCCTCAATTAAAACTGTGCACATTATCAGTTCCCAGGTTATAAGTGGGTCTTTTTTCATTTCCACATACCAGCTCTCTTTGCTACCCCAAGCAGGTAAGCACGTTGCCACCAATGGTGGAAAGGACTCTATTTCCTCTGTCTTATTTAGCCAGCAAACTCTTTGACTCCTTCACTCAGCAGCTAAGCACGACCCTGACCCAGTGCTGCAGTGCCAAGAGGGGAGCCAAAGTGTGAGCAGAAGGGAACTGAGCAGACCTGGTATGTGCTGGGCTAGCACAGACTGATGCCTACAAGACCCTCCCCTGCCATTTCATTGCCCAGTCTGGTCATATGTCTTTTGAGGCAGGCAGGAATGGTTTTGTATAAGATCAGGGAATGTTTGAGGTATCTGATGAATAATAGTGACAGTACAGTAATTTCAGAAAATTTGCAGCTTCAGATTTTTGTTTTTTTCCAAATTTAGTTTCTTTTTAAAAGCAGATTTGTAAGATTAGTCCTAGGTTTAGTCTCTCTATATTATTCAAGAGAACATACTTGTGGTGATTGCTCCTAGGTAATCATTATAATTCTCTGAACATTAAATGTCTTGGCTCAACCTAGTAATAAAATTAAATTCAACATGTGTCACCAGAATATACCTTTGAAAATAAACAACAGGGTTGAAGATTTAATGTATTCTTTACAGCAATGAATACTTGTGCTTTAGAGATTTAACTATTAGTTTGAACATATTAAAAATATCAAAGTGACGTCCTTGGAGTGAGAGGGAAAAGGAAGATATCATTACCTTTTTGGAATCGCTCCTGAAAATCCATGAGGTTTTATCTTTCAAGTGTCAAGGAGGTTTTTGGAAATGGCTAGTCTCATGGCAGAAACCACAGCTTTGGAAAGAGCTGGAGCTCTTCAAGGTGTGAAAGTCCCAGCTGCTCATGACCGTATGTAGTCAGAGCTGCTACCCCACAACAGAGGCACCAGAAGGTGTGGGGTGAATGTCACCCTCAGCCAGCAGAATCCCTGAGTCCCCTGGCAGCAGTTCCCACTGAACCAACCAAGTGCTCACCAAAGCAAGGTGAGCAGGGCATGGATGCAGAAAGCTGCAATCACCTCCAACCACACCAGATAAGGGCCCACTGGGAAGCTTTACTGTGTTTCTGAAAAGGATGGCTCCTGGAAAATGGATAAGGTGCTTCTTGATAACATTACTTCCCCCATTTCAGCTCCGGCCTGGAGGCATTATGGATGTGCAACGTTTTTGCTCTTTTACCAAAAGCAGTTGTGCAACCAAATTTCTGCTTTATTATTTTGAAGAAGCCTTTGGCTGCTGTCACTAGGTTACAGCCAGGGTGTGCATGGTGAGGGCAATAAAAGTGTGGTACAGAAAAGGTTTATGATGGAATTAATGTGGTGGAAAGGCAGGATGAACAATTTCTTTTGCACCCCTGTACAGATGCTAATATCATCTGATTTTAAATACGGCACACATGCTTTATCTTCTTCTACTTCTGTATTTGCTTTAGTTACATCAAATACATGTTATTAAGGCCATGATTATGCTTGGTGATGTCAGATAAAGCATTGGTGTGTCATTGCTTCTAAATCTGTCTGTCTTTTAGTAACTGAGTATGAGATGTACTGGGCCAATTTGAGGGCCCTCCTGAGCCCTACCTGTCCTCCTCACAGACCCAACATCACTCTCAGTACCAAAATACTGTGTCAAGAACAATGTACAAAAAGAAGCCTGACCCAAGAAGGTTCTTTATCAAGAAGGTTCTTTATCAGGAGATGTGCGCATCAGGATTCCCAGATAGCACTCTTATTGGCAGCTATTTCTGCAAGGCTAAAGCTGAAAGACAATAGAGCAAGTTATGTAGGTACAAGAGAGGAAGAGAAAAAAAATCAAACTAAACCAACATTAGAGATGGTGTTTTCCAAGTTTGTGAAGACCCTTTGTGAACTCTGGATGCCTCAAACCAAAGGGATCTGCGTCTGTTTCAGGGGACCTGCATCCATGCCTGCTTAACCTGATGTACAGGCTGACCTGGAGTTACCTCTGGTGGCAAATAAAAGGTAAACCATCCCACCTTATGTAGCTGGTGGAGGATTATGCTCCCATCTCATGGATCAGGCACATGGGCTGGGAAAGCTGTGATGAGCAGCTGGAGGGCTGCCTTACTCTCACCAGGAACAGCCATTTTTCCAGGGGACATGGGATGGTGCTGCTTGTTAAAATATCTGTACCTCAGTACCTCTGTAATGACTGACAGGCACAACAATTGTGAATGGTCATTCCTTACCCATCAGCCTTAAAATATATATTTTCCTTTAAAAACTGATTTAAGCTGTTTAGAAGCACTAGGCGTGTTTAGAAGCACTAGACGTAAATGTAGGTTTAGGTAGTTTAAGTCATATTTTAATTTGAATCTATTTTCTGCAAGAACTTGTGTTATATTTTTACCTCTTTTCTGCATTAATTAGACTTGAGGTGAGGAAAAATTACAAACTCTTGCTAAATTTCTGTTACAGAGCTCAGTTCAATGCTCAGCTCAGGTATGTCTGAACTGTATGATAACAACGGCAGCATTCAAGTCCTCTGGTATTTAAAGGGTATTTTATCTGTCAATGAAGGGAGGGAAATCTTAATTTTTAAAAGGCTGTCTTTTCCTCACTCCACTTGATTCATCATCTTGCTATACTCTGCTTAATAATGAGACTATTTTCTTTAGAAAGCAGAAGCAGCATTATTATATTTTTGTCAAAACCCAATTACTTTTTTATATTATTACATGGGCTTCAGCTGCCCATTTGAAACATCTCTGCAGAGAGCAGATATCTGTTATAATTCACCATAACACCAGGTAATTCCTATTCAGAATATGTGATTTATAGCTAAGAGATCTGACAGCCTGTTGGACTAGGAAGAATCCAAACTAAATTCAGCAGAGGTTGTGCAAATTGTTAACTTATGGGACTGTTTCCTCCTCTAGCTTTCTGTAGTCAGATATTACTTTCTTTTATTTTTTTCTCTTGCTGCTGTGACTTTCCCTCTTTCTTATTGTAAGCTCCTGAAATCAGAGATCAGATCTTCCTAGCAGTTAAGAGAGTGCCTGACCCATCAGCACCCGGACTCCCCATGAGTCTATTCAATGCTATCAAAATCATGGAGCTGTAACACCACCCCCTGCCACACCAGCAGTGTATGTTATTAAAAGCTTTCAAAAAGCCTTAAAAAGGAACAAAGGGAGGAATGGACCACAGAAACCCGCCGCAGACTGCCCATTAGGCTGGCTTGGAATACACTGGTGCTCTAGTGTGCAACAGCCATTGAGCCCTGTTTGCCTCCTGTAAGAAGAAAAAGGCAGCACTTTATGCTGAAGACAACCCAGTGCAAGAATCACTTCTCAGAAAGTCCACACGCACTAAAGTGATTTGTTTCAGCTGCCACCCATGACTGCTTTTGCTAGAACAAGGCCATGTTCTCCACTTCTACAAGTAGCTCTGACTCATCACAGGCATCAAAACACGAGTAACATTAAAAAAAAAAAAAATCCAAAGCCTGCATTTACATGTATTGCACTCACTGAACTGTGCTCACTTACTGTGCACTGACCAAGATCTTTTTTCCTGCAGTAGGCATGGGATGACATAGCAGAGAAGGGCAGGTCAAAGTTAAACTCCAGCAGGTGCTTTGAATGCAGTGAAAATGAAAACTCCTTGTAAAACTGGGCTAATTTACCAGAACCCTCTTTTAGTAGACTACCAAATCATCTATTCCAAAAATATTGACCTGTTCTGCCCCAGTGCTCTGGAACAATATATCTTCAGTCATTTTTTAAGAATTTGTAGCATGTGAGAAGTTTTTCTTTGTTTGTCCTGTTCTGAAGCTTTCAATCAGATTAATAATGCCTCATTTTAGGGAGGGAAAAAACAAAAACAAAAAAACCCAACCAAACAAAATGTACCCAGCCCACAGAGAATGTATTTAATGGAACTAAAAGGAAACTTTTGCAAAATTCTCCTGAAAAAACTTCAAAATACTCAGTTTTACTCCTATTTGGAATGAGACAAACACAGTAGATCATTCCTGAAAAAAATCCCTTCTCAGCCATACTGCCAGGCACAGTGGACATCACTCCAGTTATGCAGGAGTCGCTTGATAAAAGACATGAATTCACACTGTGGATTTCTTCATCTCTTTCAGCCATCAGCAGAATTACGGCCACATGCCCACATAACACCAGGCAGCTGTTCAGAAGGGGAAAAATATATCGGTGCTTAACAGAAGAAATAAAATTGATGGACTATCAGAAGCCAGTCATAATTGCTTTGTATTAACATCTCTGCTTTCTCTGTAATTGCCATTAGTGACTGCACTTGGTCCCGGTCCCAGCCCCAGCTCCAGTTCTGCATCTTTCTGTAATGTGGTACTTCCAGCAAGATGTTAGATTTTCCTCTTCTATAATGCGGGAAAACTGGGATGCAGGCAGTCCTTGGGCTCTCCAATTGAGCAGAAACAAGGCTTGCATCTTTGGTTGGATCATGACAGCCAGTGACTTTTTTTTCTTGTATGTTTTTTGATCCTGGTAAATTAGTTTACATGAAATAGGGAATAATATGATCAGGATATCATTTAATTTTGGCTGCTGTAGGGTGTGGAGTCACACACTGTGTTAAAAATTGCATAATGAAAATGGTCATCAGAATTATTTTAAACAGATTAAGGTATTGCCAATCACTAATTCTCTCTGAATTGAACAAAGCTTTAGTAAGCCCTTTGAAAGAGCAAAGGGGTTCAAAATCCTTTATCGTTTCCCTGAGTAACTTAAACGAAACCTGAGCTGGAAGAGAAGGATGTTGCAAAAAGACACCTCTTCATATAAGCAGAAAAGACTTGAATGGGTTAAGCCATATCTGGCTGAGTCCCAACAGACATAAAAATCACCTGTGCCTGCTCTGAAATAAATCAGTGTCCTTTTCTGCTGCTGCCGTTGTCTGGAAATAATGCAAATGCAATGGGCCTGCAGTGACATTGTGCCGCACTCGAAGGATACACATAATAAATTGTCCCTTAATACTGTTAAAGAGACATTTTCGTCTTACTCAGTAGCTTTTGAGGTTGAACTGTGCTACTTACTCGTTGAGGATTGTGATATGGTGTCATGTCATTCTGCTTTATTATTCGTTTAGCCTCTTACTGCTTATATGCACATTTGTTTCTTGAGTTTAAAAATGCATTTCACTGCTTACAGTCAATGATAGCATGTTTGCTGGCATGCAGGAAAAAAGCAGGGAGTTTTCTTTCCACTTTGTTGCTGTTGTTTTAGTCATTTCTCTCCAATAGCAGCTGGAACACATCGTAGATTCATATGATTTGGTTCTACTGCATTCATCATTTGGAAAAATGCACAGCTGTGTTAAAGGAAGACAGAAAGAATTTGTCTGCCCAGCAGGAGGCTATTGCTGTTCCATAATTGTTTGCTAAAAGGAAGCTGGAATAAAAATAGAGGTAAATGGGTATCGGTGTCAATCCAATCCATCAAAATGAGTTTAACTGACTGGGGAGTCACAGCTAAGTAACTGGATGCAAAAGCTGGTGAACCCAAGATGAAAGAAAATAATTAATCACTTTAAATATTTTACATCTTTAAAATTATATCTGATTGCCTCATATTCTGCACACACAAAAAATTAGTAGAGCTATCAGCAAGGCATTTCCTAATATCCAGCCAATAAAGTCAAGTAGGAACAACCATATAAGGACAGTGATAAGCAAAAGTTTAAACTACAGAGCATAGTTATACTTGGTTTTGTTTTGGTTGGTTTTGTCATCAAGTTTCCCAAATACCCAGTTCTGTCCCAAAATGGAAAGGGAAGGGAAGGGAAGAAAAAAGAAAAAGAAAAAGAAAAAAAAAAAGAAAAAAAGAAAAAAAGAAAAAAAGAAAAAAAGAAAAAAAGAAAAAAAGAAAAAAAGAAAAAAGAAAAAAAGAAAAAAGAAAAAAAGAAAAAAGAAAAAAAGAAAAAAGAAAAAAAGAAAAAAGAAAAAAGAAAAAAGAAAAAAGAAAAAAGAAAAAAGAAAAAAGAAAAAAGAAAAAAGAAAAAAGAAAAAAGAAAAAAGAAAAAAAGAAAAAAAGAAAAAAGAAAAAAAGAAAAAAGAAAAAAAGAAAAAAGAAAAAAGAAAAAAGAAAAAAAGAAAAAAAGAAAAAAGAAAAAAAGAAAAAAGAAAAAAGAAAAAAAGAAAAAAGAAAAAAGAAAAAAAGGAAAAAGGAAAAAGGAAAAAGGAAAAAGGAAAAAGGAAAAAGGAAA